>NC_090652.1:66936101-67247101 GCF_040937935.1 Hyperolius riggenbachi
AATTTTAATGCTATTGTACTAGTAGCTATTCTGGATAATACCATATTAATAATGTCCTGCATATTGTATTTAGCGTCTATTCTAGATAGTACAATATAGGTACATTTACCTATATTCTATTATCACCTACTCTTTTCCTATTCTTGCATAACCGTCCCTGCAACTATGCTTAAAGAGAAACCATAACCAAGATTTGAACTTCATCCCAATCAGTAGCTGACACTGCATATCACCGACCGGTGCCAGGATGAGATGTACTCAAGACTAACCTACACCCCTACCTAACCCTACCTTTACTGTAACCTCCAAAAACCCAATATATGTTCACAAAAACATACTGAATCTGGCAAAAAGGCAAATTTCAAATTGATTTTGGAGAAAATGTACACCCATTCCTTCCGACAAAGGCTTAATTGTTGAGTTTCACCCAGGTTATAAAACTGTATCAAACACAAATAACACCAGCTTTTAAGAACATAATATTTGCAACATTCATCTTGGAGATATCTATACACATACACACACACACACGCACACACAGACACACACACACACACCACACACACACACACCACACACCACACACACCACACACCACACACCACACACACACCACACACCACACACACACCACACACCACACACCACACACACACACACACATACCACACACACACACACACACACACACACACACACACACACACATACCACACACACACACACACACACACATACCACACACACACACACACACACACACACACACACCACACACACGTACACACCACACACACGTACACACAAACACTCACACCACAAACACACCACACCACACACACACACACACACACACACACACACCACACACACACACACACACGTACACACACACACACGCCACACACACACACACACACACACACACACACACACACACACACACACACACACACACCACACACCACACACACACACACACACCACACACCACACACACACACACACACACACACACACCACACACCCACACCCACACACACACACACACACACACACACACACATACCACACACACACACACACACATACCACACACACACACACACACACACACACACACCACACATACATACACACAAACACACACACACCACAAACACACCACACACACACCACACACACACACACACACACCACACACACACACACACACACACATACCACACACACACCACACATACACACACGTACACACACACACACACACCACACACACATGTACACACGCACACACACACACCACACACACACACACACACACACACACACACACACACCACACATACACACACGTACACACACACACACACACACACACACACCACACACATGTACACACACACCACACACACACACACACACACACATACCACACACACACCACACATACACACACGTACACACACGCACACACACACACACCACACACATGTACACACACACACACACACACACCACACACACACACACACACACACACACACACATACCACACACACCACACACACACTAACGTACAAACACACACACACCACACACACACCACACACACGTACACACACATACACACACACACTTACTTCTTTTTTTCACAACAGGTTTGCTTTGAAAAAGGTTTTGCTATAACTATATAAATAAAATAACATTTTTTGCTGTGATATGCAGCTAGAGTATTTAAAAAAACCTGCAAGGAAATGTGGCGGTGAGTATTGCTGATAGCAGTGTATCAGTAATATTACCACTATGCTACTAGTGGCTATTCCAGATGGTACAATATAGGTAATTTTAATGCTATTGTACTAGTAGCTATTCTGGATAATACCATATTAATAATGTCCTGCATATTGTATTTAGCGTCTATTCTAGATAGTACAATATAGGTACATTTACCTATATTATATTATCACCTACTCTTTTCCTATTCTTGCATAACCGTCCCTGCAACTATGCTTAAAGAGAAACCATAACCAAGATTTGAACTTCATCCCAATCAGTAGCTGACACTGCATATCACCGACCGGTGCCAGGATGAGATGTACTCAAGACTAACCTACACCCCTACCTAACCCTACCTTTACTGTAACCTCCAAAAACCCAATATATGTTCACAAAAACATACTGAATCTGGCAAAAAGGCAAATTTCAAATTGATTTTGGAGAAAATGTACACCCATTCCTTCCGACAAAGGCTTAATTGTTGAGTTTCACCCAGGTTATAAAACTGTATCAAACACAAATAACACCAGCTTTTAAGAACATAATATTTGCAACATTCATCTTGGAGATATCTATTAACAAAGTTTACTTTGAAACTTTAAAATCGATCTTCTAAAAAACTATAAGGTCTTTTTCATTTCCCCCCCCCTTGTTCCCACTTAACATATCCTGCAAATTTAGTGTTTATAGCATGTAAGGGGGCTTTGCTATTAACCGTTAAAGTCGGTGGGTTTTTAATCACGAATACTGACTCGTGATTAGTGATTACATGCGGTTATTCGACTCGAAACCGCACGGATATCCCTTTCTACTTGTGATCGTGATCACGAGTCAATTTTGGAAGTGGGCAGAGTCATGCTTGTGAACACTAGTACTGGAGAACAGGGCTATCCGAGCAACCCTGCCTGCCATTAAACCGTGAAACTGTTGTGGTTATTATAATATAATTGTAATTAGAGATGTAGCGAACGGTTCGCCGGCGAACGGTTCCAGGCGAACTTAGGGGGTTCGCGTTCGCCTGCACCAGGCGAACTTTCCCGGAAAGTCGATTCGCCCCATAATGCACTATGAGGGTGTACTTTGACCCTCTGCATCACAGTCAGCAGGCACATTGTAGCCATTGAGGCTACACTAAGCCCTGGAGCCCCACCCCCCCTTATATAAGGCAGGGTCCGGCGGCCATTACACTCACTCGTGTGCCTGCTAGAGAGAGGAAAGGGACAGCTGCTGCAGACTTTTTCTCCTAGGGACAGATTAGTTAGGTTCTAGGCTGCTTTGCTTGCTCCTGGCTGATTATTATTGCTTTTAAAGCACCCATCAACAGCAACAGCTCTTTTCAGAGCTCATCCTGTACATTTTTTTTTCTGTGTGTCAAACTGACACTTAAGTTGCATGCACAGCCTTGCTAATTGATAGTGTGTGTGCCACTGCCAGCAGCCCAGCACATTCAGTGACTACCTGTGTGTGTGACAGGGACAGGGCCGCCATCAGAAATTTTGGGGCCCCTCACAAATCATCAGTCCGGGCCCCCCCCCCAAACTGAGAAATGTGCGTAGCCATTACATGTTGGCAGAGCTAGTTGGAGACTTGCTGTCCACAAATTAATCACGAATAACCACGGTGGATACTCATGATTCAAGTTAGCTCTAATTGCCACAGCTGAGCGGCTAGATGCGGCGGGGTTAATTACCCAGAACGCCGCTCTCCGCCCAGCGTTTCAACGAGGTGCAAGTTTCCGAATGGACGCGTTGCAAGCCTCGATATCGAGCACTTCCTCCTTCAAGCCGGAAGGAGGAAGTGCTCCATCATTTTTTTAGAACCTCCCAGTTTTATCTTCTGTTTAAAAAAGCTAAAAAAGTAGGTTTAATGCTATTGTCTCATATGGTAATGATTCAGCTTTTCCCATAGTCTCGCAGTTAGCAATCATGTGACCCCCAACAAGACAAATTCAGCAATCATGAGGCCCCCAACAAGACAAATTCAGCAATCATGAGGCCCCCAACAAGACAAATTCAGCAATAATGAGGCCCCCAACAAGACAAATTCAGCAATTGTGAGACCCCCAACAAGACAAATTCAGCAATCATGAGGCCCCAACAAATCATGAGGTCCCCAACAAATCATGAGGCCCCCAACAAGACAAATTCAGCAATCTTGAGGCAATGAGGCTCCCAACAAATCATGAGGCCCCCAACAAGTAAAAATTCAATCATTAGGCCCCCAACAAGACAAATTCAGCAGTCATGAGGCACATAAATAGACAGCATTTCACATAAATAGGCAGAATGCCCCCTTATTATGGTAGACACCTCTCACCTGGATTCTGACAGGGACCCCCAGGTTAGGTAGTGAGTGACATGGAGCCCTTTTAGGTAGTGAGTGAGTGACAGGGAGCCCCTTTAGGGAGTGAGTGAGTGACAGGTAGCCCCTTTAGGGAGTGAGTGAGTGACAGGGAGCCCCTTTAGGGAGTGAGTGAGTGACAGGGAGCCCCTTTAGGGAGTGAGTAGTGACAGGGAGCCCCTTTAGCGAGTGAGTGAGTGACAGGGAGCCCCTTTAGCTAGTGAGTGAGTGACAGGGAGGCCCTTTAGGGAGTGAGTGAGTGACAGGGAGACCCTTTAGGGAGTGAGTGAGTGACAGGGAGCCCCTTTAGGGAGTGAGTGAGTGACAGGGAGCCCCTTTAGCTAGTGAGTGAGTGACAGGGAGCCCCTTTAGCTAGTGAGTGAGTGACAGGGAGGCCCTTTAGGGAGTGAGTGAGTGACAGGGACCCCCTTTAGCTAGTGAGTGAGTGACAGGGAGGCCCTTTAGTGAGTGAGTGACAGGGAGCCCCTTTAGAGAGTGAGTGAGTGTGACAGGGAGCCCCTTTAGCTAGTGAGTGAGTGACAGGGAGCCCCTTTAGCTAGTGAGTGAGTGACAGGGAGCCCCTTTAGGGAGTCAGTGAGTGTCAGGGAGCTCCTTTAGCTAGTGAGTGAGTGACAGGGAGCCCCTTTAGCTAGTGAGTGAGTGACAGGGAGCCCCTTTAGGGAGTGAGTGAGTGTGACAGGGAGCCCCTTTAGCTAGTGAGTGAGTGACAGGGAGCCCCTTTAGCTAGTGAGTGAGTGACAGGGAGCCCCTTTAGCTAGTGAGTGAGTGACAGGGAGCCCCTTTAGCTAGTGAGTGAGTGACAGGGAGCCCCTTTAGCTAGTGAGTGAGTGACAGGGAGGCCCTTTAGCAAGTGAGTGAGTGACAGGGAGCCCCTTTAGCAAGTGAGTGAGTGACAGGGAGGCCCTTTAGCAAGTGAGTGAGTGACAGGGAGGCCCTTTAGCAAGTGAGTGAGTGACAGGGAGCCCCTTTAGCAAGTGAGTGAGTGCCAGGGAGGCCCTTTAGCTAGTGAGTGAGTGACAGGGAGCCCCTTTAGCTAGTGAGTGAGTGACAGGGAGCCCCTTTAGCAAGTGAGTCAGTGACAGGGAGGCCCTTTAGCAAGTGAGTGAGTGACAGGGAGGCCCTTTAGCAAGTGAGTGAGTGACAGGGAGCCCCTTTAGCAAGTGAGTGAGTGCCAGGGAGCCCCTTTAGCAAGTGAGTGAGTGCCAGGGAGGCCCTTTAGCTAGTGAGTGAGTGACAGGGAGCCCCTTTAGCTAGTGAGTGAGTGACAGGGAGGCCCTTTAGCTAGTGAGTGAGTGACAGGGAGGCCCTTTAGCAAGTGAGTGAGTGACAGGGAGCCCCTTTAGCAAGTGAGTGAGTGACAGGGAGCCCCTTTAGCTAGTGAGTGAGTGACAGGGAGCCCCTTTAGCTAGTGAGTGAGTGACAGGGAGGCCCTTTAGCTAGTGAGTGAGTGACAGGGAGGCCCTTTAGCAAGTGAGTGAGTGACAGGGAGGCCCTTTAGCAAGTGAGTGAGTGACAGGGAGCCCCTTTAGCAAGTGAGTGAGTGACAGGGAGCCCCTTTAGCAAGTGAGTGAGTGCCAGGGAGGCCCTTTAGCTAGTGAGTGAGTGACAGGGAGCCCCTTTAGCTAGTGAGTGAGTGACAGGGAGGCCCTTTAGCTAGTGAGTGAGTGACAGGGAGCCCCTTTAGCAAGTGAGTGAGTGACAGGGAGCCCCTTTAGCAAGTGAGTGAGTGCCAGGGAGGCCCTTTAGCTAGTGAGTGAGTGACAGGGAGCCCCTTTAGCTAGTGAGTGAGTGACAGGGAGGCCCTTTAGCTAGTGAGTGAGTGACAGGGAACCCCTTTAGCAAGTGAGTGAGTGACAGGGAGCCCCCCCCCCAGCCACCGCCGCTGCTTCCCCTACCTTGCCAGCAGCGTCAGACCTCAAGATCAGCGGCGACCCGACCAGTAAGAGCGGGCGCTGGACGCACCCGCTCTATATGCGGAAGTGACGTCACTTCCGCATATCAGTGCGGGCGCTGGGTCCTAGCGCCCGCACTATTGTCGCCGCCTGATCGGGGTCTGACGCGGAGGCGGCGGCGGCGGCTAGAGGGATGGAGGGAGGGAGCAGCGGCCAGGGGAGGTTGAGCGGCGGTCGGGCGGCACCCGCTAGGGCCGCGGCGGGGATGGGGCCCTCCTGCAGGCCCGGGCCCGTGACGGGAGTCACGGATGTCCCCCCCTGATGGCGGGCCTGGACAGGGAGCTGCACATTGTACTACCCAGTACTGCATATACCACAGTACCTGTTGTGTTTACTTAACCCACCTCATCACTGCATATACCTAGCTTTGTGTTGAGTGAACCCAGCTCACTGCATTTAACTACCTGTTGTGTTGAGTGAACCCACCTGGCCACCTCACTGCATCTAACTACCGGTTGTGTTGAGTGAGAACCCACCTCACTGCATCTTAAGTACCTTTACTGTTCAGTGAACCCAGCTCACTGCATCTTACTACCTGTTGTGTTGAGTGAGAACCCACCTCACTGCATCTTAAGTACCTTTACTGTTCAGTGAACCCAGCTCACTGCATCTTACTACCTGTTGTGTTGAGTGAGAACCCACCTCACTGCATCTTAAGTACCTTTACTGTTCAGTGAACCCAGCTCACTGCATCTAACTACCCAGTACCTGTTATGTTTACTTAACCCACCTCATCACTGCATATACCTAGCTTTGTGTTGAGTGAACCCAGCTCACTGCATCTAACTACCTGTTGTAATGAGTGAACCCACCTGGCCACCACCTCACTGCATCTAACTACCTGTTGTGTTGAGTGAGAACCCACCTCACTGCATCTTAAGTACCTTTACTGTTCAGTGAACCCAGCTCACTGCATCTTACTACCTGTTGTGTTGAGTGAGAACCCACCTCACTGCATCTTAAGTGCCTTTACTGTTCAGTGAACCCAGCTCACTGCATCTTACTACCCAGTACCTGTTGTGTTTACTTAACCCACCTCATCACTGCATATACCTAGCTTTGTGTTGAGTGAACCCAGCTCACTGCATCTAACTACCTGTTGCGTTGAGTGAACCCACCTGGCCACCTCACTGCATCTAACTACCTGTTGTGTTGAGTGATAACCCACCTCACTGCATCTTAAGTACCTTTACTGTTCAGTGAACCCAGCTCACTGCATCTAACTACCCAGTACCTGTTGTGTTTACTTAACCCACCTCATCACTGCATATACCTAGCTTTGTGTTGAGTGAACCCAGCTCACTGCATCTAACTACCTGTTGTGTTGAATGAACCCATCTGGCCACCTCACTGCATCTAGCTACCTGTTGTGTTGAGTGAGAACCCACCTCACTGCATCTTAAGTACCTTTACTGTTCAGTGAACCCAGCTCACTGCATCTAACTACTCAGTACCTGTTGTGTTTACTTAACCCACCTCATCACTGCATATACCTAGCTTTGTGTTGAGTGAACCCAGATCACTGCATCTAACTACCTGTTGTGTTGAGTGAACCCACTGGGCCACCTCACTGCATCTAACTACCTGTTGTGTTGAGTGAGAACCCACCTCACTGCATCTTAAGTACCTTTACTGTTCAGTGAACCCAGCTCACTGCATCTTACTACCTGTTGTGTTGAGTGAGAACCCACCTCACTGCATCTTAAGTACCTTTACTGTTCAGTGAACCCAGCTCACTGCATCTTACTACCCAGTACCTGTTGTGTTTACTTAACCCACCTCATCACTGCATATACCTAGCTTTGTGTTGAGTGAACCCAGCTCACTGCATCTAACTACCTGTTGTGTTGAGTGAACCCACCTGGCCACCTCACTGCATCTAACTACCTGTTGTGTTGAGTGATAACCCACCTCACTGCATCTTAAGTACCTTTACTGTTCAGTGAACCCAGCTCACTGCATCTAACTACCCAGTACCTGTTGTGTTTACTTAACCCACCTCATCACTGCATATACCTAGCTTTGTGTTGAGTGAACCCAGCTCACTGCATCTAACTACCTGTTGCGTTGAGTGAACCCACCTGGCCACCTCACTGCATCTAACTACCTGTTGTGTTGAGTGAGAACCCACCTCACTGCATCTTAAGTACCTTTACTGTTCAGTGAACCCAGCTCACTGCATCTTACTACCTGTTGTGTTGAGTGAGAACCCACCTCACTGCATCTTAAGTACCTTTACTGTTCAGTGAACCCAGCTCACTGCATCTTACTACCCAGTACCTGTTGTGTTTACTTAACCCACCTCATCACTGCATATACCTAGCTTTGTGTTGAGTGAACCCAGCTCACTGCATCTAACTACTTGTTGCGTTGAGTGAACCCACCTGGCCACCTCACTGCATCTAACTACCTGTTGTGTTGAGTGAGAACCCACCTCACTGCATCTTAAGTACCTTTACTGTTCAGTGAACCCAGCTCACTGCATCTAACTACCCAGTACCTGTTGTGTTTACTTAACCCACCTCATCACTGCATATACCTAGCTTTGTGTTGAGTGAACCCAGCTCACTGCATCTAACTACCTGTTGTGTTGAGTGAACCCACCTGGCCACCTCACTGCATCTAACTACCTGTTGTGTTGAGTGAGAACCCACCTCACTGCATCTTAAGTACCTTTACTGTTCAGTGAACCCAGCTCACTGCATCTTACCACCTGTTGTGTTGAGTGAGAACCCACCTCACTGCATCTTAAGTACCTTTACTGTTCAGTGAACCCAGCTCACTGCATCTTACTACCCAGTACCTTTTGTGTTTACTTAACCCACCTCATCACTGCATATACCTAGCTTTGTGTTGAGTGAACCCAGCTCACTGCATCTAACTACCTGTTGTATTGAGTGAACCCACCTGGCCACCTCACTGCATCTAACTACCTGTTGTATTGAGTGATAACCCACCTCACTGCATCTTAAGTACCTTTACTGTTCAGTGAACCCAGCTCATTGCATCTAACTACCCAGTACCTGTTGTGTTTACTTAACCCACCTCATCACTGCATATACCTAGCTTTGTGTTGAGTGAACCCAGCTCACTGCATCTAACTACCTGTTGTGTTGAGTGAGAACCCACCTCACTGCATCTTAAGTACCTTTACTGTTCAGTGAACCCAGCTCACTGCATCTAACTACCTGTTGTGTTGAGTGAACCCACCTCACTGCATATACCTAGCATCCCCCTGAGATGGACAAAATGGACAAACCAGGTAGAGGAAGAGGTAGAGGCAGACCCAGAGGAAGGCCACCAGGCATCGGCAGGTCTGTGGCTGTGCGAGGTGGTGTTGCTGTGATTTCGTGTGGACCTGGCCCAAAATACAGTGCTCAGAAGAAGGCACGTGCCATCACTTCCCAAAATCGTGAGGAGGTGCTTGAGTATTTAACACAGAACACCTCATCTCCCGCAGCCACCAGCGCTACAACAAGCACCACATCTGCTGCATTTGACACTTCGCAGGAGTTATTTGGTGGTGGTGAAATCACTGATTCCCAGCCACTACTGCAACAACAACAAGAAGGCGCAGGTACACCACCTCATACGTCTGAGTTAGGTGGCGATAGTATGGACGTAACGTGTGTGGATGGGGATGATGGACCACCTGAAGTTGGTGCAGTTGAGGAGGTGTCTGAGGAAAGCACAGCTGGCCAGGAGGATTATGATGACGATTATACGGATACCACATATGTTCCCGGTAGAGGAGATGACCAGGGGGACAGTTCAGAGGAGGAGTCAGAGAGGACTAGGAGGAGACGACTCCATGATAGAAGCAGAGGGAGCTCGTCTTCAGAAACAGCTGGGGGCAGTGTCCGGCGCCATGTATCGCCAGCTATGGCCAGCCAGCCAACATGCCCTTCAACGTCAGCTGCTGATGCCACCGTAGCGCCATCACCCCAGGGGGGCTCAGCGGTTTGGAAATTTTTTCACGTGTGTGTCTCAGATCGGAGCAAAGCCATCTGTTGTCTCTGCCAGCAGAAATTGAGCCGTGGAAAGGCCAACTCTCACGTAGGGACAAGTGCCTTACGAAGGCACCTGGAGAGAAGGCACAAACAGCTATGGCAAGAACACCTGAGGAAAAGCAGCACCCCTTAAAAGACAAGCCACCCTCCTTCTCCTCTACCTCCTTCAGGTGCATTGTCTTCATCCACTTTCTCCCCTGCACCTTCACAGCCACCCTCCTCCACACCGCCTCTTCCCTTCAGCGGTTCCTTTTCCTCTGCCCACAGCAGTACCCAGCTGTCCGTGAAGGAAGTATTTGAGCGTAAAGGTAGCCATACACTGGTCGATTTGCCATTAGATCAACCAGCTGACAGATCCCTATCTGATCGAATCTGATCAGAGAGGGATCGTATGGCTGCCTTTACTGCAAACAGATTGTGAATCGGTTTCAGCCTGAAACCGATCACAATCTGTTGAGCTGCTCCTGCCGCCTGTCCTCCCCCCCCCCCCCCGTATACATTACCTAAAGCTGGCTCCGGGTCCTCTTCTCCACGCTGCACCCCGCACCGCATCCCAGCGTACACTGTGTCACTCCGTGACCAGGAAGTTCAAATAGAGCGCCCTCTATTTGAACTTCCTGGTCACTGCAGTGACACAGGAAGTTAATGTATGCTGGGATGGAAGCAGGAACAGAGCGGTGCAGCGCGGAGAAGATGCCCGGGAGCCAGCGTCAGGTAATGTATACCTGATCGGATCGGCCGCCGCTAGCGACGCGCTCCCTACCCGCGGGCGATCGACAGTATTTTTCCGCACGGCGTGATCGACGGACCTATCCGATTTTGGGAGGAAATCGGATCGGCGGGTACGTTTAGCGCGAACGATTGGCAGCAGACTCGATCCCAGTGATCGAATCTGCTGTCGAAACGGCTGCAAATCGGGCCAGTGTATGGCCAGCTTTAGAAGCAAATGTCTGCCAGTCACCCTCTTGCCCGGCGTCTGACAGCTGGCGTGGCGGAACTATTAGCTTGCCAGCTATTACCATACAAGCTGGTGGAGTCGGAGGCTTTCCGTAAGTTTGTGGCCATTGGTACACCGCAGTGGAAGATACAAGGCTGCAATTATTTTTCACAAAAGCCATACCCAAAATGTACCGTGCAGTTGAGAGGCAAGTGGTGTCATCTCTGGCACACAGCATTGAGTCAAGGGTCCACCTGACCACGGATGCCTGGTCTTGCCAAGCACGGGCAGGGCCACTACATTACATACACAGCCCATTGGGTCAACCTGGTGACCGATGGCAGCAAGCAGGGAGTACATGGCTGTGCAGCGGACCGACTTGTCACACCTCCACGGCTTGCAGGCAGGCCTCCAGCCACCTCCTCTCCACTTGCTACCACCGCTTCGCTGTCGTCATCCTCCTCCTCCTCCTTGGCTGGTGCCGCGATCTCCTCTCCAGCTACACAGCCCCAGCACCCCAGGGCCTATGCTGCATGCCAGGTACGATGGTGTCACGCAGTGTTAGACATGTCTTGCCTGAAAGCGGAGAGTCACACTGGAGCAGCTCTCTTGGCTGCTCTTAACAAACAGGTGGAGCAATGCCTGACCCCGCACAAGCTTGAGATCAGCAACGTGGTGTGTGACAACGGCAGCAATCTCATTGCTGCGTTGAATTTGGGAAAGCTGACACACATACCCTGCATGGCACATGTGCTGAATCTGGTCATGCAAAGATTTGTGTCCAAGTACCCAGGCTTAGAGACATCCTGAAGCAGGCCAGGAAGTTGTGTGGGCATTTCAGGCGCTCTTACAAGGCCATGGCACGCTTTGCGGACATTCAGCGTAGAAACAGCTTGCCGGTGAGACGCCTGATTTGCGATAGCCCGACTCGCTGGAATTCCACCCTGCTGATGTTCTCTCGCCTGCTAGACCAGGAGAAAGCCGTCACCCAGTACCTGTATCATTACAGTACAAGGACACAATCTGGGAGGATGGGGATGTTGTGGCTCAACAACTGGACACTGATGCGAAATGCATGCAGGGTCATGGAGCCCTTTGAGGAGGTGACCAAACTGGTGAGTCGCGATGAGGGCACCATCAGCGACTTGATCCCCAACGCCTACTTCCTGGAGCGTGCCATGCGTAGAGTGGTGGATACAGCTGTGGAGGAGCGTGAACGAGAAGAGTTACGGCAGCAGGAGTCGTGGGAGCCATTTACACCCGAACCCGATGTTCCCACAAAACCTGTGGCAGCACAGAGGGGGGAGGAGGAGGAGGAAGAAGAGGAGTCGTGTGGGGAAGGAGAGGAGTCAGACTCTGATGATGGTGATGATGAGGAAGGTGATTCTGTGGAGGAGGAAGAGGCGGCGGAAGAAGACCAACCGTGGCAGCCGTCACAGGGGGCTTCTGCTGCTCCACGTTCCCGTGGTATTGTTCGTGGCTGGGGGGAGGAAGAGGAGTCGCGTCCCATCACTGAGGAAGAGCAAGAAGAGATGGAGAGTACGTCTGCATCCAGCTTTGTGCAGATGTCCTCTTTCATGTTGTCCAGCCTGTTGATGTACCCCCGTATCAAAAAACTCAAGTCGAATGACCTGTACTGGGTGGCCACGCTACTAGACCCTCGGTACAGGCACAAAGTGGCGGACCTGTTAACAACTCAACAGAAGGCGGAAAGGATGCAGCACTTGCAGAACAAGCTGTCGATGATGCTTTACAATGCGTTTAAGGGTGATGTGGCTGCACAACGCAATCAAGGTACCACTGGCAGTAACCCTCCTCCTCCCAAGTCCACGCAGGCAAGGACAGGACGCTCCAGCGATCTCAGGGTGATGTCGGACATGCGGACGTTCTTTAGTCCAACTCCTTGCAATAGTACTTCCGGATCCACCCTCCACCAACGCCTGGGCCGGCAGGTAGCCGACTACCTGGCCTTGAGTGTGGATGTAGACACTGCGAAAAGCGACGATGAACCCTTGGACTACTGGTTGCGTAGGCTTGACCTGTGGCCAGAGCTGTCCCAATTTGCCATACAACTTCTCTCTTGCCCTGCCGCAAGCGTCCTGTCAGAAAGGACCTTCAGTGCAGCTGGAGGCATAGTTACTGAGAAGAGAAGTCGCCTAAGTCACGACAGTGTTCAGTACCTGACTTTTATCAAAATAAATGAGGAATGGATCCCGGAGGGCTACTGCACGACCGAAGACTAAGTCAGTCCCCACACACAGCATCTCTGCCTGCAGGCCGCTTGCCTTCTCCGCCACCACCAACAGGGTCCAGGACTTTAGGCGGATTCCTGAATTTTAAGGCCGCTGCTAGCAGCGGCCGCTACACTAATTTTTCTGCTGCGTGTACATGCCTGCCTAATTTTTCTGGCTGCACTGCGGGTGGCTGCAACAAAATAACAAAAAGCATGTACATGTGCCCATCCCCCTTTTGTGATCATTACCTTGCCGCGGTGAAGGGGCTTGCGTATCACAATGAAGCAATGACCGCTGGCTTATTTGAGTGTCTCGGGTGGGGGGTGGCACACAAAAGATAATAAGGTCGTTGCTTCATTGTGGTCAGACCAAATTTGATCAGCTGGACAGTCACTGTTGTTCTATCATTGAGCTACCACAGCCCGGCGACCATATGGGCTTTAAAAACGCCACGGCCTACACTCTGGCCACGGTGCACACCACTCCAGCATGGCCGTCACTACGCAACAGCTGTTTGCGGTGCAGTTACACAGTGAGTTTGGTGTGTCAGTGTGAAGCAGAACTCTAATTACACTCCCTGATTGATGTATACCCATGCAAGATGTTTGAAAGCACGTTAGGCCTGCAATTTAGCATTCAATGTGATTTCTGCCCCTAAACGCTGCTTTGCGTCAAATCCAGATTTTTCCCTGGGACTTTAAGCATGTATCCCACTCCGCCATGCCCTCCTCCAGGTGTTAGACCCCTTGAAACATCTTTTCCATCACTTTTGTGGCCAGCATAATTTTTTCTATTTTTCAAAGTTCGCCTCCCCATTGAAGTCTATTGCGGTTCGCGAACTTTTCCGAAAATCGGAGGTTCGCGACATCTCCAATTGTAATGATATTTATAACCATTATGAGGTAAAAGCATTACAATCATTACAAGATTTTGCACTCGCTTCACCCCTTCTCTGGAATCCCCTCCCACAACACAGCCATCACTCGCCAACCTTTGTTACTTTTAAACGCTCTCTAAAAACTCATTTGTTCCGACAAGCATATGCGCTTACACTAGGCCACTTCCCTTTGTCCTAAGACCAAATTGCACTCCTACTAGGTATCCTAAAACACACTGCCTTTATATATATTTATCGTATACTACCCCTCCTCTTGTTTCCCCCCATTCCCTTTAGATTGTAAGCTCACAAGGGCAGGGCTCTCTCCCCGTTTTGTGTCTTGGAAATCATTATACATTTTGTTCATCATGTTACTTTGATCACTGTAATTACCACTTCTGTATTTTGTATTCTGTATGCTGTATCATTTTTTGTATTTTGTCACTAATTATGTATCTTGTATATTAGTGTACACCATTGTCTGTATTATGTACCCCATGTTTGTTTCTTACTTTGTACAGCGCCACGGAATATGATGTCGCTTTATAAATCAATAATAATAATAATATTGTGCACTAATTTCACATTATACACAGGGGTCTCAAACTTAATTTACCTGGGGGCCGCAGGAGGCAAAGTCAGGATGAGGCTGGGCCTCATAAGGAATTTCACAATCGCGGCGCATCACCGCCTCTGCCCGCCCCTCTTACTCTTCCTTCACAGAGAGGGGCGGGGAGAGGCGGCGATCCGTGCGGCAATTGACATCAGGAGGGGCAGAGCTGAAGCTGAAAGCTCTGCCCCTTCCAGAAAATGCCAGGGGATTGCCCCCCAGGCGATTTGGGGGCTCTGCAGCCCTCGTTTAGCGGCGGGGATGCGGCGGATTACTTGGGAGCACTGAAGCGAACTATAAGGAAGCTTTTGCCAGCGAGGGCCACAAAATATTGTATCGAGGGCCGCAAATGGCCCATGGGCCCGCTAGTTTGAGACCCCTGTTATACAGCAATGATATTCTGTAACCAGTAAATCTGAATTTAAAGTATAGTCATGCCCAAATATTCTTGCAGCACACTTATATGATTTGCTGTTATTGTATTGTCCACATCCTTTTATATTCCAAGGCATACTCTTCCAAAAATTCCTTTCTTCATTTTGGGACTGGCCAAGATAATGATTAGGGCCTCTGCTGATGGATATGACATAATGATAAGCCAGAAGATGTAAGCAGTTCTTTCTCCATGCCCGGTTACTGTAAAGAGATACAACTGAGAATGTACAGGGTAAGGGAAAGAGTAAGAAATGAGATCATCGTTAGTGTAGCATTGGTGAGGGCCTGAAGATGTGAACCAGAAATTCCAGGGAGGTTATTTTTGAAATGATGGATGTGTCTCAGCAGAGAAACTGCAGTGGTCCCAGTGGAGATGAAAGCTTTAATGAAAGGTGGACCACCACCAAGAAGAACATTAGTCATTCTGTAGGCTGGGCTCTGAAAATGCAATATACTCATAAAGATGGGTTTTGAGGAGTAATTTAATGATCGCTGCCCTTGAACTCCAAATTGTAAACACCAAATAGACAAAAAAGTTAAAACCATTGGCCCAACTGTTGATGTGATAACAATATGCTCTAAATAAGAAGAGAAAACTCTCCTCAACCAAACAAAAACTTGATGATTGAAGTTGGCTATGCTGATGCAGAAATGGAAACAAAGCCAAGCTGTCAGCCACAAGCTGTAGAACATGGAGGCAAAAACAGCTATATAAAGAGTAAAATAAACGTCCCTCAAAAAGTACAATCGGGAGAAGTAGTTGAACAACAGAGTCTGCACAGTTACCATAGCCTGCAAAAATATATTTACAAATCCCATGAAAAAGTAGATCAGTTCAGTGGGACTAAGTTTTGATTTCAAGTTTCCAGTGCTGACTTTAAGAATGTATCCATTTAATGTTGTTGCCGATATGAATTCCAGAGTCATTAGCGTCATATAGATCACACTGTTAATAAACACTCGTACCTGAGCCATGATGGAATCTGTTCAATGACACTCTGCTCAGTGGCTATGAATAGATACAGATATATGGTTGGAGACTTGCAAATCATTTTTTCAAGCTTTGAATATTTGCACTCTCAATGATACCACATTGCGGTCTCAAAAATGCTTTCGGTGGACTCTTTCACTGCCACTTTCCTACATACTTAACTCTGTCCACATAAATACACTGCCTTTCCCATTTGTTCCCAGAAGTAGTGTTGGGCGAACACCTGGATGTTCGGGTTCGGGCCGAACAGGCCGAACATGGGCCAGATGTTCGGCATGTTCGGCCCGAACGCCGAACTCAATGGGAGTCAATGGGACCCCCGAACATGCCCATTTTGGGGGCCCTATGGGGTCGCAGGCATAAGGGGGGAGCATGCCCCGGTCGCGGGGGGGGGTCGGAAATTCCCCCCACCCCCTCCGCTAGCGCTCCCCCCTCTGCCCGCTTCCCCATACAAAAAGTTTAAATCAAGTTCAATAGTACCTGGGCTGGTGGCATTGGCTGGCAGTGGAGTGAGGAGGAGGAGGAGTCCGAATAGCAGAGTGACGTTTAGGCCGGGCAGCGGGCGGTTCAGCGCTAGTACCCTTGTGGTACTTCCGCCCTTTCTCTGACCTCACGTCCTCTGCGTGATGACGCATACGAGGGTACGCGTGATGCGTACCCTCGTATGCAGAGGACGTGAGGTCAGAGAAAGGGCGGAAGTACCACAAGGGTACTAGCGCTGAACCGCCCGCTGCCCGGCCTCAACGTCACTCTGCTATTCGGACTCCTCCTCCTCCTCACTCCACTGCCAGCCAATGCCACCAGCCCAGGTACACTACTATTGAACTTGATTTAAACTTTTTTTATGGGGAAGCGGGCAGAGGGGGGAGCGCTAGCGGAGGGGGTGGGGGGAATTTCCGACCCCCCCCCGCGATCGGGGCATGCTCCCCCCTTATGCCTGCGACCCCATAGGGGGGCCGTATTGCGGCCTGTTCGGCCGAACAGGGCCCTGTTCGCCCGAACAGGGGCCCTGTTCGGCCCTGTTCGGGGGCATACAGAAGTTCGGGGCGAACCCGAACTTAAAAGGCCGAACACCATCAGGTGTTCGGCCGAACTCGAACATCACCCGAACAGGGTGATGTTCTGCAGAACCCGAACAGTGGCGAACACTGTTCGCCCAACACTACCCAGAAGGGGCAAACTACATATTGAATACACTTGTACTATTAACCACTTTACCCCCAAGGGTTTTTACCCTTACGGACCAGAGCAATTTTCACCTGCCAGCTTTCCTAACTTTCATTTGCCAATAACTTTATCACTATGAGTCACAACAAAACGATCTGCATCTTGTTTTTTTTGCCACCAATTAGGCTTTCTTTGGGTGGTACATTATGCTTAGAATTATTTTATTCTAAATGCATTTTAACAGGAATTATAAGAAAAAAATGGGAAAAAAAATTATTCCTCAGTTTTCGGCCATTATAGTTTTAAAATAAAGTGTGCTACTGTGAATAAAATCCACATATTTCATTTGCCTATTTGCCCTGGTTATTACAATGTTTAAATTATGTCCCTAGCAATGTTTGGTTACAATATTTTCTTTTCAGTTTTGCCTCCGTCACTCATTACAAGCCCACATATGCAAATATTATAACAGTAATCTACCCTCATGCCATACATAGTAAAAAAGTGGAGCCTAACATAACGATTTATGTATTTTTTTTATAAATGTTGTCATTCCTTTTTACAAGGGTCTTTTATTTTGGAAAGGGGGGGCGGGTTAGGCAGGGGAGGGGGGAAGGAGGGTATTAATTCATTTTCATTTAATGTATAATGTGTAAAATGTAATGCAAAGTGTATATTTTAATTTATTTGCATGTATTTTTTTTACCACTAGATGTCCTCACACTTCCTATCAGTGTGCTTAGAACAAGAACGCAGATAGTGCTGTTACTGCAAAGCTCATTGGCTTCTTGTTGAAGCGATGACTTGGCCTGACGGACACTTTGGTTCAGGGAAGACTTCTTCCCTTTCACCAATCGTGGCTCTGCTGGTTCCAATGGTAAGCACAGCAAGGGGGGGGGGGGGGCAGTTCACAGTTGCTGGTGCAGGTGAGAATGTTTTAAAACATCCTGTGGTCCGTTAACAGGGACCAACAGGACATTTTAAAATGATGCACAGTCCGGTCATGGTTAATCTAAGAAATCCAAAACCATGGTGTTCCAGAGGAAAAAGACAAGGTCAGCTCAGAGCATTTCCTTTACACTCAATGACAGTGAAATCAGCAGAACTGGCAAATATACCCACCTTGGTCAGAGAATTAACAAATTTGGAAGCTTTAAATCAGCTGTAGGGGCCCTAAATACCAAAGCTTGCTGAATTTTCTATGCCATCAGGAAAGAACTGTACCACCTCAAACCAGCAGTAAACGTCTGGCTGATAGTCATCACCCCAGTCCTACTCTATAGAAGCAAATTAAAAGCAATCAAAATGGGAATCTATCCCTACAGAAATAATTAAATCGGACAGGCCCGGCTGGAGCTCGGGTTTTTGCCGGTGGGCCTCTTGCCCCCGGGGGCCACGGGTGCCCCAGTGATGAAGAGGAGGGGGTACAGTGCAGGAAAGAGGGGCAGTGGGCACAGAGAAGTGGGGAGGGGGGAACCCTTCCCCCCCACCTGGGCCCACCCCTTCCGCACTCCCCCTCCTGAATTGCAGCCAGCGGCAGCAGCAGGGAATGGCTTACCCAGAATCAGAGAGCTCTGCATGCCGCTGGTCTGGTCTGATCTTCTGCACTGTCCAATCACGCTCTCACTATACTTCCTGTCCTGTGAGAGCGTGATTGGACAGTGCAGAAGACCAGACCAGCAGCGGCATGCAGAGCTCTCTGATTCTCAGTAAGTGATTCCCGCTCGCTGCCGCTGGCTGGCTGAAATTTTGGAGGGGAGAGCGTGGAAGGGGGGGCCCTAGGTGAGGGAGGGGGGAGGCCCCCCCTCCTTGCTGCTCTGTGCTCACTTCCAGGCAGGGGGCACCATAGACCTGGCTACCTAAACTGGGGACACCTATAGACCTGCCTACCTAAAGTGGGGACACCTATAGATCTACCTACCTATACTAAGGGCACCTATAGACCTGCCTACCTAATCTGGGGACACCTATAGACCTGGCTACATACACTGGGGACACTTATAGACCTGCCTACCTAAGCTTGGGACACCTATAGACCTGCCTACCTAAACTTGGGGCACCTATAGACCTGCCTACCTAAACTGGGGACACCTATAGACCTGGCTACCTATACTAAGGGCACCTATAGACCTGTCTACCTAAGCTGGGGACACCTATAGACCTGGCTACAATTTTGGAGGGGGGAGCGTGGAAGGGTGGGCCCCAGGTGAGGGAGGGGGGAGCCCCCCCCCCCTCTTCACTGCTCTGTGCTTACTTCCAGGCTGGGGGCACCATAGACCTGGCTACCTAAACTGGGGACACCTATAGACCTGCCTACCTACACTGGGGACACCTATAGACCTGCCTACCTAAACTAGGGACACCTATAGACCTGCCTACCTAAAGTGGGGACACCTTTAGACCTGCCTACCTATACTAAGGACACCTATATACCTGCCTACCTAAGCTGGGGACACCTATAGACCTAGCTACATATACTGGGGACACTTATAGACCTGGCTACCTAAGCTGGGGACACCTATAGACCTGCCTACCTAAACTGGGGACACCTATAGACCTGGCTACCTATACTGGGGACACTTATATACCTGCCTACCAAAGCTGGGGACACCTATAGACCTGCCTACCTAAACTGGGTACACCTATAGACCTGGCTAACTAAACTGGGGACACCTATGGACCTGGATACCTATACTGGGGGCACCTATAGACCTGGCTACCTATACAGATGGCACCTATAGAACTGGCTTCTCATACTGGGAACACCTATAGATAACTACCTATACGGGAATATTTATAACTTGCACTCTATACTGGGGACACCTATAGCTAATTACCTATAATGGGGACACCTATAACTTGCTACCTATACTGGGGACACTTATAGCTGGCTACCTATACTGGGGACAACTATACTCAGGCTCTAGGCCCTTCATATGACACTTGCCACATGTGGACATCTCCCTGTTGTGGACTGTCCTCAGAAGTGCTCACAATTTATTTCCTACTGTAATCTAATGTCCTACCAAATTATGTATATATATAGGGAGGGGGACGGGATGGGGGCGGGCCCCAGTCTAAAGCTTTCCTGGTGGGCCCTTAGTGTCCCAGTCCGACCCTGCCTGCAACACCTCCTTCATGTCCATTGGAGTACCTCAAACCACGTCTGCCCAGCTGAGCTGGGTAGATTCCCACTACTGCTTGAGATACAGAAGAGAGTGCTGTCCTACTGGGCCCACCTACAGTGCAGCATGCCCAGCATGCCCGACTCACCCCACTACAAAGTCATGTTTTACAATGAAGACCAAGAAAAGCCATGTGCTCTGAAAGAAGTGGTCAACTCTCCCCCCCCCCCCCCCCCCCTTCCTTTCAAACCCAGATCCACAGTCCTATCAAGAGCCCAGATAAAGCACACCACAGCCAAGAGCAAAGGGGGACTATGTAGATAGTTGGAGGAGTGAAATAAAACAGTCACAAAAGCTAACCATATACCTGTTCCTACAGAGAGAATGTAAAATGGCCCCATATCTGGAAAATCTCCAAGACTTTCAAGAGAGGAATATGAGGAGTGTCTACAGACTGAATGTTCACAACCTTGAAATCGAGTCTGGGAGACACAGACAGACGTACAAACCCGGAGAGAAGAGACCATGCCAACACTGTGAGCAGAAGACACTCGAGGATGAGAATTATCTGTTGCACTGACCCAAATAACTGCAGCCAGGGAAACCTCTTTTAAGAAATTGATGGAACTATTTCCAGACTTTCACACATTAGATGAGAGAAAACTCTACATTCTACTAGGAGAAGAGGAGTCCACAGAGACCATTGCTGCATGCTATGTCATAGCAAGCCACAGACTGAGAGGAGCATAAATGAACTGTAAACCTAAAAATGTCCACAAACTGCTAACCCACTGTACCCCTACCCCACCCAGATCAATGTCCCCCATTCCCCCTGCATTGGTAATGCCTGTAGGAATCTTGCATGGCACACGTGCACGGACTTCATTGAAATGAATGCTACACTATATAAAACAGAACACGGGGGTAGCATTAAGGTTTACATTCATTAATGTGAACAGGACCTCAAACTTTTTTTTTTACCTTGCTATGGAATGAAAAAGGTCCAGATGAGGTGTGAAAAAAAGATAAAGATATAAAGCGAGGGGGAAATTTAGGGCATCCAAGTCTTAGATCGTACCAAGGACACAGTGGAGTGTGTATGTTCTCCCTACATTTGCATGAGTCTCTTTTCACATCTGCTTTCTTTTATATTTCAAAAACACTGATTAGTTAATTGGCTTCCTGCAGAATTATCCCTTGGCTAGGATCCTCCTCATTTGTACAGTTGACTCTGACCCTTTGTGACCATATGTACATCTGCCCACCAGATGTCTCTCAATCCCTTTGAGCTGTTGCTTAAGCATGTTCATAGGTTCACTGTCTGTCATGGGCTTAACTACACTGGAGCAGCCCCTGTAACTGCAGGGGGGGCCAGAGCTTTAAGGGGGCTCCCAATACTACATCACTCCCTCCGAGAAAGAGGACAATCCTTCAGATCAGGTGCTTTTGTGGCTACACTTGTTATGGGTGTGAAGATCCTGACAGCCACACTTGTGTTATGACTTTTGCAATATGGGTTTCCTAGCTATGTGGGTCAGAATGGGTTGGTGAGGAAAAGGGTATGAACATTGGGGCCCCATTAAAGTTTTGCTGGGTGGCCCCATGATATGTAGTTAGTTACGCCCCTACCGTCTAATCATCCATCTTAGCCTCTGTCATCCTCTTCTTCTTTTGCCTTCAATTTATGTAAGCATCACGGATTTCTCCAAAGAACCCAGTCTTCTCAATATGTGACCAGAGTATTTGTGTAGTAATGATCATGCTCATAATCTGTCAATTACGATTATGCACAATTTTGCGTAAAATTTCCCAGTTACAGCCACATGTAATTATGATTTGGAAATTCAATGGATTATGAGTAATCTATTTGTAATTTCTCTTAATTTTGTAACAAAAAACGAGAGAGAACACTGAGAGCCCAATATAGTGCAGTATGTACTGGATTAATGCGGGTAATGAGAGGCAAGTATGTACAGTTATACTCACAAACATGGGTTACCACTAAGGCAACCACTGTAGATGCAGGTGGAGAGATTAGACCTGTCCCCACTCAGGAAGAAGTAGCCCTCTGTAGATCTGGAAACAAGGGGTTAGCACCCTTCCACCATGGGTGGACTCAAACAATGTGGAAATGAACAAAGGCGCCAAAAGGATAAAAGTAGCTAAAACTTTTTAAAAACTGGGGGAGGAAGTGATGGATCTACCCCAATCCAAGCAGACACAAAAAAACAGGTTGATATTACATCAACAAGCAAATTTATTTATACATACACTCCAAAGGGTCAAGGCAACGCGTTTTGCAGGTGTGGCCCTGCTTCATCAGGTAATAGGGGATGGGGCATATACAAGTGTCTATGTCTCAGCCTAGCGCCTCTCAGAGGCGCTAGGCGCCTCTGTTCATTTCCACATTCTCTTAATTTTATGTAATTTCATGTAATTTTGTGCCGACTCAAGCAGTTAATAGCAAAGCCCCATACATGCTATCATTTTTAAAAGATTTTGTAGTTTTTGACAATATTATTTATTATGATTTATCTAACAAAATTTTCCATTACGATTTTCCATCGTAATTGTGAAATACAATGCAAAGTTAAGATTATGCAAAATTCATGTTCATCGCTATATTTTGTAACGATCTGCTAGTGTGTGAGCACTAGCAGACAAACAAGTTTGCATATGTGTATCAGCACCAAGGAAACAAAGTGGTTGCTGCTGAGAGAAGAACAATGTCCAGAGTTCACAAACAGGTAAATTATATATGCTCAGCGCAGATCCCCTGATGACGCTAGTTTGCGAAACCAGTTGGGAAGGAGACAGGCGGCACCTTCATACTGTCCTTTACTGCTGACCCATACACGCGTGCAACTTTCTCGGGGTTCCCATTGCATGGGCCCCATATGTAAGTTTTGTTTTTATGCTATCTTTATGCTATTTTTAAGCTGTTTTTACTATGAAAACTCTATATTAAACGGTTTACAATTAGAGTTGCCGTTTGTTTGTTTTTTATGATGTTTACTGATATCCATTCGTGAGAGGAATCATTGCTGAATTGGTGGATCCTGGACAGACTGTTGCTTCCTGATGCCCTACCAAACCATTGATACAACCTTATAATGTGGGTTGTCACCAGCTGGTAAGCCTCTTTCCTTTTTTGGATATCCATGATTGCAGAGTTGTGCCGTGAACCCAATATTTATTGTGGTGGAGATTTGCCTGCTTTTATCCTTTGTTGAAGACTTGTCTTTTGTTTTTGGACTCTGCGCTGAGCATATATAATTTAGCACTAGCAGACAGACAAATATCAGACATTCCCTGAACGGGAAATGTCCACAGACAGTGTCAGTAGAAGGCAGCACTAACACTGAATAATGATAATGAGAATAGAGAGCCAGGAGGACGGCGGGGGACCTCGCGGCCTACGGTGGGCTGGAGGAAATCCCAGGTAATACATTTTTTTGAGGTGAGTTTGGTAGTTGTATTCCCCTCATGTGGCATCCCAAATCGTCTAGTGGTACCCCCAGTGGTGGACACAGCCAGCAGTGGGCCCCTGTGCAAAATTGTAATTGTGGGCCCCCTATGACCTGCGGCAAAAATTAGTGGATAGAACCTGCGGCGCGTAGCGCCGCGGCAAAAAAATGGGCGTGGCAATGACCGGATGAGGGCGGAGCTAACTGTAACTTAACGCGAACCCGGGGTGAGGGTTTATTTCCTTTTAAACAATACTAGTTGCCTGGCGGCCCTGCTGATCTATTTGGCTGCAGTAATAAACTGAATTACACCAGCAACAAGCATGCAGCTAATCTTCTCAGTTCTGACAATATTGTCAGAAACCCCTGACCTGCTGCATGCTTGTTCAGGGTCTATGGTTGAAAGAATAAGAGGCAGAGGACCAGCACGGCAGCCAGGCAACTGGTATTGCTTAAAAGGAGAGAAATATGGCAGCCTCAATATTATTCTCACCTCAGGTTCCCTTGAAAAGTGCAACGCAAAGACAGTGGGCCCAAGTTTTGGTGACCCTTTCCATAGAAAATTCACATAATTGTGCAGGTTTTCTCAAGAAAATACACATATATGCCCAGAAAATACGTGCAATCATGTCAGCAGATATGCCCAGAAAATACGTGCAATCATGTCGGCAGATATGCCCAGAAAATATGTGCAATCAAGTCGGCAGATATGCCCAGAAAATACGTGCAATCAAGTCGGCAGATATGCTCAGAAAATACGTGCAATCAAGTCGGCAGATATGCCCAGAAAATACGTGCAAACAAGTCGGCAGATATGCCCAGAAAATACATGCAATCAAGTCGGCAGATATGCCCAGAAAATACGTGCAAACAAGTCGGCAGATATGCCCAGAAAATACGTGCAATCATGTCGGCAGATATGCCCAGAAAATACATGCAATCATGTCGGCAGATTTGCGAAGAAAATACATGCAATCATGTGGCAGACCTGCCCAGAACATACACCTGCTAATATAAATAAAACAAAAACATTTACTCACCTGCAGCAGCAGACCTCCTGTCCCAGCCTCCATCCGGCGCGCAGCTCCCATGGGTGGTTGGGTGGATAGGTAGCCTAGTGGGTGGGTGAGTGGGTGGGTGGGTTGGTAGCCTGGTGGGTGGGTGGGTGAGTGGGTGGGTTGGTAGCCTGGTGGGTGGGTGGGTAGGTAGCCTGGTGGGTGGGTGGGTAGGTAGCCTGGTGGGTGGGTGGGTAACTAGCCCGGTAGGTAGGTAGGTAGCCCGGTGGGTGGGTAGGTAGGTAGCCTGGTGGGTGCGTGGGTAGCCGGGTGGGTGGGTTGGTAACTAGCCCGGTAGGTAGCCGGGTGGGTGGTTAGGTAGGTAGCCGGGTGGGTGGTTAGGTAGGAAGCCTGGTGGGTGGGTAGCCGGGTGGGTGGGTAGGTAGGTAGCCGGGTGGGTGGTTAGGTAGGTAGCCGGGTGGGTAGGTAGAAGGCCTGGTGGGTGGGTAGGTAGCCGGGTGGGTAGGTAGGTAGCCGGGTGGGTAGGTAGGAAGCCTGGTGGGTGGGTAGGTAGCCTGGTGGGTGGGTAGGTAGGTAGCCTGGTGGGTGGGTAGGTAGCCTGGTGGGTAGGTAGGTAGCCGGGTGGGTAGGTAGGAAGCCTGGTGGGTGGGTAGGTAGCCTGGTGGGTGGGTAGGTAGGTAGCCTGGTGGGTGGGTAGGTAGCCTAGTGGGTGGGTTGGTAACTAGCCCGGTAGGTAGCCGGGTGGGTGGTTAGGTAGGTAGCCAGGTGGGTGGTTAGGTAGGTAGCCGGGTGGGTGGGTAGGTAGCCTGGTGGGTGGGTTGGTAACTAGCCCGGTAGGTAGCCGGGTGGGTGGTTAGGTAGGTAGCCGGGTGGGTGGTTAGGTAGGTAGCCGGGTGGGTGGTTAGGTAGGTAGCCGGGTAGGTAGGTAGGTAGCCGGGTGGGTAGGTAGCCGGGTGGGTAGGTAGCCGGGTGGGTGGTTAGGTAGTTGGGTGGGTGGTTAGGTAGGAAGCCTGGTGGGTGGGTAGGTAGCCGGGTGGGTAGGTAGCCGGGTGGGTGGTTAGGTAGTTGGGTGGGTGGTTAGGTAGGAAGCCTGGTGGGTGGGTAGGTAGCCGGGTGGGTAGGTAGGTAGGTAGGAAGCCTGGTGGGTGGTTAGGTAGTCGGGTGGGTAGGTAGGAAGCCTGGTGGGTGGGTAGGTAGGTAGCCGGGTGGGTAGGTGGTTAGGTAGCCGGGTGGGTAGCTATCCGGGTGGGGGGCCCGACTCCTATCCTCCCTCCCTCCCTTCCTTCCTCACCTCGGGGGGCCCCCTCCCGATATGCGCGGCGGGAGAGCGAGCGGCAAATGCAGGAAGTCTTCAGGGCTCTCCAGGCATCCGCTAGAGGCCCAGCCGCTGAGTCTCCAATATGTCTCCAACTGGAGACATATTGGAGACCAAGCGGCTGGGCCTCTAGCGGATGCCTGGAGAGCCCTTCCTGCATTTGCCGCTCGCTCGCTCTCCCGCTGCGCATATCGGGAGGGGGCCCCCCCGAGGTGAGGGAGGGAGGGAGGATAGGAGTCGGGGGGCCCCCCGGGAATAAAATAATTAAAAAAAAAAAAATATTAAAAAAAAAAAAAAATACTTAATGGGCCCCTGAAGAAAACGGAACTTCAGGGGCCCTCGTGCGGCGGCACGGCCTGCACGGCCGTATGTCCGCCCCTGGGTACCCCCATGTAACATCCCTGGTGGTCAGATGGTACCACCCATCCCCAAATAACTTGCCGCGTGGTGATATGGTGATCTAGTGAGGGGGCCAACATCATACCTCCCACCCCCTCCATGGGCCCTCCTCCCATGTCTCCCTGCAGAGTAGGGCGCACGGTGAAATCTTGTCTAACATCTAATGGAGCAAAATGATGCAAAGTGGTAGAACAGGTAAAGCAATCAATATCTGGGCAATATCAGTCAAATGTACCTGATCTACTACTAATCTAATAGTGTATAGCTACCTTTAGCTTGCTATAAAAATGGAAAGACAATGTTTAAAGTGAACCTCCAGACTAAAAATCGACTCAGCAGCAGTGAAAAGGCCTGGTGTTTCTTTAACAGTTTCACAGCATCAGAACTGCCCGGGTTTTTTTCCCCTGCTGCTGTGCAAAGCATGATGGGATTTCTGATGTTGTTGTTCACTTTCTGCTGTTTTGGTGCAATTTTTTTTTTACATTTTGAATTTGACATTTGAAGCCTAGCGCATGCAGCTGGGAGGGGTTATCAGGACAAAGGACAGTTGGAACTGTGTCTTATGCTCCTTGTCACCTCCTTTCAACCAAAAAGATGGCTGCCCCATGACAAAGATGGCAGCCCCCATGACAAAGATGGCAGCCCCCATGAATCACAAACATTTGCCTGTTCTTTTACAACAGGGTGGGTAAGAGATTATATTACCTATCTATTGTAATTAACATAACTAATGTTGTTAATGACAGTATGTTTGTTTAGGCTGAAGTTCCCCTTTGATCATGGAATACACAAAGCAAAGCACCCATCTATGTTTATGGCATTCATTTTAGCAAATGTGGAATCTCCATTTAAATGCAATAAGTCCATATACAGTATGTTGCACTCCTGTCCTGGTCATTTTGCCATTCATTTGCCATTTGGTTTGCATGAATGATGTGCGCTTGCAATGGTAATGTGTTCTGATCCTAGTCAAATGTGCCGGACTTGTGTTACACTGGAACAGAATATGATCTCTGCTGATTTTACTAGCTGTAAGTGGAAGACACATTCTCCTTGTGCTTAACCACTTGCCGACCGCGCACTCATACCGCGCGTCGGCAAAGTGGCAGCTGCAGGACCAGCGACGCAGTATTGCGTCGCCAGCTGCAGGCTAATTAATCAGGAAGCAGCCGCTCGCGCGAGCGGCTGCTTCCTGTCAATTCACGGCGGGGGGCTCCGTGACTAGCCTGCGGGCCGCCGATGGCGGCTCGCAGGCTAAATGTAAACACAAGCGGAAATAATCCGATTTGTTTACATTGTACGGCACTGCTGCGCAGCAGCGCCGTAAGGCAGATCGGCGATCCCCGGCCAATCAGCGGCCGGGGATCGCCGCCATGTGACAGGGGACGTCCTGTCACTGGCTGCACAGGACGGATAGCGTCCTGTGCAGCCCGGAACACCAGGGGGGCCAGGTAGGAGAGGGAGGGGGGGGATTTCGCCGCGGAGGGGGGCTTTGAGGTGCCCCCCCCCCGCAACACCGGCAGGCAGGAGCGATCAGACCCCCCCAGCACATCATCCCCCTAGTGGGGGAAAAAGGGGGGCGATCTGATCGCTCTGGATGCACCCTGATCTGTGCTGGGGGCTGTAGAGCCCACCCAGCACAGATCACAAATAACAGCGCTGGTCCTTAAGGGGGGGGTAAAGGCTGGGTCCTCAAGTGGTTAAAGTACCATTTCTTTTAGGCAACAAATAACCAATTATGAGGAACTATAGTCATATAACATAATGAATGAAACTCTTTACTCTCTGAAAATTGTCACAGACGGCATCATCTTTAGTACTGGCAGGTGACCTCTGCAGAATTTTAATTTACTGAGAGTTCAAACTAGTACAAAAGATGACTGGTCTCCCAGAATGCTTTTAAAGTGAACCTGAACTCTTGCACTGGACAGAAGGAAAACAGAGAAATGCGCCCTGTATGTGTTCAGAGAGTTTAGCCTGTGTAATCTCCCATCATTGGTGTCTAATCACAAGTTGTAATTTGATCTCTCCCCTGTGTCAGGTGACTTCCCCCGCTTATCTGCGGGGGAAGTCATTTGAAAGCACAGGATGTTAACAATATGTCTGCTTCCATGAAAGCAGGAAGTAGACACACTGCAGATGTATTGCAGGATTTTTACCAGCTTGAAGGAGAACTGTAGTTAGAGGTTTATGGAGGCTGCCATATTGATTTCCTTTTAAGCAATAACAGTTACCTGGCAGCCCTGCAGCCTACAGAATCACACCAGAAACAAGCATGCAGTTAATTTGTCAGATCTGATATCGATGACATTTGGGCATATTTCTTGACAAACTATTAGACGGTATATTTATATTTGTGCCAGGACAGCAGGAGTGGAAGGATTGTAAAATATACGCTACACATAGGAAGTCAGCTGAGTACATTGTGTGTTATGTCTTTAAATGCAGCAAGTCTGTCAATCTTATTCTCCTCTCTTGGCCATTGTGCCATCCATTTGCTTTTCTGATTTGGACAAATGATGAGTGCTCTTAATGGAAATGTGTTCTGGTCCTAATCAAATGTGCCAGAGTTGTGTTACATTGAAACATAAGACAGCCTCAGTTGACTAATCCTGTGTCGAAAAAAAAGGTTATTTTTGTATATACAGTGAAACTTAAAGAGAAACTCCGATTGCGACATCAAGTAAAATGTTGTAAATTATTCAGGATACCCACTTTTATGCTAATTACCCTGGTTTCAGCATCAGATACACTCCTTATAGCTATATATTGCTGTATATTGCTATGTAACCCAGCCCTACCAGTAATATTTAGCCTAGGCTGATTAGCTATGCAGAATTTTGCTCTCAAAGCATTCTGGAAGACCAGGGCCTTGATTCACAAAAGAGTGTTAAAGGGAAACTTCAGCCTAAACAAACATACTGTCCTTAAGTTACATTAGTTATGTTAATTAGAATAGATGGGTAATATAATTTTTTACCCACCATGTTTTAAAAGAACAGGCAAATGTTTGTGATTCATGGGGGCTGCCATCTTTGTCATGGGGGCAGCCATCTTTTTGGTTGAAAAGAGGTGACAGGGAGCATAAGACACTGTTTCAACTGTCCTGTGTCATGATAACCTCTCCCAGCTGCATGCACTAGATTTCAAATGTCAAATTCAAAATGTCAAAAAAAAAAATAATTGCACCAAAACAGCAGAACAAGAACAACATCACAAGAACACAAAAATGCCCGGGAAGTTTTCTTCTGTGCAGCTAAAAATGAGGCTTGTATAAGAGAAACAAAGTTCTGATGCTGTGAAACTGTTAAAGAAACACCAAGCCTTTTCAGTGCTGCTGAGTCGATTTTTAGTCTGGAGGTTCACTTTAACTGATAGCACGGCTGTGCTATGCAGTCCACACGCGAAGTGACGCGCTACTGCTTTGCGCGCGCAAAGGCTTACGCCCGCATGCTACACAGAGGTTTGCGCGCAATCACGCAAGTGTAGCACAAGCCTTTGCGTGTGCAAAGCTGCTCGCGCGTCACCTTGCGTGTAAAAACTGCATAGCACGGCCGTGCTATCAGTTAACACTCTTTTGTGAATCAAGCCCCTGGTGTTATTTCTACTGACTTTGGAATACAAAACAAACATTTTGCAGTGTTTCACCTCCTAGCAGTAAAGATGTTGCCATGGAGGATGTTGGCACTATATAAATAAAATAAAATAATAATAATAATACATAACAGAAGTGTAAAGGTTGCCATGTTTTACTTCCTTGGGAAAATGCTAGTTCCCTGGTTGCAGTGCAGATCTGGGGCCTCTGCTACTGCTGATCTGCATACTTTCTAATTGTTAAATTCCAGTACCAGAAGACAAAAAAAATAGCTTACATTATTCCCATTTGGGAGACCTTTCGTCATGTCTGCTCTGTCAGGTATTGATGAGTACATTTTTACAACAGGTACGAAATCAGAAACAAATAAAACAAGGTTGGCATAAAGTGGGGGATAGTTAGAGCACCCATCAACTTTTATTTTTGTCCCTTTTAACCACCCTGGCGTTCTATTAAGATCGCCAGGGCGGCTGCGGGAGGGTTTTTTTTAAATTAAAAAAAAACTATTTCATGCAGCCAACTGAAAGTTGGCTGCATGAAAGCCCACTAGAGGGCGCTCCGGAGGCGTTCTTCCGATCGCCTCCGGCGCCCAGAATAAACAAGGAAGGCCGCAATGAGCGGCCTTCCTTGTTTTGCTTAGATCGTCGCCATAGCGACGAGCGGAGTGACGTCATCGACGTCAGCCGACGTCCTGACGTCAGCCGCCTCCGATCCAGCCCTTAGCGCTGGCCGGAACTTTTTGTTCCGGCTACGCTGGGCTCAGGCGGCTGGGGGGACCCTCTTTCGCCGCTACTTGCGGCGAATCGCCGCAGAGCGGCGGCGATCGGGCAGCACACGCGGCTGGCAAAGTGCCGGCTGCGTGTGCTGCTCTTTATTTGATGGAAATCGGCCCAGCAGGGCCTGAGCGGCAGCCATCGGCGGTGATGGACGAGCTGAGCTCGTCCATACCGCTAAGATGGTTAATGGAAAGAATCCTTAAAGCCAGTGTTTACCAATTTGAAAATAAAAAAGTCAGATACTCACCTAAGGAGAGGGAAGGCTCGGTCCTAATGAGCCTTCCCTCTCTTCTCCCGGTGCCCTCGGTGCTGCGCTGGCTCCCCCGTACGCGTCCGCCCCCGCAGGGACTTCGGAGGTCTTCGGGAGCACTCAGGCTTCCGAAGACGGGCCGCTCCATACTACGCACACGCGAGTGCGTCATAGAGGGTGCTCGCGCATGCGTAGTATGGAGCGGCCCGTCTTCGGGAGCCCGAGTGTTCCCGAAGGCTTCCGAAAGCTCCCTTCGGCTGCGGAAGTGGCAGTATTTGACCAAACTGGTCGAATACTGCTACGGGGGATCCTGCGCGGGACCGGGCATCGGGAGAGGAGAGGGAAGGCTCATTAGGACCGAGCCTTTCCTCTCCTTAGGTGAGTATTTGCCTTTTTTATTTTTAACTTGGTAAACATTGACTTTAAGGCTTGATTCACACTTAGATATTTTGCGATGAGTTGCGTTAAGCTGCATTGAGTTGCTTCGTGTTGCGTTGCAGTAAGATTTTTTCTTTTTTTTTGGAATGCAACGCATCTAAGTGTGATCCCAGCCTCAGGGAGAAAGAGCAACCAAAGAAACCTGTAATAAAATATGGTGACCATGGTTATTCTCCTTTAGAAATGTCCATTGCCTGGATGCTCATTCCAAGTGTAACTAAAACTCTACTGGAGGCAAATGATCAGCGTGACAACTTGTGAAGATCGTAATTTATCAATTTCACTTATACAAAATTTCACATACAATTTTGCAATAATGATTAGACATGATTTCAACATTTTGGAATTTAATTAATTTTGTGTAATTCATTAATACATTTTGCATGTTACTTGAAATATGAATGCAGCAGTCAGAAACTTTTTTTGCGTAAATTGTGCAAAATAACCTTTGCATAAGCCTTTGTAAATCCAGAGAAAAGTGATTTTTTTTTAAACTCAATGAAATGACATTTTGCTGCAGTAGATAGGGGCGTAACTAGAAATCACTGGGCCCCCTTGCAAAATTTTGAATAAGCCTCCCCCCCCCCCCCCTCAAAGGCCAGATTTGTACTCTTTACCACCCTAGGCCACAATCACCAGCCGCCCCCCTTTAGTATAGGTAGCGAGTTGACCCCTTCCGGGGCCGGGCCGAGGCATAGGCTGGAGAGGCTCCAGCCTCAGGGCGCAGTGTAGGAGGGGGCGCACAATTCATTCAGCTGTCATTCCTAATTGTGTATGAAGCAGAAATAAATAAGAAAAGGGGATACATAGCAGTGACTGCAAGCCAGATAACTAGATATTAAGGTGTTGGGGAGGTTGTGGGCCCTGTGGCCCTCTTAGTCTAATAGCAATCAGTGTGTGACAGCTGGGGTGGGAGGGATGGAGGGGCGCACTTTGGTCTCAGCCTTGAGTGACCCCCCTGATGACCCCCCCCCCCCCCCCCCCCCCAGTATAGGTAGCCAGATGACTCCTCCTCACTTTCCCTCCAGTACAGATAGCCAGATGACCCCTCCCCTTCCCTCTAGTATATGTAGCCATATGACTCCTCCCCCTCCCCCTTTCCCCCCAGTATAGGTAGCCAGATGACTCCCTTATTCCCACCTCCCCCCCCCCCCCCCTTTCAGTAAAGGTATGTAAAGGTGTCACTCATTTCGTCTCATCTCCAGTGCCAAAGCTTCCTGTTCCTTTACATTTCCAATGCTGTTCAAGTCCACAGCCGCCGGCCACAATGCAAATGTGCACAGAGAGCAAGGTGGCTGCTGCACAGGAAGCTAACAGCAAAGTACCGCGAGTCAGGCACTCGCCTGATCTCCTGCATTGCAGCATTTGCAAATGCTGCACCAGCTTAGCCTGATGCTTTGGTGCCCTTGCTCCTGTGGTGCCCTGGGCCGTAGCCTAGGCGGCCTTGGCCTAAATCCGGCTCTGCCCTTCTCGCTTTCTGAATAGGTAAACTGAGGGAGGGGTTGAGAAACTTAGGGTGGGGTAGAGAAGTTGGAGGCTGGGGGCTGTTTACAAGGGCCTGCTGCACACTGAATAGGGACTGTCTACGAATATTTATCTACAAAACTTTGTATCATTTCTCAGTGGCTGAGCAGATGCAGTCATTACAACAATTGTGCAGAGAGCAGAAAGCTTTTTCTCTCTGTGCCGAGACTCCTAAAGCATCACTACAGTACACAGCACTTGGGGAGGGCTACAGAGGCTGGGGTAGGGGTAGAGCAGCACTGTATACAAGACCCTGCTGAACTGAACACTGAATAGGAGCAGTCTACATATCATTGTCTACAAAACTTTGTATGATTCCTTATCAGTGGCAGAGAAGATGCAGTCATTACAACAATTGTGCAGAGAGCTGAAAGCTTTTTCTTTCCATGCTCTTAGTTATCAGTCTCTCAGGACAGATAAAAGAAACTACTTCCCCCATGGGGCCCCTGTGGTTTCTGCCCCCCCCCCCCCCGCGGCTGCATCCCTTGCAGGGTCTATTGTTATGCCCCTGGCAGTACACTTTAATAAATACATAGTTCTCTATACACATTTTATACAGCGTATCAGAGGTAGGAAAAAGGTATAGTATGGACAAGTACTTTAGGGGAGAACAGGAGATGTTGCAGCCCCTTCTTCCACTGTGTTACACGCCGCCACATTTTAGACAGATTGGGCTATTATAGCTCCGGGTAGCAGAGCCCCATGCGGTTCGGGGGCCAAAGACTAGCTATACCAGCCTGCATGGGTGACAAGGAGTTAAAGTGGCTTGGGAGTGGTAACCAGTGCTGGGCCGAAATTACGCATGAGCGTAATTAGGCATCGTAATTCAATGAAAATGTACGCGTCAGCGCTACGCGTAACTTACGGTCTTACGCGTAAGTATTTACGCGTAAGCAGTAAAGTGGTATCGTAATTACGCTGTGTACCGTAATTGCTAGGTATGCGTAATTTTACGAAGACTTACGCGTAATTTTACGCATAATTACGAACGTAAAAACTCCCCTTTTCTAAGAGTAGCCAATCAGTCAACATCCTAAGCAACCAATAGTATCTTCTCCCGCCCTTTAGTATATAAGCGTACGTTTTGACGCATACGAATGATGTGTACGCAATAGCTATCACATTGACGGCTATTGCGCACAGATCGTCCGTATGCGTCAAAAAGTACGCATTAATGGGTATTACGGCACTACGCGTAACATCGTAGCGTAAGTGCCTACATTACGGTATCCTTACGCGTAACTGCGTAAATTAACGCGTAATTACAGTGATGAACCGTAGATAATTTCCTACGCCGTAACCGTAATTGCGTAATGCGTAATAGCGTAAAATTACGCGTAATGATCCGCAGCGTAGATTTTTCCATTACGACCAGCACTGGTGGTAACCCCATGCTGCCCGTTTTCTTGAAATGTATAAAATGTATACATGGAACTTGGTATGTTTAAAAAACAGACTTATTCCCAAAAAATTAAATTTTGCATTTTCTCACAATTGCGTATAGCTGTGAAATTATGGAACACAATTATGTTCATGGACAAAATTAATTAGGGACTAGCCGACCCGTGGCGTAGCATACGCCGCATAAGGGGGTAGAGGGCAGGAAGGGGGTATTGGGCACAGTGGCGGGGAGGGGGGTCGGACCCCCCTCACCTGGGTCCCCCATGTGTGCTCCCCCTGTAGCTTAAGCTCAGCAGGATCCCCCCCTCTCTCACCTGGGTCCCCCATGTGCGCTCCCCCTCCTGCTTAAGCTGAGCAGGACCCCCCCCAGGCGCGGAGCTAGGGGGGGTCGGGGTAGGACAAGTGCCCCGGGGCGCCTGGTCCCCAAGGGCGCCCAGCTGAGCTTCGGGGGTTTTTTTTTGTTTTTTTTGCGGCGGGTGAGGGGAGCAGCGCAGAGAAGAGGGAGAGCTGTGCGGACGGTGGGGAAGGGGGGCCATCTCCCCCCTCCTTCCCTCACCTTAGGTGCTCTCCCTCCCTCGCTGTCCCCTCCAATGTCCGGGTGGCTGGCAGCGGCGGGCGGAACTCACCTCCGTCTCGCTCCAGCGCCGGCCGGAAGTTTGTGTGCGCAGCCGCTGCTCTGGTCTGGACCAGACCAGAGTAGTGGCAGATCCATCCGGCGCTGTGACGAGACGGAGGTAAGTTCCGCCTGCCGCTGCCAGCCACCCGGACATTGGAGGGGACAGCGAGGGAGGGAGAGCAGCTCTTCCTCTTCTCTGCGCTGCTCCCCTCCTGCTGGGGAGGGGGACACCTGGCTACCTACTCTGGGCACATATACCCCTAACTACATATACTGGGCATATACCCCTGGCTACCTACTCTGGGCACATATACCCCTGGCTACCTACTCTGGGCACATATACCCCTGCCTACATATATTGGGCACATATACCCCTAACTACATATACTGGGCATATACCCCTGGATACCTACTCTGGGCACATATACCCCTGGCTACCTACTCTGGGCACATATACCCCTGCCTACATATATTGGGCACATATACCCCTGGCTACCTACTCTGGGCACATATACCCCTGGCTACCTACTCTGGGCACATATACCCCTGGCTACCTACTCTGGGCACATATACCCCTGCCTACATATATTGGGCACATATACCCCTAACTACATATACTGGGCATATACCCCTGGCTACCTACTCTGGGCACATATACCCCTGGCTACCTACTCTGGGCACATATACTCCTAACTACATATACTGGGCATATACCCCTGGCTACCTACTCTGGGCACATATACCCCTAACTACATATACTGGGCATATACCCCTGGCTACCTACTCTGGGCACATATACCCCTGCCTACATATATTGGGCACATATACCCCTGGCTACCTACTCTGGGCACATATACCCCTGGCTACCTACTCTGGGCACATATACCCCTGCCTACATATATTGGGCACATATACCCCTAACTACATATACTGGGCATATACCCCTGGCTACCTACTCTGGGCACATATACCCCTGGCTACCTACTCTGGGCACATATACCCCTGCCTACATATACTGGGCACATATACTCCTAACTACATATACTGGGCATATACCCCTGGCTACCTACTCTGGGCACATATACCCCTGGCTACCTACTCTGGGCACATATACCCCTGCCTACATATACTGGGCACATATACCCCTAACTACATATACTGGGTACATATACCCCTGGCTAAATATACTGGGCACATATACCCCTGGCTACATATACTGGGCATATATACCCCTGGCTACATATACTGGGCACATATACCCCTGACTATATACTGGGCACATATTATACCCCTGGCTACATATACTGGGCACATATACCCCTGGCTACATATACTGGGCACATATACCTCTGGCTACATATACTGGGGACACATACCCCTGCCTACATATACTGGGCACATATACCCCTGGCTACCTGTTCTGTGGACATCTCTACCCCTGGCTACCTGTTCTGGGGACATCTATACTGCTGGCCACCTATTCTGGGGACACCTATAGACCTGGGGCTACCTATTTTTGGGGAAGCACTGCTGTCAGATTGAGTGTATTTTGGGGAACTGCTGCCAGGTGAGAGGTGTCTATCATATTAAGGGGGCATTCTGCCTATTCATGTGAAATGCTGTCTATTTATGTGCCTCATGACTGCTGAATTTGTCTTGTTGGGGGCCTCATGGTTACTGAATTTGTCTTGTTGGGGGCCTCATGATTTGTTGGGGGCCTCAAGATCGCTGAATTTGTCTTGTTAGGGGCCTCATGATTGCTGAATTTGTCTTGTTAGGGGCCTCATGATTGCTGAATTTGTCTTGTTGGGGGCCTCAGGATTGCTAAATTTGTCTTGTTGGGGGCCTCATGATTGCTGAGTTGGTCATGTTGGGGGCCTCATGTTTGCTCATGATTGCGAAATTTGTCTTAATGGGGGGGCTCATGATTGCTGAATTTGTCTTGGAACATGTTGGAAGGTACATACTGAGGGAGGGTGGGTGAGCGTGAGCCTGCTAACCTCCATGTACATGTGCCTCCATGGGCACATATACCCCTAACTACATATACTGGGCATATACCCCTGGCTACCTACTCTGGGCACATATACCCCTGGCTACCTACTCTGGGCACATATACTCCTAACTACATATACTGGGCATATACCCCTGGCTACCTACTCTGGGCACATATACCCCTAACTACATATACTGGGCATATACCCCTGGCTACCTACTCTGGGCACATATACCCCTGGCTACCTACTCTGGGCACATATACCCCTGCCTACATATATTGGGCACATATACCCCTGGCTACCTACTCTGGGCACATATACCTCTGGCTACCTACTCTGGGCACATATACCCCTGGCTACCTACTCTGGGCACATATACCCCTGGCTACCTACTCTGGGCACATATACCCCTGCCTACATATATTGGGCACATATACCCCTAACTACATATACTGGGCATATACCCCTGGCTACCTACTCTGGGCACATATACCCCTGGCTACCTACTCTGGGCACATATACCCCTGCCTACATATACTGGGCACATATACTCCTAACTACATATACTGGGAATATACCCCTGGCTACCTACTCTGGGCACATATACCCCTGGCTACCTACTCTGGGCACATATACCCCTGCCTACATATACTGGGCACATATACCCCTGCCTACATATACTGGGCACATATACCCCTGGCTACATATACTGGGCACATATACCCCTGGCTACATATACTGGGCATATATACCCCTGGCTACATATACTGGGCACATATACCCCTGACTATATATACTGGGCACATATTATACCCCTGGCTACATATACTGGGCACATATACCCCTGGCTACATATACTGGGCACATATACCTCTGGCTACATATACTGGGGACACATATGTTATAATTTAAGTAGGCCTCAGTTACTTGGCCTGAGTTTTATGTAAAAGGCTTGTCCGCAGTGTATGCCTTTAAAATAGATAGAGGTTTGGTGATGCAGGCAGAGGCATCTCAGGGTCTGCGTGTAGCAGAAGATACACGCAGATACTGAGAACATGTTCCTAAGAGAAGGCCATCGGTTTACTCTGACCTCCACTTACAGGACAGGAACAGTAAACATTGGCCATATTTACTAAACATCCACATGCCTGCATCTGGGTCAAGTGCCTCATCGATTATTAATCGAGTAGGCGGGTATGATGACACCACGAGTGGGTCCACCAATAGACTGATATAGGGGGTGGCGAAGATGATGTCATATTTAACTCTTTCCTAGTCGGTATTAAATCTGGAGCGAGCGATGGGGAACTCACTTCTGCTTCTTCCTTCTGCACTAGCTCGCAAGGCCGACTTGGACCTTTAAGCATGTTCTTCCTTTATGTAATCTGATATAGTGTCTGCTGTACATAGGTAGTTTAGTGGAACGTAGGTTAGCAAGAAGTGCCTGAGTGACTTCAGTAGGGAGTCTAATCATGAGCTTGTAACGCAACATGAAGATTGGCATGGCTAGGATATGATGAATGTATCTATCTGTATTTCTGTAGTCCTGAATAAATAACATAAACATTTAAGAAGCCTGAGAAAGTCTATCTACTGTTTGCTGTGTGGAGAGTCAAGTGGTCTCACAGTCTGTGAGACGATGGTGTCGAAGCAAGGTGATAAGAACAGTTTATAACAGTGGTGCCTGAAATCCTTCCCTGCCTAGCAAAACAGGAAGACGGGGCCGGGGCCGAAGGAAAATGGTTTCAAGATATTCCACAGCAAAACAAGCGGAATAGACGGACACGGACTGTAAAGCTTATCAAGCTGAGACTGATAAGCTGGTGTGAGTAGTGTGTGGGAGCCGAGCACACACGGGCACGGGCTGCAATTCGGGGAAACCAGCGGCGACACTCGTGGATGTTAAACTTTGACTGACAGTGCACATCAGTCACAGCCTAAACCGGATCACAGGTGACTGGGAGGCTCCGAGGCCGGCTGGCAGCTGCCGCTGGAGATTGATCCGCTGAGCCAGTGTGGGTACACAGAGCTGACGCTCAGTAGTTCCAGAGATCCACTCAGTGTCGTGGAAAGTTGCCAAAAGCTGGTCGAATTCGCAGGCTTACAAAGTCTTCTGCTCAGGCAAGTATGTTTTACGTTGTTATATGGCGTTATCTGTGTTAATATGTACATTCTGTGTTAATTGCAGAGTGGAGGCTGCGGGCTTCTCATCTCTCCTGTGCGTGAAGGGAGGGGTGAGGAGAGGTGCAGCTCCGATGTAAATACAGAACGTGTTTTCAGAGTTTATGCGCTTTGATTGTTTCTTAGGATTCGATGTTCCTGTGTGGCAGATGTTTTGTTTTCTCTCTCTCTGGGTTTTGTTTTGTTTTTCTCTCCCTGTCCAGAGACTGGGCAGGATGATAGATAAGGGGGGGAGGGGGGGTCCCCCGCGGCAGAGGGAAACCAACAGTGTTAGTGGTGGACAGGGGGGAGAGGTAGCAGAGTAGACAGGAGAGAACAGTTGTAAAACTTAGAAGTAAGTTTTTCTCGGGGAGCTGGGTGAACAGCCCTTGTCTCTGGGTGACTGTGGAAGTTCGCAGAGGGACAGCTGAGATAATGGGTGAGGTTTTTGTTTGTCTTTCCTCCGCGCGTTTCCAGTCAGAGTTGCTAACATGCTTGTAAATATCTGCATCTGTTATGTTGTTCAGCCAGCTCGTCTGTTGTTCGTCTCAGTAATAGCGCTGTAATAGTTCTGAGTTATGGCTGAGATAAGCTGCAGATGAGTTGTGGAGAGAGGGGATAGAAGGAGAGAGGAGGAAAGCGAGTGTCTTTCTGTTTGTGAGATGTTCTGCACGTTTCTCGCATTTCCAGTCGGTGCTGCTGCTAACATGTTTTTTCAATGTCTGTATTGTGTTGAAGTTCGAGCTGGGATGTTAACAGTTAAAACAGTTACAGTGGTTTGGAGTCGTATAGCTCGCTCGGGCGGTTCTTAGTTATGTCTGTGATAGAGTGAGAAAGATTCCTACGTCTCTGGGGATCCGTATGTCTGATTGCAGTTCGGATTACAGCTGAGACGTGAAGGAATGCTGAGGCTGATTTTTGTGCACTGTGGATAGATGCTGTGTGTAACTATGCATAAAAAAATGTATGTTCTATTTGAGTTTGCTTTCTTTCCTAAGGTATAGGAACGAGAGGCTGTTATGGGAGCAGCCATCTTAGCTGGCAGTCTAGGACTCAAAATGGCGGCAGTGGAGAGAGCCCGCCCCCGAGAGTCATGGCCCCCACACGTCATGGCAGGGGGGGAGGAGGGGCTGGGGGATCCACGTCACGTCAGGCTGTGCTCGCGGCTCCGGGCAGAGCAGCTGAAAGGATGGGGGGTAGAAATACAGAGAAATTCTCCTGTGTGTCTCGGTTCTCAAAGTATTTCCCCAGAGCTTTTTCCTGGGTCCATGGACAGGAATGCCAGAATAGGAAGTGTTTCCCAGCTAGGTGCAGGGACACACGTAGCAGTGCAGATCAGGAAAGGGTCTGTACTGGGTTGCTTATGGGATTATTCCTGTAAGTGGGGCACCTTAATGGGTGGTGCAGCATGAGTTCCCAATAGAGAATAGGGGGGGACAGTGCATCAGGGGGGTGCCGGAGTTGGAAAAAAGGGAGTTGACCAATTCGGGTTTCCGTCGCCGCTTCTGCAGAGCGGTAACGTTTTTTCCGGTTTTGTCGTGAACAGGGCCAGAGCTGGACTGAGGGGTCTATGCTGGGCTGGAGCTGTTTTTGTGTGCGGTTTTTTTTCGTCCACTGATTGGTCAAATATGTTTTTTCCAGCTCCTATCAATTGTAGCACAAAGAACAAGGACTGACAACAGTTCATGGGGCAATTATACAGATGATAAAATTGCCGTTTACAGAGTGACAGTGTATCAGTACGGTGTTTGCCATGTGGCTACCTACCAAGTGGGCATTCAGGGATCTGCATACAGGCATGTGACGCTGGTATGCTTAGCCCTGCACCCTGTGTAGTTTAAGTGCAAAGTGCTCCTTCCGACAGGGAGGCAGCAATTTTTTGGTAGTTTAGGTGGTGGCATGGCAAACATTGATCAGAGGGTACAACACACAGAACTTCTAGCAGAGCTGGTATCGCGATGAAGTTCTAGATAAGTAAATGCGATAATGAGTAAGAGCATTGCAGGCTCACCTGCAAAGCAGCATCAGGTGTGGCATCCGTAATCTGTGCATGCGACGGCCGCGCATGGACAGATAGGGGGGGATGTGGAGTGAGCTGCAATGAGGTGAGAGCTTCCAAAGGTGAAGCGAGCTTCCAAAGGTGAAGTCCGCGGGAGCATATTTTAAACAGGTAAGTACTAAGGAGAGTACTGAGGTAGGGGGGTGAAGTTTAACTCCAATCTACCAATAAGAGTAAACAGAGTTCATGAGAACCATAAAGCAACGAGATCAATTACGGTATATATTGATCAATTTAAAGTGTAAAGAGTACAAGCCGCAGGGCGAATCCCAAATCATTAATAAGAATTGATTTGTTTGTATTTCGATTTCAGGTGTTTGGCAATATGGAATTGAGACAGCTGCAGTGCTGGCAGCAAAGATGGAGATGTCAGTCGGATAAGCGAAAGGTTCCAGAGGCCAATCTAAGCTTGGAGGAACACGAGATTCCTGAAATTGGAAAGAGACTAAAACACGAGATTCTTGAAATCGGAAAGAGACTAAAACACGAGATTTCGGAGATCGGAAAGAGACTAAAAAAACTGTCTGAGCAAAGCATAGTGCAAATTGCTAATGTTTTTCTTTCCCAAGGTGGTGCGTTTATAATGAGGAGTACCGTGCTGATGGTGATCCTAGGTTGCCATTTCGTCCTAGGAGAACGAAGAGAGGACATTCTCATGTATAATAAGGGGTTAATGAGAATGCAAGGCCCAAGCATGTTAATGTTTGGTGACAAAGGTACTAATCCTTTCACACCTCCCTCTGCTTGGCACAGACGGACCATGCAGGGACGGAGGAAAAGAGCACTTGTGCCAGGAGAAAGCAAATTTCATGGCACAAGGTGGGTGAAAGGTCTGAAGGGTCAAGTGTGCGGGCAGTGGGAATTTAATGGCAGTGTAAATATGCTATTGAATGCCACACTCCCAGAATCGATGCACCGATCCAAAGGTTTGTTAAAAGGTACATTGCAGTACAATGGGTACATGCAAAAGGTGGAGTGTGTGATTCAGGGGTACCTTGTCTTGGTTATGCAGAGTGAGATGGGTCCAGATTGGAGAGGAACGAGCAGGGGGCGTCAATTCTCTTACCAGAGAGACGCAGGGGACCACATCACACTCTGGAGCTACCAACAGAGAGTGCCTCTGAAACAACTATACACACGTAAAGGCTGGAAAGCCAAGGGTGGGTGGTTCTCGAAACAAGAAGTAAAAATCGAGATCAAGCCACATTTCCAGGTGACAAAGAGGGTGGGGAGAGCGGTCCTGGGGGAGGGAAAGCCCACAAAGGGAACCCCATTCACACCACACGGGTCACAACCGGGGACGATATTACACAGTCCATATGCAGCAGCTTATCCTCATGATAGTTGGGTAAGTGAAGAGGTACTCTTAATCGAAAGATTGCAGAGAGTACAGTCTTCCCGACCTCAGGTACATATTGTGCCTCAGGATGTAAGGGGGGAAGAGGTCCAATCAGGACAGCTGGGGACATATTTTGTCAGCGAGAGATTGGACAAGGGGAGGTATATTAATTTTTCTGGAGAAGGATCTTTTGCATGGCAGCTTCGAGATGTTTGGGTGAACAAATGGAAACGGTGCAACATTCCTTTAGGCACCGCAACTTCCTTAGTTCCCACCTCAACCCGTGTCTTACACCAGGACCTGAGAGGTCAACCTTTTTTGGTGCTAGACGGGGAGGTGAAGCAAGTAGAGTTGTCCTCATGCAGGCAATTCTTGCAGAAGTATCTGCGTTGGCCGGGGCAAGCCAAATTTAGTGAAGAAGCCTGCAGGCTCAATAACGCAGAATGCGAGGCTACCATTCAAAAGATCCACCCTGAAGCCAAACCAATAGTTCCGGTGGCTGAAGGAAAGGTTTGGTTTTTTAACATAAGGTCTAATGATACATTCAAGGTATATTCTCATAATTGTTCCGATAAGGGGGATTTTCCAAGGGGAACATATTGTGTGAGTGGAGATCCCATATGGATCCTGTCATCCAGGCTGGATGACGTTGTTTCTCAAATTGTTAAGAGAACTCTAAAGGTCAAAGTTTCACGGGTAGTTCCCGTCCTGAAAGAGAACACGACATGGGACGAAGGGGAACAGGGTTTGATCCAAGACGACTACATTTTGTTACAAAGGTTAAACAAACAGTACACTAAGTTAAAGGTAAGATTTCACCATGATACAGGTGATCTTAACGAGGTAGCACACAAAAATGAGCAGGTGAGTTCCAGTCTGCCCTGGTGGACAAAGGTTCCGGTGATGTTCCAGGGACACTCGGACGGGGCATCTGCAGTTCCAAAGTTCTTTCTACACCCACTGGTCGTCTGGATGGGGATGACAACTTTAGGCATCATTGTCCAGGTGAGGTTGCGGGTTAAAATTACGTAAAATAAATTAACCTGGTCCAGAGATTGGTGCCTCATAAACAATCTACTGAACCAATAGTTTAAATTAAGGGATCTACAGGGTTACGGGTATAGGTTTAGTAGTACCTGTGATGGAGCTGACTGTATAAAGGCGCTCTTTTAGAAGGCACCTGGCACTGCTCCATCGAGTAACAAACAAACGAGTTTCACTTTTCTGTGGTCATGCAAGTTTGTGAGTGATACGCAAGTGACGCAAATGCTGAGCATGTGGTATTGAGGGACTTAGAAGTAGGGCCTCCCCAGAGAGCCTGGTTACAGGAAGACCAAGAGGTCTTGCTCTCTCTCTTCCAGGGGTAACCGCCTAGAGCAGAGAAGTTGTGTGAGCACGAACATCAAAAAGTGAAACATACAAGAAAGAAACCAGGTACGGGGAGGTTCAGACGCTGAGATCTGCGGGTCAAGCCGTTTTAGGGGGGATTGTTATAATTTAAGTAGGCCTCAGTTACTTGGCCTGAGTTTTATGTAAAAGGCTTGTCCGCAGTGTATGCCTTTAAAATAGATAGAGGTTTGGTGATGCAGGCAGAGGCATCTCAGGGTCTGCGTGTAGCAGAAGATACACGCAGATACTGAGAACATGTTCCTAAGAGAAGGCCATCGGTTTACTCTGACCTCCACTTACAGGACAGGAACAGTAAACATTGGCCATATTTACTAAACATCCACATGCCTGCATCTGGGTCAAGTGCCTCATCGATTATTAATCGAGTAGGCGGGTATGATGACACCACGAGTGGGTCCACCAATAGACTGATATAGGGGGTGGCGAAGATGATGTCATATTTAACTCTTTCCTAGTCGGTATTAAATCTGGAGCGAGCGATGGGGAACTCACTTCTGCTTCTTCCTTCTGCACTAGCTCGCAAGGCCGACTTGGACCTTTAAGCATGTTCTTCCTTTATGTAATCTGATATAATGTCTGCTGTACATAGGTAGTTTAGTGGAACGTAGGTTAGCAAGAAGTGCCTGAGTGACTTCAGTAGGGAGTCTAATCATGAGCTTGTAACGCAACATGAAGATTGGCATGGCTAGGATATGATGAATGTATCTATCTGTATTTCTGTAGTCCTGAATAAATAACGTAAACATTTAAGAAGCCTGAGAAAGTCTATCTACTGTTTGCTGTGTGGAGAGTCAAGTGGTCTCACAGTCTGTGAGACGATGGTGTCGAAGCAAGGTGATAAGAACAGTTTATAACAACATACCCCTGCCTACATATACTGGGCACATATACCCCTGGCTACCTGTTCTGTGGACATCTCTACCCCTGGCTACCTGTTCTGGGGACATCTATACTGCTGGCCACCTATTCTGGGGACACCTATAGACCTGGGGCTACCTATTTTTGGGGAAGCACTGCTGTCAGATTGAGTGTATTTTGGGGAACTGCTGCCAGGTGAGAGGTGTCTATCATATTAAGGGGGCATTCTGCCTATTCATGTGAAATGCTGTCTATTTATGTGCCTCATGACTGCTGAATTTGTCTTGTTGGGGGCCTCATGGTTACTGAATTTGTCTTGTTGGGGGCCTCATGATTTGTTGGGGGCTCAAGATCGCTGAATTTGTCTTGTTAGGGGCCTCATGATTGCTGAATTTGTCTTGTTAGGGGCCTCATGATTGCTGAATTTGTCTTGTTGGGGGCCTCAGGATTGCTAAATTTGTCTTGTTGGGGGCCTCATGATTGCTGAGTTGGTCATGTTGGGGGCCTCATGTTTGCTCATGATTGCGAAATTTGTCTTGATGGGGGGGGCTCATGATTGCTGAATTTGTCTTGGAACATGTTGGAAGGTACATACTGAGGGAGGGTGGGTGAGCGTGAGCCTGCTAACCTCCATGTACATTTGAAGGGGTGTGACCAAATGTGGAGCACCCATAACCATGCCCACATTTGGTCACTACCCTTCACCTTAGGGGGCGTATTAATAGTCTTTGTCCCCGGGCGCTGAAAACCCTAGCTACGCCTCTGCCCCCCCTCACCTGGGTCCCCCATGTGCACTCCCCTTCCAGCTTAAGCTCAGCAGGAACCCCCCCTCCCTCACCTACCTGGGTCCCCCATGTGCGCTCCCCCTCCTGCTTAAGCACAGTAGCAGCCGCCACTATTAGTAAGAGGCAGCGGGTGGGGGTGCCTAACCTCTTCTGTGTTCCAGCGTGCTTTCCACTGTTGTCACTTCCTGCAATGCCACCCACTGTATTAGTGTAATTTGCCTTTTTAAAACAGAAGGAAATCTGCAATAATTCAGCTGTAAGTGAACATTTGTGGTTACCCACAATGCACTGCTACTGCCAATTATGCCTATTATCCCTTTTTACCCTCAGTAAGTCAAGCAAGCATCCAGAACCACAGGTGTATTGCAATCCTATAGCTGTAAATTTTACACATCCATATCAAACCCACATGTGACAGCCTGTTTCAGACTTTTGGTCCTCATCTATACATGGCAAGGATTGATATGGCTGTATGAGATAGGGCTTGGAGCAGTACAACAGAGTAACCAAGCAGCTCAGGGTGACCCAAACCACTCGGAATGTATAGGGGGATAAAAGGGACCAAAAAGACCTTCTACTAAAAAAATCAAAGCTTGGTGTAATTTGGCTTCTTAAAACAGAAGAAAATCTGCAATAATTCAGCTATAAGTGAACATTTGTGGTTACCCACAATGCACCGCTACTAAATATGCAAATTATTCCTTTTCACCCTTGGTTAGTCAAGCAAGCCCTGATTCACAAAGCCTGATTCACAAAGGCTATCATTCATAAAGCATTTCCGCATGCGGAAATGCTTAAAACAGCTGACTTTAACGACCACTTAGCAAAGTCAGCATTCATAAAGGCTCTTTCCACATGAAAAAAATGACACTACCGAGCAGAGTGATAAATCACCGCCTTGTGCGGTGATTATCGGTACAAATGTAACAAAATGGTAATTCATAAAGATTTACGCAAGCGGTTTGAGGTCGGGAAGTACCGCTCCCTCTGATGTGGCGATACCAATGTAAGTGAATGGAGACACACAGACCTCCCAGGCAGCTGCAGCAGAGCGGAACACGGAGAAATGTATCAACTCGTCAGCTTCCGTGTCTCCGCAAGCCTACCACCTGCCTACCACCAGCCTAGTTCGGGGAATCTCCGCACTGCTACCGCACATGGATACTTATTTATGAATGCCCACCCAGAAGTCTAAAACACCGCCAGCGGTGTTTTCCCGCACTGATTCTCCATACTGACAGCACTTTCATGAATGATAGCCAAAGCGGTGCAAACTGTTTAGCACGGGTGTGCTAAACAGTTAGCACGTGAAGTGCCGTTCCCTGACTTTTGTGCACGCAATTTGACGCATATTGCGGCACTTTGCGCACGCAAAAGTCCGCGATCGCGCCAAATTGCACGCGCAAAAGACCGGGCGTGCAAAAGTCCACGAATGGCACTTCACGTGCTAAATGTTTAACACACCCGTGCTAAACAGTTTGCACTGTATTGTGAATCACAGCCTTATAGCTTTAAATTTTACATAGTCATAACAAACCCACATGTGACAGCCTATTTCAGACTTTCAGTCCTCATCTGTACATAGCAGGGCTTGATACGGCTGTATGAGATAGGGCTTGGACCAGTACAACAGAGTAACCAAGCAGCTCAGGGTAACCCAAACTACTAAGAATGTATAGGAGGATAAAAGAGACCAAAAAGCCCTCCTACTAAAAAAAGCAAAGCTTGGTGTAATTTGCCGTCTTAAAACAGAAGCAAATCTGCAATAATTCAGCTATAAGTAAACATTTGTGGTTACCCACAATGCACTGCTACTAAATATGCAAATTATCCCTCTTCACCCTTGGTTTGATATGGCACTACTTCATCTTCCTGTTTGGACCAGCCCCTTCTTCTTGCTTGGACCGGCCCTGGGGGCTGGGCACTACTTCTTCTTCTTGCTTGAAGGTTGAGGCACTTACTCTATTATATATATAGATAGATTTGCAGGAAATTGTGTGTTACAATTTTGCATGGTAATCATAATTTTAATTCAAAATGATGATTATGCGGAATTCAGACTCAACAGAAATAACAGCAAAAGAATTATTAAAAAAAGGTGCTGGTGTTCATATTTCTCTTACTACAGGCTGCTTCATAGTCACCCTGTAGTAGCACTAGTATACGTATAAAAATGGTGCCCAATAAAATTTGGTCAGTAAAATTATCAATATTCTACTACTCAATTCCTATAATAAAATATCAGTATCTTTACTGATATTTTACTAACATAACCCTGCTCTCTCACAGGACCTTCCCACTACAGATGCCTAGCCCTAAGGCCTGTTACACATCAGAAACGTGCAGGAGAACGGCTCCTGCAGGCGTTGTGGCGTGTCGTCGGGAAACTCCGGTGCGACGCTGAGTAGCGGCGGTAGTAGTTAATTAACCCGAAGGGGAAACGGCGATTCCTGACGATAAAATGCGCCGGGATGCGTCGTATCGCAATGTATCGAAACGCAGCGTCGGGTGTGAAAGGTAAAATGAAAGTCTATGGACTTTCCTTTTACCTTGGTTAACGCAAAGTATAGACCTTGCGTTAAAACACGTAAAAAGGGCTCTGGTGTGAAAGAGCCCTAATCCTAATACCCCAGTCCCCTGGTGCAACCTAACCTTAACCACCACCCCTGGTGCCTAACCTTAACCACTCCCCTCTACTACTCAACCTTAGCAACCCCCCCCCCCCTGCCGATGCCTAATCTTAACACCCCCCTCCTTGTGCCTTAACTTAACTATCCCCATGCCTATTGTCTAACCTTAACCCCTTAAACTACCCCGCTGCACTAGTTGAGTGATATTTATCAGGCATAATAATTAGCATTCATTGGGCTCAATAAAGCATGCTAACCCTTAGCACGACAGTGATAAGCCGCTTTGCACATGATATCATGTGCTTAGTATCATTATCACGTGCTTAGTATCATTATAACGTGCTAAGTATCATTATCATGTGCTAAGTATCATTATCACGGGAAGTTACTACAGATCACGCAAACGGAATGTAGATCAGGAATTATTACGGTATACAGTACATAAAGCGACACGCGTTACACTTTGTGCACGTCGTATTACATTAACGCACATGTTAATGTAAGCACCATTGCTGATTTCATTACCAAACTCTACCTTCTGATCGTGCGAAGCACCATAGTTTTCCATGACATTCCGCTCTAAGCGCATGAAGCGTAACGCCATTAACGCGATAAAAATTAACACGCAAATGGTGGAAACTGTTCACGTGCATAATGGGCTCGATTCACTAAAGCGTGATAACTCAATTATCACGTGTAAAACATTGTGCGCGTGAACAGTTTCCACCGTTCGCGTGTTAAGTTTTATAGTGCGAAAGCCGTTACGATTCACGTTCTAAGTGCGGAATGCCATTGAAAACTACGGCGCTTCGCACGATCAGAAGATAGAGTTTGGTAATGAAATCAGCAATAGTGCTTACATTAACATGTAAGTTAATGTAATACGGCGCGTACAAAGTTTAACGCGCGTCACTTTATGTACTGTATACAGTAATAATTCATGATCTTCCTTCGCGTGATCTGCAGTGACTTCACGTGATAATGATACTTAGCATGTGCAAAGCCTTTACATGCGCGTTTTCACGGACAAAGCCTTTACACGTGATAACTGAGTTATCACGCTTTAGTGAATCGAGCCCAATGCTATATCATGGCTTTTACTATTGCTGCCTTATAGTGGCTCTTATCTTGTGCCTGTTTGCAGTAGTACTGTTTTGCCTTACTGCCTGAGTACCTCTACTTGCTTTCAATTAATGGATTCTTTTGACCACCAGCAAGTCCCTATAGTTATTTGATCATTTGACAATGAATTTGGATATCAAGACGCTTCCTCTTACTTCTTGACATCTACCTGGCCTTAACTCAGAACATCCTTCTGCTCTAAAAGATACGCAACCTTTAAACAAATATATTTATTTGTTACAGCTGATACAGATCAATCTGCAGTGTGTCTACTTCCTGCATTCATGGAAACAGACATATTGTTAACATCCTGTGCTTTCAAATGAGCTTATCTGCCTTGTCTGCCATGGCAGTCAGGTGACACAGGGGAGATATCAAATTACAATTTGTGATTAGACACAGATGAGGGTGAATTAGACAGGCTAAACTCTCTAAATGCATACAGGGTACATTTCTCTCTGTTTTCCTTCTGTCCTGTGCAAGAGTTCAGGTCCACTTTATCCACTTGAGGACTACAGTGCTAAACCTCCCTAATGTCTAGGCCATTTTTTTGGCTGCACTGGGCTGTGCAGGCTTTTCAGCCTCCTGCACAGCCCAGCTAAGGAGCCCAGTGACCGGACTCTCCTCCTATTTTTGTCCTTAAAGAGGAACTCCAGTGAAAATAATGTAATAAAAAAGTGCTTCATTTTTACAAAATTTATGTATAAATGATTTAGTCCGTGTTTGCTCATTGTAAAATCTTTCCTCTCCCAGATTTACATTCTGACATTTATCACATGGTGACATTTTTACTGTGGGCAGGTTATGTAGCTGCTCCTAGCTGTTTTGGCTGTTACAGACAGCTGTAAACAGCCATTTCCTGTCTGTGAACACTGTTACATTGTGGCAGTTTGCCCAGAGTACCACGGTACCAGAGTTTCTTGTGGGAGGGGTTTCATCACAAAATCAGTCATACAGCGCCCCCTGATGGTCTGTTTGTGAAATGCAATAGATTTGTCATGTAAAAGGGGGTATCAGCTACTGATTGGGATAAAGTTCAATTCTTGGTCGGAGTTTCTCTTTAAGGGGACATGCTGCCGGAGGTGTCCGATCGCTGCTCCACTTGTTTTTTCCTTTTTTTTTTTGCCTCCTAGAGGCTCCTCTTGGCTCCCTCCCCCTCCCTTTCCTTCCTCCCTCCCCTCCGCCTACTTGATTAAACAGGGCGGTGATCCGTCCTGTTCTCCGCCTCTCATAGGTATCAGCCTATGAGAGGACGGTAATCCCCAGCCAATCAGAGGCCATGGAATGATGATCTCATACAGCGCTGCCAGAGACCGTAGTTAGTACACATTAGTACGCGTTGGTGCACGTTTTTTTTCCATAGCAGTGCATTGTGAAAAAGTTTTCAGTTAAAATGTGTAAGGTGCCATTGGGAAACATGGGAATTACTTTAACCTATTTTGGTTCCTGGACGTAGAAACTACGTCCAGGAAACATGCGCGCTACCGCGCGCTCCCGCGGCCGATCACGCGCGCTACTGCGCGCTCCCGACCCGCGGTTCGTTAGCCAGGCAATCAGTGAATCGGGCTATGGTGCCCGATCACTGTTTCCTCTCCCCCGCTGAAAAAGCGACAGCTTCTCTCGGAAACTTCGCTTTTTCTGGCTGTAATGTACCCCATGCGTCGCTCTAAGCGTGTGTTACGCTTAGAGTGACATCATGTAAACAAACTTATGGCCGCCATCTTGTGGCTAAAAAGTAAAACTACAACTAAAAGTAAAAAAAATTAAATTCAAACACACATTTACATTATAAATCCCTTGTTTACATCCCACCCTCCCAAAACTACCCAAATAAAATGTTTAATATAAAAAAAAAAAAACATTACAATAAAAATAAAAAAAATATGTAAATATTTACATAAGGGTCTAAACTTTTTAAATATCAATGTAAAGATGAAATACTTCTATATTTTTTTTATTTTAAACTTGTAAATAGTGATAGATGCAAAACGGAAAAAATGCACCTTTATTTCCAAATAAAATATTGTCGCCATACATTATGATAGGGACATAATATTAACGGTGTAATAACCGGGACATATGGGCAAATACAATACGTGAGTTTTAATTATGGAGGCATGGATTATTTTAAAACTATAATGGCTGAAAACTGAGAAATAATGATTTTTTTCCGTTTTTTTCTTATTCTTCTCGTTAAAATACATTTACAGTAAAGTGGCTCTTAGCAAAATGTACCCCCCAAAGAAAGCCTAATTGGTGGCGGAAAAAACAAGATATAGATCAGTTCATTGTGATAAGTAGTGATAAAGTTATAGGCTAATGAATGGGAGGTGAACATTTCTCAAGTGAAAACGACGGAACGCGAATGGGTTAAAATCAGTTTTCCTTCAGTTATAACCGAAAACAACTGATTAAGTGTAAAAGGGCCCTAAAACTTGCTTCAACTAAGGATAATGTTAATCTCATTATTTGAATCCCTGGTTAAGACTGACAAGGGGCCCTATGCAATTGCAGGAGATAAAATACTTGCATGTTTTTTTTTTTATCTCCTGGTATCACACAGTCTGGTGGTGGTGGTTAGGGTTAGGTGTTGGTAGAGGGAGGGTTGTGTGTGAGAATAGGGCTAGGTTGAGCTGTAGTAAAATATCATAATCATTTACCAATATTTTTCTATTGGAATTACCACTGTAAAATCGTAGAATATTGGTACATTAACCACTTAAAATGGATCTGAAATAAACTTTTACTCATTGCATAGTTGTGTGTTCCTTTCATATAGTTTACAGGGCATTCCTTAAGCCAATTGTTTTGTTTTTTTGTTTTAATACTCTAATTCCCTATAAAACAAAACAAGCCTCGCCCACAGCTGCTCCAGCGCCTTGGCACTCTAAGAACCACGTAGCAAGGGCTTATGGGAGCTCAATCTGGGCAGGAAGAGGAAGAAGAGGAGGAGGTGAGGAGGAGAGGTGAGTGAAGTTTCCACAGGCTGAGGAGTGGAGATGCAGGAAAGCTTGCCTGTGTTATGTGACAAGCAGAACATGGCTGCTGTCATTGTATCACAGGAAGAAATAATCTTCTATATACTGTTGAAGCTGTTTGCAGCTAGTTTTGCTGTGCAAACTACCTAAACTTTAGATAAGATATATAGAGAAATTTTTTCATCTTGGATCCGCTTTAAGGACTACAGCACTCTGCAGCTTTAGTAGCTTGCTGCAGAGACAAACAACTTAGCAAACAAGTGAATTCCTCTTCTGCCCACCAACAGAGCTTTCTGTTGGTGGGCTCTGATCAATGCTGCAGAGTTTTTTTTTCTTAACTAATTTATTTGTAATTTTAAATAAATGTGTCTATTTTTTTTATTTATTTTACTCCCCCCTCCCTCCCCCATCAGCCATCAGCCAATCAGCCAATCAGGGCGATCCTCTCTCATTGGCATCAGCCTATGAGAGGGGATTGCATACAGAGCTGCTCCAGGTAACAGCCGAGTGACAGGGCTGCATTCGATTGCAGTGCTGTACAATGTAAATAGATGATGATTTCCCTGTCTAACAGTCTGCTCAGTCCCTCAAGTGGGGATCGGCGCACGTGATCCCCTGCAAACCACTCCCCCAGGACTTAGGCGGTCCTGGGGGAGCCATCTTGTGCCCACCCTTAAACATAAGGGGATCATAAGGTGGTTCATTGATATTCTACTAGCGGTGTCAGCAAGTCCTCAGAGGTGCAACAGTAGCATGTCAGGAAGTGAGGGTGATCTTGCAATTAGGAATACAGAAGAAAGACTACAAAATATAGAGAAAATGCTATAGAAGAAAAAAATAAGTTTACAGAAGAAAATTAAAATCATAAGAAAAATATAGATCATATTGACTGACTGAATCTATTTAACTAGAAGGACATGGACATCTGGGGCTCCTCTTAATAAAGGGCACCCTAAGATACACTTTAAGTCCCCCCCAGGACTAATCCCCACATGGATGGAGGTTGTTTCCCCCTTCCCACCTGTCCATAATAGCCGGCATGGGGACAAAGGCAGGTGGTGGGGAGCTACGTCATGTTTATAAATCAATAAAAAGAAACATTCTGAGTTGAATTATAGGACTTTAAAATCTACATAAAGCAAGTGATCTGATTTTTGTTCATTTGTTGTGATTTTTGCTGGTAAGGATCAGTTTTAAAACACCGATACTTACCAGCAAAAAAATGATTTTAAAATTCTCCACCTCTGGCACATAACACTAATGAGGAGGACCGCGTCATGCCAATTAGCGTGAATACAGCTGCAGCCCCAGAACCGCCTAAATGCCAATTGGCGTGTAGTCCTGCTGGCGTGCTTTGCTGGGGATCGCAAGCGCCGAGGCGTGCACATCCCTGCTTGAATGATGGAGCGGAGCTCCCAGTGGTGATCGCCGCTAGGAGACTGTTAGACTGTGAAACCACCATCTATTTACATTGTACAGCTCTGCAATCTAATGCAGCATTGTACTGGGGACAGTCGTGTCGCTCGGCTGTCCCCTGGGACGGCTCCGTAGTGATCGGCTCTCATAGGCTGATGCCTATGACAGCTGATCGCTGTCATTAGCTGGCACGGTGAGGGAGGGAGTGGTGGGAAATAAATGAATTTAAAAAATACACATTTTTATATAAAAAAAAAAACTGAAATAAATAAATAAAAAAAAAACACTGCCTGCAGCAGTGAACAGAGCCCACCAACGGAAAACTCTGTTGGTGGGCAGAAAAGGGGGGGTAATCACTTGTGTGCTGAGTTGTATGGCCCTGCAGGGAGCCCTTAACCACTTAAGGACCGCCCCCAGCCGATGGGCGGCGGCAAAGTCCGGGCCCAAACGACCGCAATACGCCCATCGGCGGGGGCGGCTGCGGGAGTGGCTATGCGGCGATCGCGTCATTCGTGACGCGATCAGCCGCCGGGGACTGGCTCCGCCCACCGTTCGCTGTAACCCGCCGGACGTTCGGAAGCGCCGGCGGGTTACTAGCACCCGCATCGCTGCTGAAACAAGGTATAATAGGCTTTGTAATGTATACAAAGCCTATTATACTGGCTGCCTCTTGCCCTGGTGGTCCCAGTGTCCGAGGGACCACCAGGGCAGGCTGCAGCCACCCTAGTCTGCACGCAAGCACACTGATCCCCCCCCCCCTGCCCCCTAATCGCCCACAGCACCCCTCAGACCCCCCCCCCTGCCCACCCCCCAGACCACTGTTTGCACCCAGTCACCCCCCTAATCACCCATCAATCACTCCCTGTCACTATCTGTCAACGCTATTTTTTTTTTAGTCCCTAATCTGCCCCCTACTCCCTCCTGATCACCCCCCTCCCCACCCCTCAGATTTTATTTTTTGTCACAAGTTAGCGGAAAATGACACTTTGTGAAAAAAAAACAATTAAAATCAATTTCCACTAACTTGTGACAAAAAAAAAAATCTTCTATGAACTCACCATACTCCTAACGGAATACCTTGGGGTGTCTTCTTTCTAAAATTGGGTCATTTGTGGGGTTCCTATACTGCCCTGGCATTTTAGGGGCCCTAAACCGTGAGGAGTAGTCTTGAAACCAAATGTCGCAAAATGACCTGTGAAATCCTAAAGGTACTCATTGGACTTTGGGCCCCTTAGCGCAGTTAGGGTGCAAAAAAGTGCCACACATGTGGTATCGCCGTACTCAGGAGAAGTAGTATAATGTGTTTTGGGGTGTATTTTTCTACATACCCATGCTGAGTGGGAGAAATATCTCTATAAATAGACAATTGTGTGTAAAAAAAATTAAAAAATGGTCATTTACGGAGATATTTCTCCCACCCAGCATGGGTATGTGTAAAAATACACCCCAAAACACATTATACTACTTCTGCTGAGTACGGCAATACCACATGTGTGGCACTTTTTTGCAGCCTAACTGCGCTAAGCGGCCCAAAGTCCAATGAGCATCTTTAGGCTTTACAGGGGTGCTTACAATTAGGCACCCCCCAAAATGCCAGGACAGTGAACACACCCCACAAATGACCCCATTTTGGAAAGTAGACACTTCAAGGTATTCAGAGAGGAGCATAGTGAGTCTGTGGCAGATTTCATTTTTTTTTTTTGTCGCAAGTTAGAAGAAATGGAAACTTTTTTTTAATTTTTTTTTTTGTCACAAAGTGTCATTTTCCGCTAACTTGTGACAAAAAATAAAATCTTCTATGAACTCACCATGGCTCTCACTGAATACTTTGGGATGTCTTCTTTCCAAAATGGGGTCATTTGGGGGGTATTTGTACTATCCTGGAATTTTAGCCCCTCATGAAACCTAACAGGTGCGCAGAAAAGTCAGAGATGCTTGAAAATGGGAAAATTCACTTTCGGCACCATAGTTTGTAAACGCTATAACTTTTACCAAATCCAATAAATATACACTGAATGTTTTTTTTTTATCAAAGACATGTAGCAGAATAACTTTCGCGCTCAAATGTATAGGAAATTTTACTTTATTTGAAAAATGTCAGCACAGAAAGTTAAAAAAGTCATTTTTTTGACAAAATTCATGTCTTTTTTGATGAATATAATAAAAAGTAAAACTCGCAGCAGCAATCAAATAGCAGCAAAAGAAAGCTGTATTAGTGACAAGAAAAGGAGGTAAAATTCATTTAGGTGGTAGGTTGCATGAGCGAGCAATAAACCGTGAAAGCTGCAGTGGTCTGAATGGAGAAAAAGGCTCTGGTCCTTAAGGGGCGAAAAGACTGTGGTCCTCAAGTGGTTAAAGCTGCAGTGGCCTGAATTGTCAAAAATAGCCTGGTCACTAGGGGGTGTAAGCCTACAATCCTTCAGAGGTTAATAACTGTTTTGGGTGCAAACTAAAGCGTGATAATTCATGAAATAAGATGAATAAAGTAAGGTAGTTCAAAAGATAACTTCTGTGAATCAATCCTTATAACATGATACAAGAGCCACGTGGTGGGACACCAAATAGGTTCAGCGAACTTCCACCAAGTTTAATAATTATTTCCAAGATAAAAAGTAAGAACAGCAGTTTTCAAAATATTTAAAAAATCCATGTTAGAAAAGATGTCATCCCAAGAAGCTTAAAGGGTACATGAGGTGACAGTTGACATGTGACATGATGAGATAGACATGTGTATGTACAGTACCAAGCACACAAGTAGCTATGCTGTGTTCCTTTTTTCTTTCTCTGCCTGAAATAGTTAAACATTAGGTAGGTTGGATTTTAGCGTAACCCTCACCGACAGGGAATTGCAGCCATAAAACACTTTCTTAGCAGAATATGGCTTCTGAGAGCAGAGAAGAGATACGGTGGATCAATAGATTTTAGCTCTGGCATACTTCAATGACTGTGCCATTGAGCAGAGACTTAAATAGAAAATAAAACTGTGGGATATCTAAGAAAAAGGGTAATTTTTAGAAGGAGGAGGATAGATACAATTTTTTTTTTTATCTCATCAGTTTATTTTTACCTTTGTGTTTCCTTTAAAAAGGAAAAACAAACCATTTTCAATCTTCCATAAACATGAACAATTCAAAATTTAGCATAAAAATAACAATCCTTATTTGCATTTTATAGCCCCATCCAATCTTCATTCATATACTTCATTTTCATTATCTACTTTGGATGCACATTTGTGGTTAAACAGAAACAAATTCAGACTTTGTCTTATTAAATAGATAATAATCAACTTAATCAACATACAGTAAATCATTTATAATAATAAAGGATCAAACTAATATTTTATACTAGTGATATATGAAGATATTTAAGTATTTACATCAGAGGTGATTGATCAATAACATGCAAATAATGCATTCACAATTTATGCTTATTCTATGCAATTTTGTGCAGTTTGGAAAAGGATCAATCAAATGTTGCAACTGTTGCATTTCATTGGAACATTTTCATATTTGCATAAAATTGCATCAGCACAGAATCCTTGCATCTTATTGACTATCCCTACTCTCTATGTGTTATCTTAAGGTGCCCTTTAATGATACAATTTAGTGAACAACCAACTTTCATATCAATCAGGTAGTGTTGATGGTGCAAATTAACAAAAAATGATCAAGTTATCCATTGTTTCATAGATCCTTTTTTTTTCAAACTGATTAAAAACTGGTTATATTTGTTCATCCTCTTTATGGGTTAGATTGATTGTTTTCTTCACAGTTATACAATTCAATATCAGTTATCGAATTGTAAGGTCAACTATTCACTAAAAGTGTTTCATTAATGGGCATGTCATTAGATAAGTAATTCAACTTCTAATATTTAAGAATAAATCTGCTTACTATAAACAAGTAGCTACCTTAGCGTTATAAAAAAACAACAATATTTTAACTCAGCAAGCTGAGTACTGGACAGTTAGGCCACTCTCATACTGACACATCACGGTGCGTTGCCTTGAACAATATAACTGCATGGCAAACACAATGCAATTCATTTGTAATGGAGGCTTCCCATTAGGATATTAGTGCAGCTGAATTTGTAGGAATGAAGCAAAGTATATTGTTCAGCACTGGGCAACATGAATATTTACAGTCACAGCGAAACATATTTTCCATAAACTGTAGGGTTTACTGTATGCATCACACCGGGACCACAATACACAATGCAGCTTTTCCCCTTCATTGTGTTGCTATCATGTCTTTACAGGGTATGCAATGCCCCAGTGTGAAAATAGCTTTAGGGCTGAGACCCATTTGAGCATTTTTGTCAGATTTTTTTGGATCACCAACAATCCAAAAAGCATTCTGCCAATAAAAGTCAATGGTGGGGCACACACTTGTGATTGCGATTAGGCCAAGTCACAATTGTGGTTTCTGCAGCATTTTCTGAGTGATTGCACTCCAATACAGCAAATAGAAGCTTTGCAAAATCTCTCTATTTGGAGATAGAGAAGTCCCTATGGTCTCTTGTGCTGGGGGGCAGAGCTATGCGCTGTAAGCAGTGGAGGGGTTGCACAGGTTGTGACCGCACCGGGGCTCTTGGGTCAGAGGGGTCCTTCCCCAACTCCAGTATTAACTCTTTATTGGTCCTGTGCTGGTAATAGTCACTTCTGTAGATGCTTTAAATAGTAGTAACCATTAACCACCCTGGCGTTCTGATTAAATCGCCAGGGTGGCTGCGGGAGGGTTTTTTTTAAATAAAAAAAAAACTATTTCATGCAGCCAACTGAAAGTTGGCTGCATGAAAGCCCACTAGAGGGCGCTCCGGAGGCGATCTTCCGATCGCCTCCGGCGCCCAGAATAAACAAGGAAGGCCGCAATGAGCGGCCTTCCTTGTTTTGCTTATATCGTCGCCATAGCGACGAGCGGAGTGACGTCATCGACGTCAGCCGACGTCCTGACGTCAGCCGCCTCCGATCCAGCCCTTAGCGCTGGCCGGAACTTTTTGTTCCGGCTACGCTGGGCTCAGGCGGCTGGGGGGGCCCTCTTTCGCCGCTGCTCGCGGCGAATCGCCGCAGAGCGGCGGCGATCAGGCAGCACACGCGGCTGGCAAAGTGCCGGCTGCGTGTGCTGCTTTTTATTTCATTAAAATCGGCCCAGCAGGGCCTGAGCGGCAGCCGCTGGCGGTGTTGGACGAGCTGAGCTCGTCCAGACCGCTCAGCTGGTTAACAAACTGTTCCCCATCCCCTTCTTGCACCTCTGACACTGCAGCTTTCCTTGGTGGGTTTTGGTGTGCTGTATCAATTGTTATTTATAGAGTGCTTGGGGGGGCCCAATGAAAAACTTACACCGGGGCCAGAGCTCCTAAGCTACACCACTGGCTTAAAGCCAGACATCAGGAGATCCGGCAATTACATTAAACTTTATTTAAACAGGTTTTCAAAATTGCAAATCAGAAGCTGCTTCCAAGTGCTCCCCAAATGTCCAGCAAATTGTCCTGTGGATTGCTGCACAGTTAGAAGTGCCTTAATTTACAGGGGTTCTGTGGGGGTGTCCTGGGGATAAAAACTGTCACTTACCTGGGGCTTCTATCAGCCCCCTGTAGCAGTAATGTCCCACGCCGTCCTCCTCCGATCCGCTGTTCTCCGCCGCCGGCCCTGGTCAATTATTCGTCTGATGACAGACGAATAATGCGGACTCCCATACGCGTCATTGGAAGCAGGTGCAGCACAAAGGTTTCTTGTACTGCGCCTGCGCAGTAAGCTTCTGATGATGCGGGCGGAAGCGAGCAGGCGCGCGGCCCAGGCCACGCAGCTGCAGTTGAAAGCATGCCGCGCTAGACCGGAGCCGGCGGCGGAGAACGGCGGATTGGAGGAGGACAGCATGGGACATTACTGCTTCAGGAGGCTGATAGAAACCCCAGGTTAGTGACTGTTTTTATCCCCAGGACACTCCCACAGAACTCCTTTAAAGGCCTAAAAAATGAAAAAAAAATGTATATATTATTTTTTAAATGGTAAAAATAAAAGCCACCGCATTAAATTTTAATAAACATTCACAACATCTAAAAGTTTCATTTATTCTCTTGATGTTTGAGGAATTTCCCAGCACAGAAAATCCCCAGGAATAAATTTCTCATCTTGGGACTTCCTTGAATAATGATACTGGCCTCGGCTGTTGGATAAAATGTAAATATAATCCAGTTGGCAGATGTAAATGTACCCGAAGGGTTGAGTGTTCCATTCAAATAAAGTATGTTTTGAGCAATGGAGAAAATTACTGAAAAAACTAGAAGGAGCATCATAGTTCTTGTTGCATTAGTTAAAGCCTGGAGATTAGGACCAGCAACTCCAGAGACCTTTTTCATTTTACAAATATGTCTTAACAGAGACAGTGATGTCATTCCAATGGAGAAGATAGCTACACAGAAGGGTAGGAAATTGCCCAGAAGAAGGCATATTCCACTGTAGAGTGGGCTCCGAAAATATAAACGTATTGCCATGATCACCGTAAACTCTGATGTGGTATTTCCTGAGGACTGAGCATGAAAATCAGTGTTGTACAGCCAAAGATACAGGAGGCTTATGAACATGATCCACATTGTTGATAACAGAGGAACATGGAACGAAAAAGAAGAAAAAATTCTCTTAAGCCAAATCAATAATCGGTGATTGCCGGAGACGACGCTGACACAGTAGTGGGCACACAGCCAGGCCATGAGCCAAAAGTTGTAGTAGATCAAGCCTGAAAAAAATATAGAAACCCCTAAATAAACATCTTTTATCTCAATTAAACAGGACCAAAAATGACCTGCTATGATGTCACAACTCACTACCACCTGCATACATATGTTGTCCAGTCCCATAAAAAGGTGAATTAGATCTGTTAAATTTCGTCTTCTCTTTAGGCTTTGAATGCTAACCTTGAGGATGAACACATTTAAAGCCACCCCCAGCATGGCTACTGCAATTCTTATTGCTTGAATGACAATTTGATTAGAGGACATAGTTAGTTGTGCTGTTCCGGAGGCAGTTTAAACAATAATGTTTCCACAAGGCTGGCAGATCTATGAGTCTGCTGCAAATGATGCAAATTGTTATCATATTTCCTCTTTCCATCATAGTCTTGAATGCTTTCCACAAGTACACTCAATCTAAAAATAAACTGACAAGACAAACAACTGGATAGTGTGAGGCTTGCCAAGTTATTTATCTGCAGATCAGCACCTATGCCCCAATCTAACTCCACCGTCTTCACCCTATGTGGCATGTCCCTGCTTGAACAGGAGGTGAGGAAGTAACACCTGCCTGACTACGGTTACACCCAGGCTTTTAATGGGGCAAGGTATAAATGCTGATCATAGAGCACAACAAATAACTCAGTAGAGCCACAGAAGAATAGTCAACAACAGTCCAAGGTCATACACAGGAATCCGATCAAACGCAGTAGAGACAAGAATAAGGAAAACTCAGGTCAAGGTAATTCCAAAGGTCAGTCCAGGCAGCGATCAAGAGAGGTCTAGAAACAGGCTAAGGTGAATGCAGGCGGCAGGCAAGGGAAGTCCAGTAAACAGGCAAGGTCAAAATCTAGATAATCCAAACAGTAGCAAGATAACACCCAGCAGTCTGTAAACCAACGTTATCACATGCAATTTGTCAGTAAACACAGCAGGTTTATATAGCATGCATTCTCCAAACTCCAATCAGTGGCTGGCTACACATCAAGCATCCAATCCTGAGTGACAATCAGAGCCCTGCCTATGTTTCAGCTGACTAACGCTGTCAGCAGACACTTACCACCCATTTCCTAGCAGCGTAGGACCGAGGCTTACCTAGCCGTGTCCATCCTTCCTTTCTGACAGGATGCATGTAGAGATGGCCCGAATGGTTCACTGGCAAACTTGTTCGCGCGAACAACATGGGTTTGCATGCATGATGAACCGCGAACATATAGTGCGTTCAACCTGCCCCTATACCACATAATTGGGCTAAATGTTGACCCTCTACATCACAGTCAGCACTCAACAGACACATGGCAGCCAATCAGGCTGCACTCCCTCCTGGACCCCCGCCCCACCTATAAAAATGCTGCTGCGTCGGCCATCTTCTCACTCTGTCTGCTGCCTCCTGCTAGTGAGATAAGGGAGAGGTTGCTGGAGAAATAGGGAAAGCGTTTTAGCCATTTATTTAGGAAAGGGTTCTTTACAGTAAGAGTGATTAAGATGTGGAATGCATTGCCACAGGAAGTCGTTATGGCAAACTCTATACCTGCATTTAAAGGGAGCTTAGATGCTTTCCTTGCGTTGAAAGACAACCATGGCTACAATTAGTAGGTTATGCCTAATGATGTTCATCCAGGGATTTTATCCGATTGCCATCTGGAGTCGGGAAGGAATGTTTCCGTTGGACCATGCCTTGTGGGGGTTTTATCGCCTTCCTCTGGATCAACAGGGATATGTGAGGGAGCAGGCTGGAGTTGTACTTTGTACTGGTTGAACTCGATGGACGTATGTCTTTTTTCAACCAAAATAACGATGTAACTATGTTAGTTAGGTCTTGTTAGCCTGCTCCTTGCTGATATTTGTTGCTGAAAAGCACCACAAAAAAGCTCTTTTAAGAGCTAATGTTCTTGTGATATGTTTTTGTTTGTGTTTGTGCCACTGACACTGCATATACAGCCCTGTCTGTCGCAGCTGGTTTGCTAATTGCTATACTGTGTGACTGCACATTGTATTATACCACCAGTCACTGCATACCTTTCACTGCATCTGTGTGACTGCACATTGTATTATACCAGCAGTCAGTACCTTTCTCTGCATCTGTGTGACTGCACATTGTATTATACCAGCAGCCAGTGTATACCTTTCACTGCATCTGTGTGACTGCACATTGTATTATAATACCAGTCAGTGCATACCTTTCACTGCATCTGTGTGACTTCACATTGTATTAGTCAAGTCAGTGCATACCTTTCACTTCATCCTCCCCAAGCTGTGGAGGATGATTATGATGATGATGATGATACTGCCATGGATGTCACGTGAGATCCCAATAGATAAGATGAACAGGGGGACAGTTCAGAGAAAGAGTCAGAGATGAGTAAAAGGAGATGAGTTGCTGAAAGAAGCAGGGGGAGCTCGTCATCAGAAACAGCTTGTGGCAGTGTCCGGCGGCATGTATCGCCACCTATGGACAGCCAGCCAACATGCCCTTCAAGGTCAGCTGCTGCTGCCACCATCACAGTGCCATCATCCCAGGGCTCAGCGGTGTGGAAATGTTTTTGTTTGTCTGCCTCAGATGACAGCAATGCCATCTGTACTCTCTGCCACCAAAAGCTGAGTAGTGGAAAGACCAAGACCCGCTTAAGGACAACTGCCTTACGAAGGAACATGATGAAAAAGCACAAACAGCAATGGGATGACCACCTGAAGGTAGCACACAAATGCAAAGCCATCCTCCATCTCCTCTTCCTCCTTCTGGTGCAGCATCTTCAGCTTTATCCCTTGCACCTTCACAGCCACCCTCCTCCACTCCGCCTCTCACCTTGAGCGCTTCCTGCTCCTCTGCCCACAGCAGCCAGGTATCCATTAAGGAAATCTATGAGCAGAAGAAGCCAATGTCTGCCAGTCACCCCCTTGCCCGGCGTCTGATAGCTGGCTTGGCGGAACTGTTAGCTCGCCAGCTGTTACCATAGCAGCTGGTGGACTCTGAGGCCCTCCATAAATTTGTGGTGATTGGGACACCGCAGTGAAAGATACCAGGCCACAATTATTTTTCTAAAAAGGTGATATTCAAACTGTACCATGAAGGTGAAAGGCAAGTGGTGTCATCTCTGGCACACAGCATTGGGTCAAGGGTCCATCTGACCACGGATGCCTGGTCTTCCAAGCACGGTCAGGCCAGGTAGATTACTTATACAGCAAATTGGGTCAACCTGGTGACCGCTGGCAAGCAGGGAGTACGTGGCAGTGCAGCAGACCTAATTGTGACACCTCCACGGCTTGCAGGCAAGCCTGCTGCCACCTCCTTTCCCTCCGCCTACGACTCCTGCTACATCCTCTTTGCTGTTAAACTCCTCAGCTGAGTGGCAGTGCCACTCTACTGGTGCTGCGATCTCCTCTCCAACTACACACCCCCAGCTCCCCAGGGCCTATGCTGCATGCCAGGTACGACGGTGTCACGCCATCTTGGACGTGTCTTGCCTCAAAGCCCAGAGTCACACTGGAGCAACTCTCCTGGCTGCTCTGAACAAACAGGTGGATCAGTGGCTGACCCCACACCAACTGGACATTGGCAACGTGGTGTGTGACACTGGCAGAAATCTCTTGTCGGCTTTGAGTTTGGGAAAGTTGACACATGTACCTGCATGGCACATGTGCTGAATCTTATAATCCAAAGATTTGTGTGTAAGTACCCAGGTTTACAGGAGCCCCTGAAGCAGTCCAGGAAGGTGTGTGGGCATTACAGGCATTCCTACACGCGTCGCAGGGGGCTTGTGCTGCTCACCTTTCCCGTGGTATTGTTCGTGGCTGGGGGGAGGAGGGGAACTTACCTGACATCACTGAGGAAGCGCAAGAGGAGATGGCTAGTAGGTCGGCATCCGACTTTGTGCAGATGGGGTCTTTCATGCTGTCCAGCCTGTTGAGGGACCCCCAAATAAAAAAAACTCAAGGGGAATGACCTGTATTGGGTGGCAACACCAGTAGACCCTCGGTATAAGCACAAAGTGGTGGAGATGTTACTAAATTACCAGAAGGCAGAAAGGATGCAGCACTTGCACAACAAGCTGGCAACTATGCTTTACAGTGCATTTAAGGGTGATGTGACAGCACAATGGAATAAAGGTGCCACTGCCAGTAATCTTCCTCCTCCTTCCATGTCCACACAGGCAAGGACAGGATGCTCTAGCAATCTCATGGTGATGTTGGACATTCTTTAGTTCAACGCCTCACCTTAGCCCTTCTGGATACACCCTCCACCAATGCCTCAACCGGCAGGTAGCCAACTACCTGGCCTTAATTGCGGATATAGACACTCTAAGCAGCGATGAACCCCTGGACTACTGAGTGTGCAGGCTTGACCTGTGGCCAGAGCTGTCACAGTTTACCATCCAACTTCTGGCTTGCTCTGCCTCAAGCATCCTGTCAGAAAGGACCTTAAGTGCAGCTGGAGGCATTGTCAGTGAGAAGAGAAGTTGCATAGGTCAAAAAAGTTTTCGGTACCTCACCTTTATCAAAATGAATGAGGCATGGATCCTGGAGGGCTACTGCCTGCCCGAACAGACTAAGTCAGTCCCCACACAGCATCTCTGCCTACCTGCCTGCTGGCCGCTGCTGCCTGCCCCAAGCCCTAGTCTAAGTCAGTCGGCACACAGCACCTCTGCCTGCAGGCCGCTTGACTGCTTTCTCTGCCACCACCAGTGCTGCTCGGATACCCCTTTTCAAAATCCGGATCCGATTCGGATCCGGATACCCCGATATCCGTTTCGGGTCGGATATCCGAGTTCAAAATTTTCCGATCCGAATTGGGTATATTCGACCCAAGTATCTGTCGGATTCGGATATCCGGATAGAATACTGGAAGTGGGCTTTAAAAACTTTTTAATAGGGTATATGAGGCATGTAGCATCATTATTTTGTAAAGGGGAACACTAATTGATGATGTGGGGACTTAAAATTCCCCCCCCCCCCATAAAAAATGCACTTTTAAATGATGTTTTTTTATTATTTAGTGAGAAAAATAACTCAAAACCTACATGGCCCTGTGTGAAAAAGAAATTGCCCCCTGAACCTAACTGGTTGGGCCACCCTTAGCAGCAATAACTGCAATCAAGCGTTTGTGATAACTTGCAACAAGTCTTTTACAGCGCTCTGGAGGAATTTTGGCCCATTCATCTTTGCAGAATTGTTGTAATTCAGCTTTATTTGAGGGTTTTCTAGCATGAACCGCCTTTTTAAGGTCATGCCACAACATCTCAATAGGATTCAGGTCAGGACTTTGACTAGGCCACTCCAAAGTCTTCATTTTGTTTTTCTTCAGCCATTCAGAGGTGTATTTGCTAGTGTGTTTTGGGTCATTGTCCTGTTGCAGCACCCAAGATCGCTTCAGCTTGAGTTGACGAACAGATGGCCGGACATTCTCCTTCAGGATTTTATGGTAGACAGTAGAATTCATGGTTCCATCTATCACAGCAAGCCTTCCAGGTCCTGAAGCAGCAAAACAACCCCAGACCATCACACTACCACCACCATATTTTACTGTTGGTATGATGTTCTTTTGCTGAAATGCTGTGTTACTTCTACGCCAGATGTAACGGGACACGCACCTTCCAAAAAGTTTAACTTTTGTCTCGTCGGTCTACAAGGTATTTTCCCAAAAGTCTTGCCAATCATTGAGATGTTTTTTTAGCAAAATTGAGATGAGCCTTAATGTTCTTTTTGCTTAAAAGTGGTTTGCGCCTTGGATATCTGCCATGCAGACCATTTTTGCCCAGTCTCTTTCTTATGGTGGAGTCATGAACAATGACCTTAATTGAGGCAAGTGAGGCCTGCAGTTCTTTAGATGTTGTCCTGGGGTCTTTTGTGGCCTCTCGGATGAGTTTTCTCTGCGCTCTTGGGGTAATTTTGGTCGGCCAGCCACTCCTGGGAAGGTTCATCACTGTTCCATGTTTTTGCCATTTGTGGATAATGGCTCTCACTGTGGTTTGCTGGAGTCCCAAAGCTTTAGAAATGGCTTGATAACCGTTACCAGACCGATAGATCTCAATTACAGTACTTTGTTCTCATTTGTTCCTGAATTTCTTTGGATCTTGGCATGATGTCTAGCTTTTGAGGTGCTTTTGGTCTACTTCTCTGTGTCAGATAGCTCCTATTTAAGTGATTTCTTGATTGAAACAGGTGTGGCAGTAATCAGGCCTGGGGGTGACTACAGAAATTGAACTCAGGTGTGATAAACCACAGTTAAGTTATTTTTTAACAAGGGGGGCAATCACTTTTTCACACAGGGCCATGTAGATTTGGAGTTTTTTTTTCTCACTAAATAATAACAACCATCATTTAAAACTGCATTTTGTGTTCAATTATGTTATCTTTGACTAATAGTTAACGTTTTTTGATGAGCAGAAACATTTAAGTGTGACAAACATGCAAAAGAATAAGAAATCAGGAAGGGGGCAAATAGTTTTTCACACCACTGTATGTCTGGAGCGGCAGCACTTCAGACAGGTAGACCCTCATCCCCTGTACCGCTGCAAGAGAGGGAAGGGGGGCTGGGAAGAGCTGCTGCCCCATACTGGCTCAGGCAGGCAACATCCGGGGCACCCCAGCAATGGGTTCTGGGTTAGTGCCCTGAATAAATGACCCTAACGACGTGCCTGGGCAGCTCAGAAGGAAGCGACGCACGCTTGCGGTCACTTCCTGCTTCCTGTATGCAGAAGCGTATTGTAAAAATATGCTTCCATGTATGCGCGTCTTGAGGCCAACTTTTTTTTAAAACCCTGCTTCATCATAGACTAACTTGACTTCCGGCCAAACTCAGATCCCTCAGTATGTACTTCCCCATAGGGAAATATTAAGCTGCAGTAGCAGTGCGGCAATTTGCCGCACCGCACCAGTGTGATAGGGCCTTCAAAAGTATAGTTCCATATAAACATTTTAAAAAGCTATGCTCATGCTACTAACAACTTCTCAGTATTTCTATAGAAACCTTATGTGTTTCATGGTTAGCAGATGCTTCTTCAGAGATTTGGTAACACCAAAAATATACGCACCAACATAAGAAGAACCATGGAGTGGGGGCCAACCAAAGACTCAGCCAGTTTTGATAGTCACATGGGTCATCACAGTAAAGTGAAACAGTGCTCTGTGGTGTGGTTAGGACAAATGACGTTAGGTCTAACTCAATATGGCAATCAACTGTTTGATACCAACACATGTCATGGGGAAGAGGGCGATTATTATTCACTGGAGATTCAAGATTTCATCATTATTATTATTATTATTATTGATTTATAAAGTGCCAACATATTCCGTGGCGCTGTACAAAGTAAGAAACAAACATGGGTACATAATAATACAGACAATGGTGTACACTAATATACAAGATAGATACATAATGAGTGACAACATACAAAAAATGATATAAAATACAGAATACAAAATATAGACTTGGTAATGACAGTGATAAAAGTAACACAATGAATGAAATGTATAATGATTTCCAAGACACAAAAGGGGAGAGAGCCCTGCCCTTGCGAGCTTACACTGTAAAGGGAATGGGGGGAAACAAGAGGAGGGGTAGTATATGATAAAATATATAAAGGCAGTGTGTTTTAGGATACCTAGTAGGAGTGCAATTTGGTTTTAGGACAAAGGGAAGTGACCTAGGGTAGCGCATAACACACCCCCTGATGACTAGGGCTTATCAAGCACAATGTAGAATTAAGCCCCTTGTCCATACTATTGTATAAGGGTGCTCTGTGAAAAGTATTTAACCCCCCTCCTCATCTAATGCACCATATGGCTTGGTATTGCTCAGGAGGCAGATCCCCAACACTCACAGGCTCGGGGCAGAGATCCTTGCACTCTTTGAAACAATGTTGGGCTGAACTAAACTGATTGCTTGTCTCAAAACAAAAGTAGAGTCACCCTTTAAGCACAGGGAGCATGTTTGTTTGCTTGTTTGTTTTTTATCCTGGACACGAACAGTAAAATCAGACTGTATTTTCTTCCAATGTAACACAAACCTGGCACATTTGAATAGGATTGGAACACATTTCCATTCTGAGCCCATATCTCTTGTCTGATGGAAATGAAGAAATGGCAGAGAAAGGAGAATCAGATGTGCAGCCTCACTGCATTTAAAGACTAAAACTTATACTTATATATAAATTTCTGTGTGAAGCATTTATCTTAAAGAGCACCTTTGCTTCAAAGATAAGTAAGTAGGACATTTATAAGGAAGTAAATGTGCCCAGAAAAAAAAGAATACTTACATAATAGAGTTACCATATTTTTCGGACTATAAGACCCACTTTTTCTTCCCCAAAATTGGGGGGAAAAGTAAGTGCGTCTTATAGTCTGAATATACGGTTGCAGCAGAGCACTTACCAGCCGGTAGCTCCCTCCATCTGCAGCTCTACCATGGGATCCCTAGAACTGCCAGCGGGTAGGAGATCAGAAAGGTCCCGTGTGTCAATGAGCCAGGCAGCCGTTCACCTGCAGGCATGAATGCGGAAAACTGGCAGCATTTGGCAGATATGCGAGGTCTAGTGTGAAAAGGATCAAGGCAGCCGTTCACCTGCGGGCATCCGTGCAGAAAACTGGCGACGGGTGGGAGATCAGGGAGATCCGGTGTGACAAGGAGTAAGGCAGCCATCCACCCGCGGGCATAATACATGATGCAGTCCAGCCTACAGCCCGTGCGCTCTTCTCCTCTGCCTCCATCTGTCTCACTATGCAGCCGCTTTCAAAAATCATAATAGCGCTACCAGTCTCCCGCAGCGCAGGTGCGCTTTCAGGTCACATGGTGGCTGGACACCACAACCAGTAAGTTCGGAGACGAGAGTGGTAGCGCTATTATGATTTTTGAAAGCGGCTGCATACTGAGACAGATGGAGGAAGAGGAGAGGAGCGCACGGGCTGTAAGCTGGACTGCATCGTGTGTTATGCCCGTGGGTGGATGGCTGCCTTACTCTTTGTCACACCGGACCCCCCTGATCTCCCACCCACAGCCAGTTTTACACATGGATGCCCGCAGGTGAATGGCTGCCTCGATCCTTTTCACACCAGACCTCGCATATCTGCAACATGCTGCCAGTTTTCCGCATTCATGCCTGCAGGTGAACGGCTGCCAGGCTTGTTGTCACAGAGGACCTTGCTGATATTCCACCCGCTGTCAGTTCTAGGGATCACTGATGATGATCTCTGACAAGCAGGCATCCTGGAGATGAAGCTGGGGTTGCCAGGGCCCAATAAGGTGATGGTTAGTAAAGTTTTATGCAACTGTAGGGGAAGGGTTGATGAGAAGCAGCACAAGGCAATGTATGCTTACATTGTGTGTTGGGAGGGCATTGGGGGTCATTCTTGGTAGAGATGGCCCAAACGGTTCGCCCGGCGGGTAGTTCGTGCGGACATGTTAGCTTGCTCCTCTTTTGAGGGCTAATATTCTTCTGATGTGTTATTTTTTTTTTTTTTGTGTGTGTGTGACACTGACACTGCATAGATACAGCCCTGTCACAGCTGGCCCTTGCTGTACTGTGCCAGGCCCAGCACACTCTATTATCACCAGTGCATATCTTTCCGCTGTATTTGTGTGATTTAACTTACTATACCAGGGCTCTCTTTGTGAGTGACACTGCGTAGATACAGCCCACAGTTACCAGCCAACTAGTTAGCATGGTGGAGCTCCAGCGCCTCTGTTATCACTGTATCGTGTTTGCTTTGCACTATTGCATGTGTCTGTGTGATACTCCACAGACAGAACACTGTCACTGAGGGACTGGTGAGAAGAGGAGACTTTCGTGACCTCAGTCAGGAAGAGGAGCTGGCTATCACGGCATCCATCCTTGTTCAAATGGTGTATTTCATGCTGTCCTGCCTGTTGAGGGAGAGACCCCCATATAAAAATGGTTAAAGGAGAGTGACCTGTACTGGGTGGGTGGCAATGCTACTGGACCCTCGCTGTAAGCACAAAGTGGTCGAACAGTTAGCGGAGGTCTCACCACTTTTCAACACATTAACTGTTGTTTGTTTTATTTCATATTGTCATACTCCTCCCCCCCCCCCCCCCCCGGAAAAAAATTGTAGCATTTCTGGAGCGCGGCTACAAGGTACAGCTCCAAGCCATCCATTATATCCTGGTGTGGTCACTGAAAGAATACATAGAAGTAGCAGCAGGTCAGGAAAGAATTTATGCTGGCCACAACAAAGTCTGCAAAGAACGTGAACTCCGGCCACCATCATGGTAGATCCATTCCGATCACCATCAGATTTTTCAGGGAGAAAAATTAACGTCCACTCCCCACTCCATTTTGGTACACCACAATCTTTTCTGGCAGCACATACTTTACCTTGTAGTACTTCTTTTTTTTTTTTTTTTTTCAATAATAATTTTTATTGAATTTTGTCAATATAACAAATAAACATTTTGCATGATGAGCACCAAACATATACATGAAATACAATTATTCCCGTAGGTAATCGTGCCTTTAACATTTTTAAATAGACTCGAGAAGAGATATGTACTAAACCTCTCGTCAAATAGTCTTGATATGTCCTATTGCTCATACTGCGTGATTAATGAGATCCCAACCATTACCTTTTATACTCGGCTGGTTGAGGATTCACAAATCCCATCAGTTACTCTGATTGATTGGCACAGTGGTCATAGACCTACCAATCAAATTGGCTCAATATATATCTAATGACTATAGAGCAAATTAGCTTGAACAGTGATACTTGTCAAAGATAAAGCTACATATATCTTCTCCATACCAGAGTTATACACAAGCGTCTACCTGTATGATTTATTATGTACAATAATACAGTGTATCCATCATGTCTGGTCTGGAAAATCTGAAATATCTGGTAGAGAGGAAGTTTGCAATTTTAAAAAAAACAAGTATATTTCACAATTTTCATCATCAACGCCTGCACTCTCACCAACGTGCGTACGAGCACGGCCATCACTACTCAAACATTGCCGCCGAGAGGATTGACAGTTTATGTCCTGGGAGTGTCAACTAATGACAACCCTTTGCGGCTGTTTGCGGCGGTGCATTAAACAGTGAGTTTGGTCTATCAGTGTGAAGCAGTACACTACTTATGCTACCTGATTGATGTATACACACGCAAGATGTTTTAAAGCACTTTGGGCTTGATTCAGTAAACAGTGCTAACCCAGTTAACACGCCTAAAGACGTTGGGCACGATAACTAGCGTGCTATCTGGGTTAGCACTGTTTACTAAATTCACATCATGCGCAAAGTCCAGCGCAAAAAACTTTGCGTGTGCACAGCGCGGTGCACTCGAAATGTCGCATTGCGGTGCAACGAAAACGGCGCACCCGATGCGCCTACAAGGTTGTATTGGGTGTGACGTTAATGTTGCATGGTGCGACGTTAAAGTCGCACCCAATGTGACCTTATAGGCGCATCGGGTGCGCTATTCTTGTTGCACTGCAATGTGACATTTCGCGCGCACCGCGCTGTGCACACGCAAAGTTTTGAGCGCGGGGACTTTGCGCACGATGTGAATTTATCACTTTAGGTGTGATATAGGGCTTTTCACAGGCGTGCTAACACTTAGCATGGTTTACTGAATCAAGCCCAAAGTGAGAAGCAGGCTGTGGCTGCCTGGCTCTCCCCAAAGGCTGTCTGTCAAATCTACCACACAGAGACAGCATGGGGAGTGCTGTGAGCTGCAGAAAAAAAAGAACACTTCCGGCTGGTAAATGACATGCGGAAATCTTTGGGAATTGACATTTCTTGACATTACCCGAGGTAATTACCGCACAAGTCTGTAATTTACCTCACTAATCGGGAACTGTGATTTTTCTGTGCGGAGGTGGGTTTAGTGAATTGTAACTTGGGAAGGTGATCAGTAAAATCAGCTGTTTTCAGCATTACCGAATGCGGTAATGCTTTGTAAATAGAGCCCAAATTAGAAATAAGCCTACTGCCCATACCATTGTATAAGGGTGCCCTGCAATGGGGAGGTTTTTACCCCATCCATCCCCCCTACATCTAATAGACCGTGAGGGTTGGTATTGCTCAGGGGGCAGATTACCATGCTTGCAGTCTCGGGACAGGGAACCTTGCACTACTTAAAACAATGTTGAGCTGAATTAAAATTATAGCTTGTCTCTAAACAAAAGTAGAGTCTCCCTTTAAAGAGAAACTTCGACCAAGAATTGAACTTTATCCCAATCAGTAGCTGAGACCCCCTTTTACATGAGAACTCTATTCCTTTTCACAAACAGACCATCAGGGGGCGCTGTATGGCTGATATTGTGGTGAAACCCCTCCCACAAGAAACTCTGAGGACCGTGGTACTCCTGGCAGTTTCCTGTCTGTGAACCTTGTTGCATTGTGGGAAATAGCTGTTTACACCATGTAATAAATGTCAGAATGTAAATCAGGGAGAGGAAAGATTTTACAATGGGCAAACGCTGACTAAATCATTTATACGTAATTATTGTAAAAATGAAGTACTTTTTTTTATTACATTATTTTCACTGGAGTTCCTCTTTAAGTTTGTTTGCTTGTTTGTTTTTTATCCTGGACACGAGCAGTGAAATCAGACTGTATTTTCTTCCAATGTAACACAAACCTGGCACATTTGAATAGGATTGGAACACATTTCCATTCGGAGCCCATATCTCTTGTCTGATGGAAATTAAGAAATGGCCGAGAGAAGAGATTGATGTGCAGACTAACTGCATTTAAAGACAAAAAAAATTACTTATATATAACTTTCTGTGTGACGCATTTATCTTAAAGAGCACCTTTGCTTGAATAAGAAAGCAGGACATTTATAAGGGAATGAGTGCCCCCCCCCAAAAAAAAATACTTACATAATAAAGTTAGGTTTCTGCTGTGTCTCCTCCCCAGGTCCACAGTGCTTGTGCCATGGTAGTGGTCCTCCTGCAGTAATGTGCTGGTCCAGCACCTGCCCTTCATATGACAGCACACCAGCTGATGGATGGGGGTGCAATGAAATTTAGGAGTCCAATTTTGAGTACTATAACATACTATGTTTCAAAAGTGTGTGTATATATAGATATCACTAATATTAGAAATGCCAACGTTTGGGAGTTTGAATGTTTGTTACTCAATCACGCAACAATGGCTGAACGGATTTTAATGAAATTTGGCACACACATAGTACATTACCTGGAATAACATAAAGGATACTTTCTATCCCCATAACCAAAAAGTGGGCAGAGACTAATACAAACTTCCCTGGTAAAATGTAAACTGCAGCCATCCTTACACTGTTACTGGCAGGGTTCTCAAACTTTGCACAGCTGGTCACAGGGTAACTGAGATTCATATTCAGAAAAGTGGGTGAAGCCTACAAAAGCCAATCAAAATTCACCGGTTGATTTCAAGGGGAATATTAATGGCACAAGCCTCGAACCTGGTACAGTTGGTCATTGGGTGACTGGGGTTCAAATTCAGAAAAGGGGGTGAAGCCGCAAACAGCCAATCAGATTTGTTTCATTTTAATGTAACCTATTGATGCCAAAGACCACAAAGCTCACAAACTAGGTCATTGAGTAATTGTGTGTTAGGGTTAGACAAAGTTGGCGGAAGCCAACACCAGCCAAATACATACCTGGGCATTGCCGGGCCATCAGCTAGTATATATATATATACTCTACATTTTAAAAGTGTAAATTATCGTAGTAAAATATCTGTAAATAATATCGATATTTTACTACAAGTTAACTAAACACTAATCTCACACAGAACCCTCCTTTACCAATGCCTAACCTCAACCACCCGCCCCCCAAACCTAACACCTAAATACACCTCCAGTCCTCACACCTCACCTTAACTGTCCAACCCCCAAACCTTTAAACCCCCCCCCCCCCCCCCCCTCCACGCCTAACCTTAACCGCTTTCACAATAATGTTGTGGCACCACCATAGGCGCTATTATAAATTGCAGCTATAGTTTAAAATTTGCCTGGGGCTTGGGGGGACAGATAAATAGAGGACGCTCACTCCGGGGATGGACCCTATGTATTGGGTGCCCACATTTCACAATATAACTGCAATTTATAATGATTCCTACGGCAGCACCCAAGTTTCTTCCATTAGCAGACATCCAAATGTCCTTCTCTGAGCCATCCCCTCACCTCTATGTGATTGCACTCCAACCTTTATTATTGTGGCTTAATGCCGGACAGCCTCTGATACTGTCACCAATGACTACATCATGCTCATGAATATGTGTACACTGGGGATCTGGCGAGAGCTGAAGGGGTCCATGGAGGGTCTCTGAAGATGGGACAGCAGTATTCAGTGACCATACTGCTACTCAGAGGCCTCCTTAATGATCACTGAGAGGATTTAGAAACCCTTTGTGGCCATTTTTCATACCCAACATCAATGTATCTGCATTTTAGTATGCATTTGCATTCTCATTTTAGCCCACATTGAGATACAAACATTTTTGAGAAATGAATGCACCCAGTGTCCAATTTAAAAAAAAAAATGTGTGAAAGCTAGTATTGACATCATTACCACATCATATGTGTTTACTGTTATAAACTGTTCTTATATCACCTTGCTTCGACACCAGTAACTTCTTACAGTTACGTCTCACAGACTGGGAGATCACTTGACTCTCCACCCAGCAAGCAGGAGATAGACTTTCTCAGGCATCTTCAATGTTTACGTTATTTATTCAAGTAACAGAAATACAGATAGATACAGTTTATCATCTCCTGGCAAAGCAGACTTCCATGTTGCGTTACAGCTGCGTGAGTACCTTCCTGCTGAAAGTACCCAGGTCTTCTTGTATCTACTCTATGTTACATCTAGACTACCTATGTACAGCATACATTATATCAGATTACAGAAAGGAAGCACATACTTAGAGGTCCCAGTCAGCCTTGCGAGCTATTGCGAAAGTAAAGAGCAGAATGAGCTCCCATAGCTCCCTCAGCCTTTAATACTGACTAGAAAAAAGTTAAATATGACATCATCTTCGCCACCCCCTAGATCAGACTATTGGTGGACCCAATCGTGGTGTCATCATACACACCTACTTGATTAATAATCCATGAGGCACCTGACCTATATGCAGGAATGTGGTTATTTACATAACATGGCTTATGTTTATTGTTCTAGTGGCGGTACATGCCCAGGACAGGGAGACCTGCGGCCTTGTACTAGAACAGCTTCTTGGTATGTTCTAGTTCTGCTGACAGAACTGCAGATTTTCTCTCTCTCAGAGAAAATCCCCTTAAAGGGCCGATCTGCACTCCAAGCCTTTTTGACTAACTCAGTCCAAATAACTGAGGCCTACTTAAATTATAACATTTACAAAGAAATGTACAATAGGCCCTTTTAAATTAGTGTTGGATGAACTTGGCATAGTGCAGATAGAATTTGGTTGAAAATCTGATGGGCAAACTGGTTGTGTGTGGTTTGTTGGCCCACTAGCTAACCCACAGTTTAACATTCATCATGGGTTCAGGGCTTCACTAGCCTGTAAATCCCAACTCCAATGTCAGTTTGTCTACCGAACCGCAACAACCCCCACTGGCTGCCAACTTGGGTCACCTCTTCCACTCCTCTTCTCCCTTTTTACCATCTTAAACTCAAGGAGCTTCAACTGACCTGTCCATCTTTGCTCTCCACTAGAGATGCTCAAATCCGAATCCAGGTGCTATCCGTATTTCACCCACTAAACCTTTGCGGGGTGGGCGGGGGGGTCAAGCTTACCTGTCTGACGTCTTCTTCGATCCGTCCCTCGGCGCCTCCCAGGATGCGGTCCACGCACATCACGTGACTACAAACACTTCCCCCTTCAACCCGTAAGGAGGAAGTGTTTGTAGTCACGTGACCGCCACGTGGAACACATCGTGGGAGGCGCCGAGGGACGGACCGAAGAAGACGTCAGACAGGTAAACTTGAACCACCCTGCCCACCCCGCACAGGTATCTGGGTGAAATCCAGGTAGCAACTATCCGGATTCACCAGATTCGGATTTGAGCATCCCTACTCTCCACCAGTGCCACATTGACATCACTGCCCCCAGACCATACAGGTGAAACTCGAAAAATTTAAATATCGTGCAAAAGTTCATTTATTGAAACTAATATATTAAATAGGAACCCTTTGCAGGTGTTTTGGATTAATTAGCTGATTAAAGTCTGACACTTTGAACCTAGAATATTGAACATTTTCACAATATTCTAATGGTCTAAGATTGTGATTTTGGGGTTCTCATAAGCTGTAAGCCATAATCATCAAAATTATAACAAATAAAGGCTTGGAATATCTCGCTTTGCATGTAATGCTACTATTCCATATATTAGTTTCACCTTTTAAGTAGAATTACTTAAATAAATAAACTTTTTACACTATATTCTAATTCTTGAGTTTCACCTGTAGAGAGATTGATGGGTGAGCTTGATGGACCCTCTCATCTAGCTCACCCATGATGCTCTCTATGCTACCTCTGTGGGACTGCTTGGATCATAGAGAGTTAGATGGGTGACCAATATGGTAACCAGTGGCAGACAAAGCCAGCAGTGGGCCCCTGTGCAAAATAAATGGAGTGGGCCCCATGCGAGTGGGTGTGGTCATAATAGAGCATTGGTGGGTCCAAAAAATTGTTAAGGACATAAAAGTACATAGTTCAAATTGCGAGACGACCACATGGGGGAAAAAAACATGGTGGGAAAGACAACTACAGAAAAGGGAGTGACACAGAGAGGCAGCTTTTGCACTGGCTGGGTCCTGATGCATACATGAACTTAGAGAATAATCTGGCCCTGAGTGTGATGCAACTCAGAGAATGATAAGGTCTTAATGGGGGCCCAATGCAACTTAGTTTCTTCAGTCCCCTATGATAGTTTTTATGTGCTAAGAAGAGAGTGGGGTAAAAAAAGATGGCAGCTGGGCCTCTTGACACCCACTAGGCCCCAGGCACCAGCTTATGTTGCCTTAGGGATGATCTTGCTCTGGTGCAGCTGCATGGGCCCCAGAGGACGTGGGGCCCCTGTGAGGTTGCACGGCCTGCACGGGCCTATGTCCGCCTCTGGGTAAGACCTATATTGTCCACTCATGCAGGTCTCTATGGTCCAGGGCTTGTGACATTAGTCTAATACTAGAAGAGATAACAGTTAGTCTGGTCAAAGCTCCAGGGCCCAAATGAAATTAACTTTTTCTCCTTAGTTTTCTCTTAGGTGATATTTTCATCCCTTGTCAAAAAATGCCCTTAAACCACTTCTCAACCGCATGGTTTTTCACCTAAAGACCACAGCAATTTTCCCATTTCAGGGAGGCAAGGGTTAATGGGCTTAATTGGGGGTATAAATGGGTATATGCGTGATAAGCGAAGGTTTGCGTGCGATCCATGTGCACTTTTCCTGCGAAGTAACGCTGTTTGCACGCAAACCTTTGTGCGTGGCAGCTCGCGTGATAACTGCTGTGATAGCAGTGATCACACTTTATTGGATCGAGCCCTTTGCGTGCAGCAAACTGACGGTAGACATCAAAACTCAAGAAACGTTATAAAGGAGAACTTCCTTTATTTTGAAGTAAACCTAAAGTGAAGAAAACTCCCTTCTGGTTTGATACTTATGTTAGCTGTGGGAAGGCTCTGCATGTGACAGTGAAGAGTCTAATGCTGCTCACAAACAAGGCATGACATGATTGCAGACAGTATCATTATGAATGCTGGTAACCAGAGCATGTCAATTATTTGCATGTTTCCAACCATATCTACGCAATTGATGACTGCCAGTTAGCACAAAATGCATCAAACAGATTTCAGCATGGTTCAGCTTCATGTTGTTACTGTAACCAGTGTGACAGTGATGACTCTGGAATTTATCACAGCAGTACCATTAAATGGATACATTCTCAAAATCGGCATCGAAAACCTAAAAAGAGGATTTAGTTCAACAGAACTGATCTACTTCTTCATGGGATTGGTAAATATACTTTTGCAGACTCTGGCGGTGTTAAAGCTTATATTGGCCTGCTTTAACCCGAGTTTGATTTTAGTGAAGGAGGTTTATTTTGCTATTACAGTATCCATTTCCGGCTTAATGTTCTCCAGCTTGTGGCTGACAGCCTGGCTCTGCGTCCATTTTTGCATCCGCATAGTACATTTCAATCACCAAGTTTTTGTTTGGTTGAGGAGAGTTTTCTCTTCTTATTTGCTGCATATTGTTATCATGTCAATGATTGGACCATTTGTGATAGGTTTCCTGTCCATCTGGTGTTTTAAAGTTCGACTTCAAGGACAGCTTCCAGGAAACAGCACATCACAGTCTTCAGTTCAGTGGTTATTCAGAGCCTAGCCTACAATCTGATAAATGTACTTTGTGGTTGTCCACCTTTCATTATAGCTTTCATGTCCACCGGAGCCACCATAGTCTCTATGCTGAGACACATCCAAAATATGAGAAAGAGCATCCCTGAAAATTCTGGTTCTAATCTTCAGGCTCTCACCAATGCTACCAGAACTATGGTCTTGTTTCTTACTCTTTCTCTGAGCCTTTACCTTTGTCAGCTCTTATTTTTTGTAGTGGCTGAGCCCAAAAGCATGCATGCATATATCTGCTGGTTTATTATTATGTCAAATCCTTCAGCAGAGGCCCTCATCATTATCCTGGCAAGTCCCAAAATGAAGAAAAGGATTTTGAAAAAATTGTGTACTGGAAAACCACGAGATGAGGGACTGTATATATATACAGTATAATGCACCTGGAAGCTGATAAAGTTTATTCAAACTATTTGACCAGCATAAAAATACATACCTTAACTATAAATAGCATGCAGGCGAAAGATGTATCAAAGCATAGTTATTCATATAAAAGCAGAAATAACTTATTTAAAGAGACTCTGAAGCAAATTTTTTTTTGGTATATTTACCTTTTAATTAGCTTCAGAAGTCTCATCAACGGTAAACTGCCGCATCCCCGCCAAAAAACGAGTGCTGCAGACCCCCCAAATCCCCGGGCAAACATCCATGACCAACTTGGTTGTGGATTGTGCTGTCCTGAGAAGCAGAGCTATGAGCTGTAGCTCTGGCTCTCCTGCCGTCAATCGCCGCGCGGATCGCTGCCTCTCCCCGCCCCTCTCTATGAAGGAAGAGTGAGAGGGGAGGGGAGAGGCGGAGATCTTCCGCGATTGACCTCAGAAGAGGCAGAGCTACAGCAGAGAGCTCTGCCTCTTCAGGAACTGCTGGCCAGATTCCCCTCCGGGGATTTGGGGGGTCTTCAGCCATCATTTTTCAGTGGGGATGCGTCGGTTTACCGCTGATGAGAGTACTGAAGCTAATTAAAAGGTAAATTTAGCAATTTTTTTTCGCTTCAGACTCTTTTTAAGCCAATGCATTCTGACCTATGTGCATTGTCTCAGTAAACATTGCAGTGCTCTGCCGATCACCTCAATAATAGTTTTGAATGTTTTCCACAGCAACTAGTCTTCCTCTCATTATTATTATTATTATTATTATTCATTAATAATTTTGTTATTATTATTATTACTGTTTTTGTTGTTGTATATATATATATATATATATATATATATATATATATATCACTAACTTATTACACAGTGTTGATTAGATAGGGGAGACATTACAACATCCAACAATGTTACACAGGGATATTGCAGTGTTACACAACGGTACATAAAGTACTGTATTTATTGGACTATAAGACGCTCCAGACTATAAGACGCACCTAGGTTTAAAGGGCAAAAAACAGGAAAAGAAAAATACTAAACCTAAGTGCGTCCATGGTCCAGGAGTGTCTAATGGATCTTTCCTCCAGCCAAGATGACCCTGTCTAAGTTACACTACCAAGCTACACTAACCCTCGATACCCCTACAAACTATACTACACTACACTACACTTACCCCTGCTGCCCCCCCCAGGCAGCTACACTATACAAACTCCTGCTCCCCCACCCCTCCCATCCCAGCTATACTGCATTACATTACATAACATAAACCCCCCTGCCCCTCCCAGCTACAGTAACTAACCACAACAGTTATATTGCACAATATCTCACCAGCCTGGGTGGCAGTAGCTGGGTGCTGTCTGGGGGTCCAGGCTGGTCCAAATGATCCCAATGAGGTGCGCAGTGGGGCGGCAGCAGCAGTGTGATCCATGGCAGCTCCAAGCGGCAATAGCCGCGGTAATGATCCGCAGTGCTGGCCCTTTGATCTTCTTTGATTTGCCCGGCATCAGCGCGATCCCTGGCTGGTGGCTCCAAGCAGCAATAACCGCTGTAATAATCCGCAATGTGGCCCTTTGATCATGTCTGGTCACCGGCATCAGCCCCGCAGCAGTGCGATCCCCAGCTGGTGGTTCCAAGTGGATTAGGAGCAGCCGCTGTAATTATCCTCCCCGTTGGCCCTTTGATCTTCTTCTTTGATCATGGGAGGCATCAGCGCGATCCCGACTGACGCATGCATCTTGCTATAGCGGCAGAATACTCAGGGGCTTCCGTACTGCCTAGTTCACTTGCGTCACCCCATGACCCCAGCATTTTTGCGCGATTGTGAATTTTCACACGCAATTGCAATATTTCTCGCGCAATCGTGGGCAAAAATTCGCAATTGCGCACGAAGACACGCGGCCGTGATATAAGTTATCATGGTTTAGTGAATCAAGCCCAACGGATTCAAAAAGCCGTGATAACTGTTATTACGGCTGTAAAAAGTGCTTTTCGCAAGTTTTAGCGCGTTTTCGTGTGAAAACGGTTATTGCATGCCAAAATTTGCGTTTGCGCAACAGCGCAAATTTTTTGTGCGTTAACCTTTGCGTTTACATGATAATATTAATTTAAACGCACATTTTTGCGCGCAATAACCGTTTTCACGCGAAAACACGCTAAAACTCGCACAAAGCACTTTTCACAGCCGTCACGTGATAACAGTTATCATGGCTTTGTGAATCAAGACCAACGTGTAATAACTTGTGATAACGTTTGATAACTTTGATAACGTGTGATATCTTTGATATTTGTCCCATCACGATTTAGTGAATCAAGCCCTTCTTGTGAAGTGATGCTTTTCACGTGAAAACGTTTGCGAGCGCCAGTTTGCGTGATAACTGATGTGATAGCAGTTATCACGCTTTAGTGATTCAAGCCCATTGTTTGATTCCTGTCAAGTGTATAACGAAAATATATATGCTGTCAACACCTTTTCACAAAATAAACATTCTAAAAAATAAAATAGCAACATTGGAGGCTCTGGTGTCCTGCTGGTGCATCTTGCTTATACTGTGTGTTCCCGTCATGTTATTTGTTGATATGTAAAGCCTCTTTTCCACGGGCAGTTGATAGGCAGTGAAATGCCTCTCAAACACTCACAACTGCTCACTGCTGCCTGGCAACAGCTCGTTGTGGCATGGTAAGGGCCCATTTCCATTATATGCAGTGCGATGTGGCTACATAGCCGCATCGCTCCGCGGGTGTCCTGAAACCAATGCACAGCAATGGAGCTGTTTCCATTGCATGCAGAGCGGTGTGGAGCAATCCGAGAATCTGCAGCATGCTGCAGATTCACGCACAGCCGCATCCGCCCGCCGTCCCCTCCATACACTTCTGCATCTCTCGATGTGATGTGAACGGAAGCGGAAGTGATGCAATGCGGCTATGTAGCCGCACTTGCATTACTTCATAGTGGAAACAGGTCCTAACTGCTCGCTGCTACCTGGCAACTGCTTGCTGCTTGGAGCGGCCCCATTCACACTTAAAAGCACAAAACATCGGGAGTGATATTTCCGCGTTTTCACACAGAAAAATCACTGGACACTGCAGCGATTTTTCCGCGATCGCGTTTAGCGCTTCCATAGCACTGAAACACAATCGCCGGGAAATCGCCTGAAAATGGTGCAGGCAACACGTTTGCATTTGGCGATTTGCTTTAATCGCCGGCGTTTAACGCAAATTGCCAAAGTAAGAACGGGTCCATAGGGTATTATAGCACTAGTGCTTTAAAAAGTGCTAGTGCTTGAGTGTTTTGATGAAATCGCCTGGCAAAGCGCTCTATTGTGAATGGGCCCTAACTGCTCACTGACCATGCAGTTCAGCTTCCCATGGAAAGGGGCCTTTAGATGGTGAGCTAGTAGGAGTGGTCTTGCCACTCAGTGACAGCTCTAGGTTTGTACCAAGTTTATCCTGGTTCTCACTAGTCTTATGGCTCATTTCCACAGGCAGAGAACTGTGTATTCAGCAAGCAGTTGCCAGGCAACAGCGAGCAGTTACCAGGCAGCAGTGAGCAGTTACCAGGCAACAGCGAGCAGTTACCAGGCAGCAGTGAGCAGTTACCAGGCAACAGCGAGCAGTTACCAGGCAGCAGTGAGCAGTTACCAGGCAGCAGCGAGCAGTTGTGAGAGTATGAGAGACTTTTCATTGCCTATCAACTGTACTTGGAAAAGGGGCCTTATCCGGGCCAGTTGTAGACATTTTGCTGCTTGAGGCAAAGTGTTGAGGATGCCCCCTACCCCTTCCTCCTGAGACAAAATTGTAGTGATCACACAGCACCCGACAATTTTCACCGTGAGTTATAGCTGTGGAGTAAACAGAAAAAAAAAATCACCCTCAGTATAGTTAAGTGGCTAGATGTAGGTGCCCCCTGCATAGGTAGCCAGATAGGTATAGGTGCCCGCTGCATATGTAGCCAGACATAGGTGCCCCAGTATTGGTTAGCCAAGTATAGGCGCTCTCAGTATAGGTAGCCAGGTACAGTTGCCTCAGTATACCATATTTTCGGACTATAAGACACACATAGTGGGGAGACAAAGTCACTGCATCTTATTGTTTAAATGCAGGGATTCCCCGACTTACGATCACTCACCGATACAACCCACTGCATGTCGGGAACTGCCTGCACTCCCAGTGTCCGCCTTCATTTTTCCCTTTGTAGCCAGCCACCTCTGTGACCCTCTATTGCCACCACTGTTTCCCTTCTGTAGCCACCTTAGTGTTCCCTTGCTTCCATGTGTGCAGTAAATAGCGGCAGTAGCCACTTGTATCACTCACCACAGAGCGTGCCTGCAGTGAACAGCAGCTCTTCTCTCACTCCTTCCCCCTAGAGCCACACTTCCTGGTTGCATCATTTCACATGTGACCGGCACAAGGAGGAAGGAGTGAGTGAGAGAGGAGACGCTGTTTGCCACAGACACGCTTGGTCTAGTGAGTGATACAAGTGGCTACTGCCGCTATTTACTACACATGGGAGTGGAGCAAGGGGACACTGAGGCAGCTCCAGAGGGGACACAGAGGTGGCTATAGAGAGGACAAAGAGATGGCTATAGAGAGGACACAGAAGCGGCTATAGAGGGGACACAAAGGCGGCTACAAGGATACAAACCGGACACTGGGGGACAGGAGCAGGAGGACACAGAGAGGACAGGAGGAAGACACAAGGAGGACACTGGGGGACAGGAGGAGGACACAAGGGGGACAGGAGGAAGACACAAGGAGAACACACAGGACACTGGTGGACAGAGAGAGGAAACAAGGGGGACAGGAGGAGGACACAAGGAGGACACTTGGGGAAAGGAGGAGGACAAAAGGGGGACCTACAGAACACTGGGGGGAGAGGAGGGGTACACAAGGGGGACACACAGGACATAAGGGGGGGCAGGAGGAGGGCACCAAGGGGACAGCAGGAGGACACAAGTGGGGCAGGGGGAGGAGAAGACATAATAATTGGGGGGAGAACATCTACAAGATGCTTATAGACCATGGATGCACCAGGTTTAGTATATATTTATTTTTTCCCTGTTTTTGGCCCTCTACACCTAGGTACATCTTATAGTCTGGAGTGTCTAAAAGTCTGAAAAATACAGTAGGTAGCCAGGTACAATTGCCCCAGTATAAGTAGCCAGGTACAGTTGCCACAGTATAGATAGCCAGGTGCAGTTGTCCCAGAATAGGTAGTCAGATGCAGTTTCCCCAGTACAGGTAAAGGTACTCTGCTACGACGGACGGTGGTACTACAGTCTTCAGAGCGGTGACCCGCACTGAAGACACAGGAGAGCAGCTGGTGTCCGTGTCTGCGAGTGCGCGTATACAGGAACTAAAATGTTACTTCCTGTATGAATGTGTTTACAGGCACAGACACTCTCCTGTGTCTTTAATGCAGGTCATCACTCCAAAGACTGTAGTACTGCCGCCGCCTGTCGCGTGGGTGGCTCAAGCCTGAATATGGTGGGAGAGGATGGCCGTTGACTCCAGGAGGCTGGGGTTGGAGGGAGGATGGTGGGATGCTGCCCCATAGAAAATACCGACCGGATGCCGCCCACCAAGTGGCGTCATTGCAGGACCGCCCCTGGGCTCTATTGTAGTCCTGGTGAGCATGGTTGGCATGTGGCAGCTGTTGACATGCACCAATTCCTTCTGGTTCATTTTGGCCTAATTATTATTGTCTAACATCATGGAAGATGAATGTGTACAAGGACTCTATGTCCACTGCAACCAGGATGTCAGAGTTGTGGCATGTGAAACCCCCAATGGCCCTTAGCACATCACTTGTGTCCTGGATATAGGAAGGCAACTAAACCACAAATTGCTTAAATACATTGTCCACATACTTTCCAGTTCTCTCCATGGGACTCCCATTCACAGACACGACGGGGCGACCAGGTGGTTCACCCGATCTTTATGCAATTGAGGGCATGGCAGCCATCAGGGGGGGGGGGGGGGGACAACTGACACTGCAGGGAGGGGCCCAGGGCTTCTAGGGGCCCTGGGCCCCCCAAAGCGCTGGAAGGGCCGCATGTGCTGGCTGCGGGCCTTGGCTCACTATCCAGCACACCGCATTCCAGCACTGAGAGAAGAGTGACATCAGCGCTTGAACATGAGGAGCAGATGAGTGAACCTGCTACAGCGGACCTTCTATACTGGGGCACCACCTATATCTGGCTACAGGCTACCTATACTGGGCCACCACCTATACCTGGCTACCTATACTGGGGCACCACCTATACCTGGCTACCTATACTGGGGCACCACCTATACTTCGCTACTTATACTGGAGCGCCTATAGCTTGCTACCTATACTTGGGGCACCTGTACCTGGCTAACCTATACTGGGGCACCACCCATACCAGGCTACCTATACAGGGGGCAGCTATACCAGGCTACCTATACTGGGGCACCACCTATAGTTGAATATCTATACTGGGGCACCTGTATCTTGCTGGCCTATACTGGGGCACCAGCTATACCAGGCTACCTATACTGGGGCACCACCCATACCAGGCTACCTATACAGGGGGCAGCTATACCAGGCTACCTATACTGGGGCACCACCTATAGTTGAATATCTATACTGGGGCACCTGTATCTTGCTGGCCTATACTGAGGCACCAGCTATACCAGGCTACCTATACTGGGGGTATCTACACCAGGCTACCTATACCGGGGCACCACCTATAGCTGGCTACTTATACTGGGGGAAGCTATACCTGGCTACCTATACTGAGGCACCTATTCCTGGATACTTATACTGGGGGCACCTATACCTGGCTAGGGCAGGGGGACAAGCTGAGCCAGAAGGGAACAAGAGGTAACACGGGGGATAAAAGAGGCACAGAGGGAACAGAGGCGGACAAAAGAGGCACAGGGAGAAAAGAGATGAGACAGGAACATGAGGTCACACAGAGGGACACAAAAGAGGCACAAACTGAGATGAGACAAAGGGGGACAAAGGAGGCACAGGAAGAAAAGAGGAGGACAAAAGAGAACGGATAAAGGATAAGAATGGACCTATAAGTCCCTATCACATTTGTTAACCGGGGACTACCTGTATTTTGCTAGTATTTGGCTCCACCCACAACATGCCATGATCACGCCCACTTTTTGCCGCATCACGCTGTGCATGCCGCTTTCTTCAGTGTCAGAGCCATGCACATTTTTTGCTGCAGTGCACTTTGTGCACAGACATGGGGGTGGGGTGGCTAGTGGGCGGGCCCAGCAACCAGTGGGTGGGCCCAGAGAGGGGGGCCCAGGCCTGATGATGTGTGAGGGGCCCCAAAATTTCTGGTGGCGGCCCTGATTGAGGGTGCCCCGATCTTTGCAGGTCAGTCCTTAGACTCAATTTTTGTTTTTAATTGGGGTATAACTTCATATTTCATCAAGCCCACAGATTTTTGTCAGCATTTTTGATGCTCTATCAATAAAACATCATTTGTAACCCTTGATGAGCCATTCACAAATTATGTTTACAATGTTTTCACTATTTAAAAGAAAATCATTATAGCAGCCCTGCAACAACAAGAAGATGTGCGCATCACCAAGCTGCACTTGACTCATTTGGCTGCAAATGTAGGCCTGTTTTCCACGGGCAGTTAATAGGCAGTGAAATGCTTCTCAAACTCTCACAACTACTTGCTGCTGCCTTGTGCCTTGTTACTGGTCACTGCTGCTGCCTGATAACTGCTCACTGCTGCCTGGTAGCTGCTTGCTGAGCACACAGGTCAACTGTCTGTGGAAAAGAAGCCTTAGATAGAGTGACCAGATTTTTGTGGGTCCAACCTGGGACGGGGAGGGGGGCGTGGGGCGGGGGGGGGGGGGCACGCAGCGGCGAAAAGTGGGGAGGACTGAGGAGCGCGCAGCGACGAAGACTGAGGGGAGGGGGCGAAAAATGGGCGTGTTCATGACATTGTATGGGCGGAGCTAACGTAATGATGTAACAGCGAGGCATAAGAAAGCAGTGTTTACGCCATGATGTGGACAAATGAGACTTTGCATCATGGGTGTGTAGAAACTGTGTGATGCTAATAGTATACCGTAACCACAAAGCAGCAAACATAGCCATCTATGACCATTAAATAATAAATGCAGTAACAGTTACCCCGGACACCAGAAAATAAACGCAATAGGCAACATGGCAGCACAAAATAACCGCAATGCGGGCAACATGTCAGTATAAAATAAATGCAATGCGGGCAAACATGTCAGTATAAAATAAATGCAATGCGGGAAAACATGTCAGTACAAAATAAACGCAATGCGGGCAACATGTGAGTACAAAATAAACGCAATGAGGGCAAACATGTCAGTACAAAATTAACGCAATGCGGGCAACATGTCAGTACAAAATAAATGCAATGCGGGCAAACATTTCACCAGAAAATAAACGCAATGCGGGCAAACATTTCAGCAGAAAATAAACGCAATGCGGGCAAACATGTCAGTACAAAATAAACGCAATGCGGGCAAACATGTCAGTACAAAATAAACGCAATGGGGGCAACATGCCAGTACAAAATAAACGCAATGCGGGCAACATGTCAGTACAAAATAAACGCAATGCGGGCAAACATTTCACCAGAAAATAAACGCAATGCGGGCAAACATTTCACCAGAAAATAAACGCAATGCGGGCAAACATGTCAGTACAAAATAAGCGCAATGCGAGCAACATGTCAGTACAAAATAAATGCAATGCGGGCAAACATTTCACCAGAAAATAAACGCAATGCGGGCAAACATTTCACCAGACAATAAACGCAATGCGGGCAAACATGTCAGTACAAAATAAACGCACTGCGGGCAACATGTCAGTACAAAATAAACGCAATGCGGGCAAACATTTCACCAGAAAAGAAACGCAATGCGGGCAAACATTTCACCAGAAAAGAAACGCAATGCGGGCAAACATTTCACCAGAAAAGAAACGCAATGCGGGCAAACATTTCATCAGAAAAGAAACGCAATGCGGGCAAACATTTCACCAGAAACGAAACGCAATGCGGGCAAACATTTCACCAGAAAATAAATGCAATGCGGGCAAACATTTCACCAGAAAAGAAACGCACTGCGGGCAAACATTTCACCAGAAAAGAAACGTAATGTGGGCAAACATTTCACCAGAAAAGAAACGCAATGCGGGCAAACATTTCACCAGAAAAGAAACACAATGTGGGCAAACATTTCACCAGAAAAGAAACGCACTGCGGGCAAACATTTCACTAGAAAAGAAACGCAATGCGGGCAAACATTTCACCAGAAAAGAAACGCAATGCGGGCAAACATTTCACCAGAAAAGAAACGCACTGCGGGCAAACATTTCACCAGAAAAGAAACGTAATGTGGGCAAACATTTCACCAGACAAGAATCGCAATGCGGGCAAAGTTCACCTGGAAAAAAAGCATTTACTCACCTGGCAGAAGTCTCCGGCCTCTGGTGCGCTCCTCCCAGGACCACCTTCCCCCTACATATCTCCCGCGCTGACAGGGCTACGGCAAGATGGCGCCCGAAGCCCTGTACTGGAGACACAAATAGTCTCCAGTACAGGGCTTCGGCAGCCATCTTGCCGTAGCCCTGCTCACCTGCCGGTGTCGGAACAGACACCGGAAGAGGAGGCTGGAGCGGGGCTGCAGGCAATGAACTGGCACGGCGTCTATAGACGCTGCTGCCAGTTCATGAGGAGAGAGTGGCCAGAGTCCCGAGGCCGGGACGTCCCGCTGCTGAAAGCGGGACGTTTCCCCGGACTTCATTAAGCCTGGGACAGCGGACCCCGAATCCGGGATGCGTCCCGGGCAATCCGGGACGTCTGGTCACTCTACCTTAGACCTCTTTTCCACGGACTGTTGAGCTGTGTGCTCAGTCAGCAGTTACCAGGTAGTAGTCAGCAGTTACCAGGCAGCAGTGAGCAGTTGTGAGAGTTGGAGAGGCATTTTACTGCCTGTCACAGGAGCCCTAGTGGCTGACCGCACTTAGCCTTCTAAACGGTGCCAGCGCACAGATCGTGCGAACTCTGGTCGCAGTCAATGCGTTGGAACCGTTAAGAATTAGCCGCAGACAACTCAGAAGGGAGCCTGTGAGACACGGGTGATTACAACTTCACCCACTGGTTCAGAGTAAACTGCCACCACCACGGTTACCATGGGACCGTGGAGCCCACTAACTGACTGACTAGTCCTGCGAATAAAACGGTTAAACACACGGTATTCTGTCTAGCCAACAACAAACAAACAGTAGCGTATCTTCAGAGACCCGGGATCAGTTCTGTGTGTGCTGATAAGCAGGGTAGCGGACAGTGAATGACTTGGAGAAAGTCGTTTATTCACACAATATAAATAATTAATATATACAGACAATTATTAAAATCAACAATTATTAAAACAGTAATAGCCAGTATAAAAAATAAAAGAAGGGAGAAAAATACTTAGTTCCTGGAAATATGTCCTTTTTGTGGGAAAAACAGAGTTCTGGGTTTCAATCAAAGTTCAGAGTTCAGACCAGGTGGATGCCAGCATATCTTCAAGCTGGCACCGATGAGTTCAAGATGTTTTCAGGGTGGAGGACACTGAGTTTGGGTCCTCTGCCATTCTTATGTCCCTGATTCAGTAGGAGGGAGTGAGGGCGGGGAGCCACACACCCCTTAGAAGATGAGATGAGCCCTCCCCTTGTCCTGGGGACTAGAAATCATATCTACCCATATATGGGCTCTATCTCACAGAACCGTACAGGTCAGGGCAGATTTATTAACATTTTCAGGTCTGTCTCGATTTACTCAGCGCCCTGATACCAGACATGAGGGGTGGGACCCCTGTGGTATCATCAGGGCACTTTCAAACTGCCTAACTGGCAGTCCTTACCTCAGAATGTTCTGAAACTTCCTCAGAACCAGCACCGGGGCTCATGCTACACTTCCCCCACGTTTGGCGAAGCTGCCATCTCAGGAACCCCAGAAATATGACAGATCTGGGAAGTTATGGATATGCTATGGGACTCAGGTTATTCCCAGGCAAAGGCTCTTTGAAGTTTGGAGCAGCCAGCTAGGTGTCACCTCCCCTGCTGGGAGGGAGCCAGCGGGTCTGGTTTTTCCCCCAACTAGATTGCTTCTGCCATGGTGCTTGTCACCTTATACCTGATGGATGGGCCATCAGCACAGCTTGAAGCCAGGGACTCTCCGGGGCAGATTAGGCTCAGGTTCATTAGCATATCAAAAGAGCCATCCAGCATTTGGGCTGGTGCTCTCTCTCTGCTGAGAAAAGACTGCAGACCTCCTACACAATCAACCCAGATTCTATCGATCTGAAGCACAATCGATGCAGGGAATCGAGTGCGATCGCTTTTTCTTCACGGGCGGTTACAGGACGCGCCTGCGGCCCCGCAACCGTCCGTGACACTGCCTATCAACAGTCTGTGAAAAAGAGGCCTTAGGGTACTGCTTGTGCAAATTTGCATTTTTTTTTCACTTGCCAGAATATGCAGGGTCTTAAACTTGCTACACCACAACATTTTTCCCTGACAGAGTGTTGGCCGCACAAAACATGTTGCACATTAACAGGGGGGCTGCAGGTAGGCCCTCCATGCCCCAATGAAAGGCAAGTAAAGGCGAATATAAATCTGCACAAGCTGTGCCATTAATTGAGCTAAGTTTGCAGCCAGATGAGTCAGGTGCTGCACATATCTTCGTGTTGTTGCAGTGTTACATTTGTTTCCCTTTGGAGGGAGATGGTGGATGGCTCTCCCTGGGTGGTGATAGCCCTGGGGTGAGCCGCCTGCACCTGTCCGCTCCCCCTCCTCCTCCCGATTGAGCTTTGACAAGCTTGGGGTGCTCTTTGCTCCCATTTCTCAGTGGTGCTCCCAAGTCATGCTAATTTTGCAGATTTGTATACTGATACAGATGTATGTAAAGCCTTACAAGGTAGGTACCTATTCATTGTGGGGCTGTGTGAACAGATCTCCCTGGTGTTCGCCATGCATGGGGGGGGTGCACCTGGGGAGGTGCACTTCTCAGTCATACCCCTTTTCCTTCATCCTTGTGGTGCAGCTGCTGGCTTTCTTAGCAGTTAGAAGGCGTGGGGTTTTGTTTATGCTGCTCCCCTTTCATGGGGGCATGGGGGGGGGGGGGGGTACTCATGGCACCCCTGTTAATGTTCCAAAAAACAGACTAATGCCTATAGGGCAATATTATTACAGGCTGCACCCTTAATTGAGTTGATCAGGTGAAGTTTGCAGCCAGATGAGCCAGTTTTACTTTGGTGATGCACACATCTTTTTGTTGTTGCAGTGTTAAAGCATTCTCCATATGTCCCTCACCTGAAGTTTCCTTTAAGCATTTCATGTCTTGGTCCTGATCATATACAGAGATAAAAAATTAAAGGATACACTTTTGAATATCCAGGACAAAATGGAAAAGCCATCTTGGCCACATGAACTTAGTAAAGTATATAGGAATGTGGTGGCAGTGAAGGAGTTAATGTTGCTGATATGCTTGGCATGAAAACACCTCTTGGACAGCATTGTGGTATCTTTCTGAACACAGGTAACCAAAGCTTGACAATTATTTGCATGTCTAGAGCCATATCTGTGTGCCCATTCATTGCCACCTAGCAGAAGAATCATCGAGCACTCCAGAATGGCTCAGCTATGTGTTTCTGCATTTCATTTCACTTATATAACCATAATGACTCTACAATCCATAACAGCAGCATCGTTAAATGGATACATTCTCAAGGTCAGCAGTAAAAACTGGAAGAAGGGACTTAGCTCAACAGAACTGATATACTTTTTCATGGCATTTGTAAATGTATTTATGCAGATTATGACAACTGTGCAGAGTATTCTGCATACCATCTTTCCCAATTTTCTTTTTGTAAAGAGAGTCTATTTTGCTTTTGCTGTACCTCTTTTTACCTCATTGTTTTATGGCTTTTGGCTGACGGCCTGGCTATGTGTCCAGTTCTGCATCAGCATAACTAACTTCACTCACAAAGGTTTTCTTAGGCTGAGAAGGGTCCTCTCTTCTTATTTTCTGCAGATTGTTATCATGTCAGTAGTTCAGCCCCTTTTTACAGCTATCCTATCAATTTGGTCTTTAAAAATTGGAATTGAAGAGCAATCAACAGGAAATAGCACATCACAGTCTACACATTTCAGTATAGTGTATTTTCAGAGCTCGGTCTACAGACTGTCAAATGTTCTTCTAGGTGGTTGTGCCCCCTTCATTATAGCTTTCGTATCCCTTGGAACCACCATCGTCTCTCTGCTGAGACACATCAAGAACATGAAGAAGAACCTCCCTGGAATTTCTTGTCCTAATCTTCAGGCTCTGACCAACGCCACAAAAACTATGATCTTGTTTCTTACTCTTTCTCTTTACCTCTACATTTCTCAGCTGTATCTCTTTACAGCAACTGAACTAGGTGACCAAACTGCATATATCTTGTGGTTTACCATTGTGTCAAAGCCATCAGCAGAGGCCCTTATCATCATCCTGGCCAGTCCCAAAATGAAGAGAGGAATTTTTGTAAGATTCTGCCCTGGAAAATCACAGGACATGGAAAATATGTATGGAGCCTAGGGAAACATTATGTTTGTTTTCAAGATTCAGAGGAGAGGTATGATAGAGAAAAAAAGGAACAGGAGGCTGCTTTTAGAAGGTTCTTGTTGGTAGACAAATCTACCTTTGTGAATTCTACCCAAGGACCATGGATGGAGGGAACAGCCAAGGAATGTTATGATCCCTGACCCACATTTTAGGTTTTGGTTCTTAGAAACTAAGGTCCAAAAAAACCTAACATCCACAAACACAATGTAGATTTCCTAAAAACACAGTTGCAAAGGGGATAAATAAGAAACCACAAAATGTCACCTGCTGTGATACCTTGCTAATTTTTGGTGCAGGCCCCTATCAAAAGCCTTTTGTTTGGGTTTTAAGGCTTGTCAGTGCTGCCACGTAGTATGAGAGCTTTCCCACACAATGGCCTTGATTCACTAATGGGTGCTAACTAAGTGTTAGCACGCCAGTAAAAAGGCACTTAAGACGCAAAAACATCCGCTTTACGTGCTAATACGTGTGCAAAAGTACTTAGAACGCGAACAGTGCAACGTCTCGTGCACACCGGTGCGACATTTCGCGCGCACCGTGCAACGCTAAACTTTGCGTGCAATCTGTAACAGCTTTAGACGTGCAAACTACTTAGCACCCTAGTTTGCACGTCCAAAGCTGTTAGAAGTGCTAACTAGGTTAGCACCCCTTTGTGAATCGAGCCCAATCTGTTCAGTAGTATTTCAAATCTATAGGCCTTATATGGAAATGGTAAAACTGGCCAATCATTGTCCAATCAAAATTGGATGCGTGTATGGACCCTTGGAAAGAGTTTCATTAAGCATGACATGAGTGTAAAGATTGATTCTAGAGTCATGTGAACTGGATATACTGTATCTCACTCACAAAACAATACAAAAATACACTTTTTTTTTCCATGATATTAGAAGGGATCAATTCGTTTAAAAAAAAAATAATTCTACTTTCACAATAAAACACGAATGCCTTATCCTGCCTGGTGTTCCTTTTCAACTGGATTTTTAAGCAAAAAGTGATCCAGTTCATTGTCATGACCATTTTTATAACTTACCAAAATGTGTCAAGCAAAGGTTTAGTATACATTTTGAGCCTAATAAAAGTTGAAACACTAAATCTAAACTATATTTCAAAATTACTCCCCCAAATCTCTGATCATTTACACTTCCAAGCTGCAGCTGCTCAAACTGCATTAACATGAATGTAAAGGTGGCCTATACATCTAGCGAGGATGGGTAAATTTGACCAAGAGACAAATCTCTCTCTGACTGAATCTGATTAGAGAGAGAGAGTTATTTGTCGGCTGCTCATACACTGCAGGCTGATTCCCGATCATTTTCTGCATGAAGTTTCTCAGGAATCGGCAGAGCTCCCCACATCTGTCCCTGCCCTGCCCTCCTAGTGTATAAATGTTCCCCCGTCTGCACTTATACATTACCTGTCCTGCCTCAGACATCGGTCTACAAAATGTTACTTGTGATGTGGTGGTTAGCCCCCCAGTATAGCTATCTAGGTATAGGTTGCCGCAGTATAGATATCCAGGTAAAGTTTTCCCCAGTATAGGTAGCTAGATATAGGAACCAGTATAGCTAGCCAAGTGTGTGTGTGTGTGTGTGTGTGTGTGTGTGTGTGTGTGTGTGTGTGTGTGTGTGTGAGGGGGGGGGGGGGGACAAAACACAGCAGGAAACCTCTTGAGTGGCATGCCTGACACTGGCATACCGCTTTCAGCAAAATTTTCTTTCCCGATACAGTGCCGGGCATACCGCCCAGGAGGTTAAAGACATTTTGCTTTTCTAGTGTGGCAATCAGTATGCTAAGTACTGAAGTCACCCCATGTTTGGTAGCAACTGTTATTGTTAGGTGTCTATATCGTGATGTGAATTCTCTTCAACGTATATCTTAAATCTTTATTTATCACATTGCTCGCTTCTAAATAAACCTGTTAACATTTGACCTTACTGTGATCAGAGGTGTTATTGTTTAAAAAATCTTTGTCACTTAAAGTGTACTACAGATCAAAATAACTAAAGATCTGAAACGTGCCTGGGGCTTCCTCCAGCCCCATAAACCTGTCTGAGTTCTACACCGTCCTCCTGCGGTCTGCCGTTAAGCTGCAATCAGCCCCAGTAACAGCGCAGTCGAGTCCAGTCTGGGTCTTCTGCGCATGCGCGCACCTCCCGTCCAGACTGGATGCGACTGACCTGTTACTGGGGTTGATTGCGGCTGAACGGCAGACAGCAGGAGGATGGTGTGGGAATCAGACAAACTTATGGGGCTAGAGGAAGCCCCCGGGTAAGTATCAAATCTTTAGTTATTTTGATCTCTGGTTCATTTTAAAGCAAACTGGAAGTGAGGAAACTTGCTTCAGGTTAGATACTGACCTATGAAGTGGGAAGGTTCTGGATCCCATAAAGCCTTCTTGGTCCTCTCTCTGTCACGTCATTCCACCACTGTCCCCCGTTCAAAATGTGTGCCTTCAGGACTCCTCGGTAGGTTTCTGCAGCACTTGCACCTCCACCCCTAGTGCTTCTGAAGACAAGTGCATCCACACTGTGCATGCACAAGCCTAGACGCAGGGACAGATTTAGGCCATGGCCTAGGTGGCCTTGGCCTAAATCCGGCCCACAGGAGCAAGGGCACCAAAGCAGCAGGCTGAACTTATACAGCATTTGCAAGCTTGCAAATGCTGCAATGCAGGGAGATCAGGCGACTGGCTGACCATGGCACTCTGCTGCCAGCGGCCTGTGCATGTTTTCATTGTGGCGGGAAGCTATGGATTTCGGCAGCATTGGAGACAGATGGGAAGAGGAAGCTTCTGCACTGGAGACGAGCAGAGAAATGAGTGACACTGATGGCTGCTGCGGTGTGAAGGTGAGCTGGCTACCTATACTGAAAGGGGGAAAGTGGGAAAAGGAGGGATTAGGGGGTTCATCTGGCTACCTATACTGGGGGGGGAGGTCATTAGGCTACCTATACTGGAGGGAAAGGAGGAGGGGTCACCTGGCTACCTATACTGAAGGGGGGCAGCTGGTGACAATGGCCTTGGGCGGTAAAGAGTACAAAGCCGGTCCTGCCTAGACGCGCATGTGCAATATGGATCCCCTTGTCTTCGGAATCACTTGAGGCTGTGAGTAATTCTGAAGACTGCCCGGGGAAGGCCAAATTTATTCAACCAAGCTGGTTGAAGAACTACACTAGAGCTTTGCCCGGGAACATGGAATAGAGAGAGGACCAGGAAGGCTATATGGAATCAAGAGCCTTCCCTCTCCATAGGTAAGTATCTAATGTTTCCCCTACTTTTCAGGTTTACTTAAATTCACCAGCCAGTATTCTAAATCCAAGAAGACCTAGGGCTGACCCAATTGTAGAAATTGCCAGTGTTAAGTGCTTGTGAGATCTAAAATCAGGTGACAATCTAATTACTTGTTTCATCTTCGAGGGGTTGAAAATGCACCTGGGTGAATTTATTGCAGGGGAGTTCTTTTACTTCTATCCATTTTTCCCATTCATGGTGCCAGCCAATTATTTTTTTCTTTCCTCCTTCTTTTTCTCACACCAACACCATCAGGACCAGCACCCCAGACCAGACTTTATAAAGCAGCTTTGCAATGTGCCACTGTGAATGCGACCTATTTCTCAGTTTTCAGCCATTATAGTTTTAAAATAATACATGCTACTGTAATTAAAATCCACACATTATTTTTTGCCCATTTGTCCCGGTTATTAAAACATTTAAAATACTTCCCTAATACAATGTATGGCGCCAATATTTTATTTTTGAAATAAAGGTGCATTTTTTTCAGTTTTGCTTCTATCACTAATTACAAGGTCATGATTTAAAAAAAAAACGTCAATATACCCTCTTGACATACATATTAAAAAAAAGTTCAGTCCCTAAGGTAACTATTTATGTTTTTTTTTTATTTTTTTATTGTCATTTTATTTGAATGCATTTACTTTATTTGGGTAACTATGGCAGGGTGTGGGAAGTAAGGGGTTAATTTGAAGGTTATATGTGTGGGATGTTTAGGTCTTTTTATAAATATATAAAAATATATATATGTATGTGCAATTTTACGATTTGGCCACAAAATGTCCTTACGCATCTTCCTCTGCATACTGTAAGTACGCGAACAGGAAGTTGTGTGGACATGCAACTTCTTTTGTTACAATGACCGCAGGCATCGCATTGATGCTGGCAATCATTAACTTATAACTGCATTCCCATTCATTTATTTCCCCTCTAACGGGTGGCGAGCGGTGGCCATCTGCCACAATAGACAACTATCTACATCTCTGCAAAGAAATGAACAGCGCTACTTAAAAACAGATGAGTGCTTACCTGCAAAAAAGTGCACACCCCACTCATGGGATTCAAATACACAATGAGCACACACACATGACCTGTCTACCACTTGGAGGATGTTAGTTTCACTAACAATTTGCAATTGTTAGGTACTTGTCCCTCCCACTGTCGTAGAAGTCTTTCCTCCATGGGAGGGGACCTAACACTAACTAAAACCTACCTGTGCATATGCATAGCCTGGGCGCGCTACCAGTAAAATTAAGAATTGCGCAGAAAAAGTGGGATCAGCGCATCACCAGGCCGCCCCTGAATGGCCTCAGCTCAGAGATGCGCTGAGCCCCCCCAGGAACTACGAACGCACCTTGAACCAAACAGAGGCTCTGCATATACACCAAAGAAACACTAACAAGTGGGAGCAGCTGACCAGAATTAAATCAAACACAGCAAAGAAATGAACAGCGCTACTTAAAAACAGATGAGTGCTTACCTGCAAAAAAGTGCACACCCCACTCATGGGATTCAAATACACAATGAGCACACACATGACCTGTCTACCACTTGGAGGATGTTAGTTTCACTAACAATTTGCAATTGTTAGGTACTTGTCCCTCCCACTGTCGTAGAAGTCTTTCCTCCATGGGAGGGGACCTAACACTAACTAAAACCTACCTGTGCATATGCATAGCCTGGGCGCGCTACCAGTAAAATTAAGAATTGCGCAGAAAAAGTGGGATCAGCGCATCACCAGGCCGCCCCTGAATGGCCTCAGCTCAGAGATGCGCTGAGCCCCCCCAGGAACTACGAACGCACCTTGAACCAAACAGAGGCTCTGCATATACACCAAAGAAACACTAACAAGTGGGAGCAGCTGACCAGAATTAAATCAAACACAGCAAAGAAATGAACAGCGCTACTTAAAAACAGATGAGTGCTTACCTGCAAAAAAGTGCACACCCCACTCATGGGATTCAAATACACAATGAGCACACACATGACCTGTCTACCACTTGGAGGATGTTAGTTTCACTAACAATTTGCAATTGTTAGGTACTTGTCCCTCCCACTGTCGTAGAAGTCTTTCCTCCATGGGAGGGGACCTAACACTAACTAAAACCTACCTGTGCATATGCATAGCCTGGGCGCGCTACCAGTAAAATTAAGAATTGCGCAGAAAAAGTGGGATCAGCGCATCACCAGGCCGCCCCTGAATGGCCTCAGCTCAGAGATGCGCTGAGCCCCCCCAGGAACTACGAACGCACCTTGAACCAAACAGAGGCTCTGCATATACACCAAAGAAACACTAACAAGTGGGAGCAGCTGACCAGAATTAAATCAAACACAGCAAAGAAATGAACAGCGCTACTTAAAAACAGATGAGTGCTTACCTGCAAAAAAGTGCACACCCCACTCATGGGATTCAAATACACAATGAGCACACACATGACCTGTCTACCACTTGGAGGATGTTAGTTTCACTAACAATTTGCAATTGTTAGGTACTTGTCCCTCCCACTGTCGTAGAAGTCTTTCCTCCATGGGAGGGGACCTAACACTAACTAAAACCTACCTGTGCATATGCATAGCCTGGGCGCGCTACCAGTGAAATTAAGAATTGCGCAGAAAAAGTGGGATCAGCGCATCACCAGGCCGCCCCTGAATGGCCTCAGCTCAGAGATGCGCTGAGCCCCCCCAGGAACTACGAACGCACCTTGAACCAAACAGAGGCTCTGCATATACACCAAAGAAACACTAACAAGTGGGAGCAGCTGACCAGAATTAAATCAAACACAGCAAAGAAATGAACAGCGCTACTTAAAAACAGATGAGTGCTTACCTGCAAAAAAGTGCACACCCCACTCATGGGATTCAAATACACAATGAGCACACACATGACCTGTCTACCACTTGGAGGATGTTAGTTTCACTAACAATTTGCAATTGTTAGGTACTTGTCCCTCCCACTGTCGTAGAAGTCTTTCCTCCATGGGAGGGGACCTAACACTAACTAAAACCTACCTGTGCATATGCATAGCCTGGGCGCGCTACCAGTAAAATTAAGAATTGCGCAGAAAAAGTGGGATCAGCGCATCACCAGGCCGCCCCTGAATGGCCTCAGCTCAGAGATGCGCTGAGCCCCCCCAGGAACTACGAACGCACCTTGAACCAAACAGAGGCTCTGCATATACACCAAAGAAACACTAACAAGTGGGAGCAGCTGACCAGAATTAAATCAAACACAGCAAAGAAATGAACAGCGCTACTTAAAAACAGATGAGTGCTTACCTGCAAAAAAGTGCACACCCCACTCATGGGATTCAAATACACAATGAGCACACACATGACCTGTCTACCACTTGGAGGATGTTAGTTTCACTAACAATTTGCAATTGTTAGGTACTTGTCCCTCCCACTGTCGTAGAAGTCTTTCCTCCATGGGAGGGGACCTAACACTAACTAAAACCTACCTGTGCATATGCATAGCCTGGGCGCGCTACCAGTAAAATTAAGAATTGCACAGAAAAAGTGGGATCAGCGCATCACCAGGCCGCCCCTGAATGGCCTCAGCTCAGAGATGCGCTGAGCCCCCCCAGGAACTACGAACGCACCTTGAACCAAACAGAGGCTCTGCATATACACCAAAGAAACACTAACAAGTGGGAGCAGCTGACCAGAATTAAATCAAACACAGCAAAGAAATGAACAGCGCTACTTAAAAACAGATGAGTGCTTACCTGCAAAAAAGTGCACACCCCACTCATGGGATTCAAATACACAATGAGCACACACATGACCTGTCTACCACTTGGAGGATGTTAGTTTCACTAACAATTTGCAATTGTTAGGTACTTGTCCCTCCCACTGTCGTAGAAGTCTTTCCTCCATGGGAGGGGACCTAACACTAACTAAAACCTACCTGTGCATATGCATAGCCTGGGCGCGCTACCAGTAAAATTAAGAATTGCGCAGAAAAAGTGGGATCAGCGCATCACCAGGCCGCCCCTGAATGGCCTCAGCTCAGAGATGCGCTGAGCCCCCCCAGGAACTACGAACGCACCTTGAACCAAACAGAGGCTCTGCATATACACCAAAGAAACACTAACAAGTGGGAGCAGCTGACCAGAATTAAATCAAACACAGCAAAGAAATGAACAGCGCTACTTAAAAACAGATGAGTGCTTACCTGCAAAAAAGTGCACACCCCACTCATGGGATTCAAATACACAATGAGCACACACATGACCTGTCTACCACTTGGAGGATGTTAGTTTCACTAACAATTTGCAATTGTTAGGTACTTGTCCCTCCCACTGTCGTAGAAGTCTTTCCTCCATGGGAGGGGACCTAACACTAACTAAAACCTACCTGTGCATATGCATAGCCTGGGCGCGCTACCAGTAAAATTAAGAATTGCACAGAAAAAGTGGGATCAGCGCATCACCAGGCCGCCCCTGAATGGCCTCAGCTCAGAGATGCGCTGAGCCCCCCCAGGAACTACGAACGCACCTTGAACCAAACAGAGGCTCTGCATATACACCAAAGAAACACTAACAAGTGGGAGCAGCTGACCAGAATTAAATCAAACACAGCAAAGAAATGAACAGCGCTACTTAAAAACAGATGAGTGCTTACCTGCAAAAAAGTGCACACCCCACTCATGGGATTCAAATACACAATGAGCACACACATGACCTGTCTACCACTTGGAGGATGTTAGTTTCACTAACAATTTGCAATTGTTAGGTACTTGTCCCTCCCACTGTCGTAGAAGTCTTTCCTCCATGGGAGGGGACCTAACACTAACTTACCCTCTTGACATACATATTAAAAAAAAGTTCAGTCCCTAAGGTAACTATTTATGTTTTTTTTTTATTTTTTTATTGTCATTTTATTTGAATGCATTTACTTTATTTGGGTAACTATGGCAGGGTGTGGGAAGTAAGGGGTTAATTTGAAGGTTATATGTGTGGGATGTTTAGGTCTTTTTATAAATATATAAAAATATATATATGTATGTGCAATTTTACGATTTGGCCACAAAATGTCCTTACGCATCTTCCTCTGCATACTGTAAGTACGCGAACAGGAAGTTGTGTGGACATGCAACTTCTTTTGTTACAATGACCGCAGGCATCGCATTGATGCTGGCAATCATTAACTTATAACTGCATTCCCATTCATTTATTTCCCCTCTAACGGGTGGCGAGCGGTGGCCATCTGCCACAATAGACAACTATCTACATCTCTGAGAAGGAACTGAAGTCCTGCAGGACGTGGATAATCCGTCTCAGATTTCATAAGTAGTTAAAGATGCTTTTGCTGGAGCCCCCTGTATAGTAGTGCGGTGGAGTCCCAGCAGGCAGTGGCGATGGTCACAATGGTGTTTGCGCTGTGAGGACAGGTAGCAAAAGTGGCAAGAGTGCTTAGAGATGGTCAGACATGTTGATTTCCCATTCTGCAGAAATTCTGATTTCCGCCAATGCTGATTGCCAATTTTGCAGATTTCCCGATTTCAGTTTTCTGATTCCAATTTCCGAGGAGTCTTTTTTTGGTCATTTTGTGCATTCTCTGATTGGCCAAATACTTTGAGCTGACTCCGCATTCTCTGATTGGTCCAATGCTTCCGAGTTCTGTGATTGGGCTAAACTTAGAGTTGTGATAATACAATATTTCTACAGAAATACCATTTCCATTTCTCAATTTCCTACTGGAAATGCCGATTTCTGATTGGAAAAGTGCAAATTTCATTTTTGTGGAATCCAAATGAGCATTCCTACTTAGTAGAGCTGCAGCAAGTAATGACACTGTGCGGCCTTGAGCAGACGGGGCCAAAGTACCTGGTAAAGGTGTAGCGGGAACAAGGCCAGATTAACTATAAGGCACTGTAGGCACATGTCTACAGGTGCCTGATGATGAAAAGGCAGCTCACTTCTTTCCCAGAGCGCCTCCCTCCTTCTCTATACAGAGTCCTGATGAGAGTGTAAATGACAGGCTAATCACTCTGTAGGTTCATGGAGGGTGAAATCTAGGGTGCCATGATATCTGTGCATATAGGCTCCTGTAATGTAAATCCAGGTCTGAGCGGGAGAAAGCAGTACTCTATTGGGGAGAAGCAGCTGAGAGGTAACTCTTCAATAAAAGATTAAAGCAAGAATAAAGAGACAGAAAAAAGAAAAAAACAGAAGAAGGGGTACAAAGGAAAAAAGAAGAATGCCTTGTATGCACCCCTAACCCCAACCTTTATTTTAATCCCTTGACCCCATGCAGGTTGGCTGAGCCAGACCATGTAGGTATCCACCATATGGCACAGTACTACTCTGCATGATCCATGACATTCCAGGACCTTGCAGGACAGGACAAACAATGTTTTCTTCTACTTATTCTGAGAAGCCCATGTCCATGTCAAGGACAAGAGGCTCATTCCCACTCCTGGTGCAAGGAGGAGGTTGGGGTAATTACCCCCAAGCATTTGGTGATAGTCCTGGGAAAGGGGGGTGTATGGTGGAATTTGACTGAGCGCTCCCTTTAATAAGAGGAGCCCAATATGTCTGTCCATTCACCGGATGAATCGGTATAGAGATTTACTTTTGACTATTACTCCTGCACTAACTATGACACTGTAGTGGAGGTTTCACCTGCTGTTCACCGCCACTACAATGCTGGTCACCTTGGAATTCATCTGACATCTGCCACTACATGCCAGGCTCTCCTGGAACCTTTGCTTTCCACCACAGCTATGCGACCACAACCACAGCGTCTGCCACTCTCTGCCTGTTCTTTCTGTAATACTAAAAACATTTTTAAAGCACCAGCTGAAGCTATCCATTGGTCCATTTAGTGGACCAATTCAGAACAGGGCCAGACCAAGACAGAGGCTTGGGCGGTGCCAGCCTCTGGGTGCAGAGTTGTGGCCGCTGAGTGCCTCTCTTCCCTGGCCATGGTAGAGTAGTCACAAGCGGAGCATGCTGGAGCAGCTACTCACCTATTGGTGCTGGAATCTCTTTTCAGATGTGTTGCAACATCTCCTCTCTATAACTTCTCAAGCAGCATTTCTAATTAGGTGACACCACTGGAGGAGTCATGATAAATAGATGCTGCCACATGGCTGAAAAGAGATCCTAGCATCAATAAGTGATCAACTTCTTCAGCTCACTCTGGCTTGAAATAACTAAAAGTTCATTATTGCCTCTTTTTGTCTTTTTAGTATACTTTTGCTTTCTGCGTGCACCATACAGCATAATGTAAAAAAGGTGGGAGAAAAAAAAACTTGCCAGAAAAGATTAGTGGGCCTAGCTGTTCAATGGGCAGTTTATCATTGCTGGGAAAAAATGAGAATGTCAACTTGACCAGGTACACTGGAGAAAGTATGTAGGAATTTTATACTAGAACACTGGTGGAGGTTCCCTTGATGATTGACAACTTTGAACTGTTATATAGGTGAGAAGTGTAATGTCTTGAGTACATGGCGTCTCGGCGCCAGGCAGTTCAGTGCAGGGAGAGCCAAATGATTGTTCCCCCTGCTGTCGCTAAACTCTGAGGTGGTGTTAAATACTATTGCCCCTCCGAATTGTCACAACTCTGGCAGTCGTCAGAGCCTAGAATTACCAATACAGGGGTCGCGCAGTATAGAATTGCTGCTATGATGGCGCCCAGCTTTGGCACACATCACTCAGCGCCATGCGGCAAAATAGCCTGACTTGTAATATTTTACCTTCTCACAAGGATAACCCAATAGTTATTGGAAAAGGCATTAGTTCAGGTATCGGGCAATAGTGTTGCTTGCAAATTTTCACCAAAGTTATTTTCACATCAAAATTGCTATTTTCCATTTCAAGAAATGTTTGTGAAAAGTAGACCTGTTGTAATGATCTGGTGTCGATCTCCACAGTCAGTGCACACCAAATGCGCTGAAGCAGATGGGAATCCCCACAATCACAGAAGCAGAGTACCCAGTATATGTAAATACATTTGTAGAGGGGAATTCCAACCAGAAGGTGGAGCTGTGCAGTACAGAGGAACAAGACCTCTGTACAACCACAGATGCCAGATTGAAATTGCATGAGGTGAAGCAGCACTGGGCAATATAAACAAGGTAGCAACACAATAGAGAGCAAGAACAGAGACAGACGATATGAATGTCTACCAATCTAGTCGCCACCCGCCGATGGTAGACATATAACAACCGAACAGACCAGAGTGAGAAAGCCAATCGCAAGAGAGGCAATTGCTATCAGAAACACAAGACTGAGCAAAGACAGAGCATGAATTGAGTAAAGGAAGACACAGCAGATAACTACAATCCGAACGCCAAGGAAAATAACAAATAAAGTAACTAAACGCGGTCACCCCACGTTATGCGCAACAGTGACAAGCGCATTAATAGCACGGTCACTGCACGAGAAGCGCAACAGTGACAAATGTACCAACTCTGACTAACGAATGAACACGGAAAACAAAGACAAACAGATAGCGGGAACGCTTGCTAATCGGTTGCCTAACACCAGACAACAGCAAGCGTTCGTTCCAGATAGAACAGACTGAAGGAGTAACCAGTAGCAACCGCTGCCAAGGTTACACTCCAATTTCTTCCAAGTGCCCAGGAGCACTCACAGTGGCTTTAGTGCAGGAAAGTGTGCCTAGGTCCTCAGGGGCAAACGCAGGATTTTTAAGGGGGGGGGTTCCTGAAAGGTCCAGAAGCACGTATGTCCCCGAGTGCTTCCGAATACAGGTGGCTCCATACTGCCCATGCACAAAAGTGCGCTGGCGTATTACGGAGCTGCCTATCTTTGGAAGTACTCAAGGACACGAGTGTTTCTGAGGGCTTCTGGTAGCAGCAAATGTGAACGGGGTACAGCGCTGGAACAACTCCCCAAGAGAGGAACAGGAGATAGACTTAGTTTGGACAATTCAGTGGAATATGCTACATAGTGTCACATAGCGCAAGCGATACCCATATGATGCAGGTAGAGTTGGGCCGAACCTCCGATTTTAGGTTCGCGAACCGGGTTCGCGAACTTTCGCGGAACGTTCGGTTCGCGTTAAAGTTCGCGAACCGCAATAGACTTCAATGGGGATGCGAACTTTGAAAAAAAAAATAATTATGCTGGCCACAAAAGTGATGGAAAAGATGTTTCAAGGGGTCTAACACCTGGAGGGGGGCATGGTGGAGTGGGATACACGCCAAAAGTCCCCGGGAAAAATCTGGATTTGACGCAAAGCAGCGTTTTAAGGGCAGAAATCACATTGAATGCTAAATGACAGGCCTAAAGTGCTTTAAAACATCTTGCATGTGTATACATCAATCAGGTAGTGTAATTAAGGTACTGCTTCACACTGACACACCAAACTCACCGTGTAACGCACCGCAAACAGCTGTTTGTACTAGTGACGGCCGTGCTGGACTGGTGCGCACCATGGCGAGAGTGCAGGTTTTGGTGGCTTTACAGCCCATATGGTCGGCCTGGCTGATGTAGCTGAATGACAGAACAGTGACTGTCCAGCTGATCAAATTTGGTCTGACCACAATGAAGCAACGACCTTATTATCTTTTGTGTGCCCCCCGAGACACTCGTCTAGGCGCCGGTCATTGCTTCATTGTGATACGCAAGCCCCTTCACCACGGCAAGGTAATGATCACGAAGGGGAATGGGCGCATGTACATGCCTTTTCTTTTGTTGTTGCAGCTGCCCTCAGTGCAGCCAGAAAAATTAGGCAGTCATGTACACGCACCATAAAAATTATTACAGCGGCCGCTGCTAGCAGCGGCCTAAAAAATTCAGCAATCCGCCTGGAGTCCCGGACCCTGTTGGTGGTGGCGGAGAAGGTAGTGAAGCGGCCTGCAGGCAGACATGCTGTGTGGAGGGACTGGGAGCGACTTAGTCTTTTTGGGGCAGGCCAGGCAGTCAGTCACACGGCGTGCAGGCAGAGATGCTGTGTGTGCGGGGACTGACTTAGTCTTGGGGCGGGCAGCAGCCCTCCGGGATCCATGCCTCATTCATTTTGATAAAGGTGAGGTACTTAACACTTTTGTGACTTAGGCGACTTCTCTTCTCTGTGACAATGCCTCCAGCTGCGCAGAAGGTCCTTTCTGAGAGGACGCTTGCGGCAGGGCAGGAGAGAAGTTGGATGGCAAATTGGGACAGCTCTGGCCACAGGTCAAGCCTGCGCACCCAGTAGTTCAAGGGTTCCTCATCGCTGTTCACAGCAGTGTCTACATCCACACTTAAGGCCAGGTAGTCGGCTACCTGCCGGTCGAGGCGTTGGTGGAGGGTGGATCCGGAAGGGCTACGGCGAGGCGTTGGACTAAAGAACGTCCGCATGTCCGACATCACCATGAGATCGCTGGAGCGTCCTGTCTTTGACTGCGTGGACACGGGAGGAGGATTAGTGGCAGTGGTACCTTGCTGGCGTTGTGCTGTCACATCACCCTTAAAGGCATTGTAAAGCATAGTTGACAGCTGGTTCTGCATGTGCTGCATCCTTTCCACCTTCCGGTGAGTTGGTAACAGGTCCGCCACTTTGTGCCTGTACCGAGGGTCTAGTAGTGTGGCCACCCAGTACAGCTCATTCCCCTTGAGGTTTTTTATACGGGGGTCCCTCAACAGGCAGGACAGCATAAAAGACGACATCTGCACAAAGTCGGATCCAGTACCCTCCATCTCCTCTTGCTCTTCCTCAGTGACGTCAGGTAAGTCAACCTCCTCCCCCCAGCCGCGAACAATACCACGGGAAGGTTGAGCAGCACAAGCCCCCTGCGACGCCTGCTGCGGTTGTTCTCCTGCCGCTGTCCCCTCCTCCTCCTCCTCCTCCTCCCCCAAAGAAACACCTTGCTCATCATCCTCTGAGTCTGACTCGTCTTCTGCACACGACCGCTCTTCTTCCTCCTCCTCCCCCCTCTGTGCTGCCGCAGGTGTTGAGGAAACAGCTGGGTCTGATGAAAATTGGTCCCATGCCTGTTCCTGCCGTAACGGTTCCTGGTCACGCTCATTCGCAGCTTCATCCGCCACTCTACGCACAGCACGCTCCAAAAAGTACGCGTAGGGAATTAAGTCGCTGATGGTGCCCTCACTGCGGCTCACCAGGTTGGTCACCTCCTCAAACGGCCGCATGAGCCTGCATGCATTTTTCATCAGTGTCCAGTTGTCGGGCCAGAACATCCCCATCTTCCCAGACTGTTTCGTTCTACGCCAGTTGTAGAGGTACTGGGTGACGGCTTTCTTCTGTTCTAGCAGGCGGGAGAACATGAGCAGGGTCGAGTTCCAGCGAGTGGGGCTATCGCAAATGAGGCGTCTCACCGGCATGTTGTTTTTACGCTGAATTTCTGCAAATCGTGCCATGGCTGTGTAAGAGCGCCTCAAATGCCCACAGAACTTCCTGGCCTGCTTCAGGACATCCGCTAAGCCAGGGTACTTTGCCACAAATCTTTGAACCACTAGATTCATGACATGTGCCATGCAGGGTATGTGTGTCAGCTTCCCCATATGCAAAGCGGCAAGCAGATTGCTGCCGTTGTCGCACACCACGTTGCCTATCTCCAGGTGGTGCGGGGTCAGCCACTCATCCACCTGTTTCTTAAGAGCAGCCAGGAGAGCTGCTCCAGTGTGACTCTCCGCTTTGAGACAAGCCATGTCTAAGATGGCGTGACACCGTCGTACCTGGCATGCAGCATAGGCCCTGCGGAGCTGGGGCTGTGTAGCTGGAGAGGAGAACTGCCACTCAGCCAAGGAGGAGGAGGAGGACAGCGAAGAGCATGTAGCAGGAGGAGAGGAGGTGGCAGGAGGCCTGCCTGCAAGCCGTGGAGGTGTCACAATTTGGTCCGCCGCTTTCTGCTTGCCATCGTTCACCACCAGGTTCACCCAATGGGCTGTGTAGGTAATGTAGCGGCCCTGGCCGTGCTTGGCAGACCAGCCATCCGTGGTCAGGTGTACCCTTGACCCAACGCTCTTCGCAAGAGATGACACCACTTGCCTCTCAACTTCACGGTGCAGTTGGGGTATGGCCTTTCTCGAAAAATAAGTGCGGCCTGGCATCTTCCACTGCGGTGTTCCGATGGCCACAAATTTACGGAAGGCCTCAGAGTCCACCAGCCGGTATGGTAACAGCTGGCGAGCTAACAGTTCCGCCACGCCAGCTGTCAGACGCCGGGCAAGGGGGTGACTGGCCAAAAGTGGCTTCTTCCGCTCAAACATTTCCTTCACGGACACCTGACTGCTGCTGTGGGCAGAGGAGCAGGAACCGCTCAAGGGCAGAGGCGGAGTGGAGGAGGGTGCCTGTGAAGGTGCAAGGGAGAAAGCGGCAGAAGCAGATGATGCACCTGAAGGAGGAAGAGGAGAAGGAGGGTGACTTTTCTTTTGTGTGCTGCTGCTGCTTTTGCTCAGGTGGCCATCCCATTGCTGTTTGTGCCTTTTCTCCAGGTGCCTTCGTAAGGCACTTGTCCCTACGTGAGTGTTGGCCTTTCCACGGCTCAATTTTTGTTGGCAGAGCGAACAGATGGCTTTGGTCCGATCTGAGGCACACACATTAAAAAATTTCCACACCGCTGAGCCACCCTGGGATGTGGGCACTATGGGGACCTCAGCAGCTGATGCTGAAGGGCAAGTTGGCTGGCTGTACATAGGTGGCGATACATGGTGCCGGACTCTGCCACCAGCTGTTTCTGACGAAGAGCTGCCCCAGCTTCTTTCAGAAACTTCTCTCCTCCTACTACTCTCTGACTCCCCCTCTGAACTGTCCCCCTCTTCATCTCCTCTATTGGGAACATACAGAGGATCCCTATTACCGTCATCATCGTAGTCATCCTGCCCAGCTTCGCTTGCCTCAGACAAATCCAAACTTGCACCATCAGTAGGTCCTTCATCCTCCTGACACGTTACATCCATAGTGTTGCCGCGTAACTCAGACATATTAGCTGGTGAAAATTCATCTGGCTGTAACAACAATGGCTGTGCATCAGTGATTTCAACACTAAATAATTCTTGCGAAGTGTCAAATGCAGCGGAAGTGGTGCTAGTAGTAGCGCTGGTGGCTGAGCAAGATGAGGTGTTCTGTGTCGCTAAATACTCAACCACGTCCTGACAATCTTGGGAGGTGATGGGACGTGCCTTCTTCCGAGCACTGTACTGTGGGCCAGGTCCACACGAAATTACATTTACACGACCTCGCGCAGACCTGCCGGGTGGCCTTCCTCTGCCTCTGCCACTAGCTCTTCCTCTTCCTCTACCTGTTTTGTCCATATTGGGTATGCACGGAGTGGTATATCACACTGCGTGCACTGACGTAGGTAGGTGGGTTCACTTAACTGCACAGGTATGCGCACTGATGCGGTGGGTTCACTGAACAGTACAGGTATACAGTGGCAGGTTCACTGAACACAACAGGTATGCAGTGGCGGGTTCACTGAACAGGTATACAGTGGCGGGTCCACTGAACAGAACAGGTATACAGTGGCGGGTTCACAGAACAGGTATGCAGTGGCAGGATCACTGAACACAATAGGTATGCAGTGGCGTGTTCACTAAACAGGTATACAGTGGCGGGTCCACTGAACAGAACAGGTATACAGTGGCGGGTCCACTGAACAGAACAGGTATACAGTGGCGGGTCCACTGAACAGAACAGGTATACAGTGGCGGGTCCACTGAACAGAACAGGTATACAGTGGCGGGTTCACAGAACAGGTATGCAGTGGCAGGATCACTGAACACAATAGGTATGCAGTGGCGTGTTCACTAAACAGGTATACAGTGGCGGGTCCACTGAACAGAACAGGTATACAGTGGCGGGTTCACAGAACAGGTATGCAGTGGCAGGATCACTGAACACAATAGGTATGCAGTGGCGTGTTCACTAAACAGGTATACAGTGGCGGGTCCACTGAACAGAACAGGTATACAGTGGCGGGTCCACTGAACAGGTATACAGTGGTGGGTCCACTGAACAGAACAGGTATACAGTGGCGGGTCCACTGAACAGAACAGGTATACAGTGGCGGGTTCACAGAACAGGTATGCAGTGGCAGGATCACTGAACACAATAGGTATGCAGTGGCGTGTTCACTAAACAGGTATACAGTGGCGGGTCCACTGAACAGAACAGGTATACAGTGGCGGGTTCACAGAACAGGTATACAGTGGCGGGTCCACTGAACAGAACAGGTATACAGTGGCGGGTCCACTGAACAGAACAGGTATACAGTGGCGGGTCCACTCAACAGAACAGGTATACAGTGGCGGGTTCACAGAACAGGTATGCAGTGGCAGGATCACTGAACACAATAGGTATGCAGTGGCGTGTTCACTAAACAGGTATACAGTGGCGGGTCCACTGAACAGAACAGGTATACAGTGGCGGGTCCACTGAACAGAACAGGTATACAGTGGCGGGTTCACAGAACAGGTATGCAGTGGCAGGATCACTGAACACAATAGGTATGCAGTGGCGTGTTCACTAAACAGGTATACAGTGGCGGGTCCACTGAACAGAACAGGTATACAGTGGCGGGTCCACTGAACAGAACAGGTATACAGTGGCGGGTCCACTGAACAGAACAGGTATACAGTGGCGGGTTCACTGAACAGGTATACAGTGGCAGGTCCACTGAACAGAACAGGTATACAGTGGCGGGTTCACAGAACAGGTATGCAGTGGCAGGATCACTGAACACAATAGGTATGCAGTAGCGTGTTCACTAAACAGGTATACAGTGGCGGGTCCACTGAACAGAACAGGTATACAGTGGCAGGTTCACTGAACAGGTATACAGTGGCGGGTCCACTGAACAGAACAGGTATACAGTGGCGGGTTCACAGAACAGGTATGCAGTGGCAGGTTCACTGAACACAACAGGTATGCAGTGGCGGGTTCACTGAACAGGTATACAGTGGCGGGTCCACTGAACAGAACAGGTATACAGTGGCGGGTCCACTGAACAGAACAGGTATACAGTGGCGGGTCCACTGAACAGAACAGGTATACAGTGGCGGGTTCACAGAACAGGTATACAGTGGCGGGTCCACTGAACAGAACAGGTATACAGTGGCGGGTTCACAGAACAGGTATGCAGTGGCAGGATCACTGAACAGGTATGCAGTGGCAGGATCACTGAACAGGTATGGAGTGGCAGGATCACAGTTCAGGTATGCAGTGGGCTGAGGGCTCACTGAACAGAACAGGTATGCAGTGGCAGGATCACTGAACAGGTATGGAGTGGCAGGATCACAGTACAGGTATGCAGTGGGCTGAGGGCTCACTGAACAGAACAGGTATGCAGTGGCAGGATCACTGAACAGGTATGCAGTGGCAGGATCACTGAACAGGTATGCAGTGGCAGGATCACAGTACAGGTATGCAGTGGGCTTAGGGCTCACTGAACAGAACAGGTATGCAGCCAGGAAGAAGTTAAGCCTAACTAATCTTTCCCTATATGAGAGACTGCAGCAGCTCGCCCTACTCTCACTAATGCAGGCACACGAGTGGCCGTAATGGCCGCCGCTGCCTGCCTTATATAAGGGGGGGTGGGGCTCCAGGGGCTAGTGTAGCCTAATTGGCTACACTGGGCCTGCTGACTGTGATGTAGAGGGTCAAAGTTGACCCTCAGTGCATTATGGGGCGAACCGAACTTCTTCCGCAAAAGGTTCGCGTGCGGTACCCGCACGCGAACCACCTACGTTCGCCGGCGAACCGTTCGGCCCAACTCTAGATGCAGGGATATATGCATCTGCGGAAGATGGCGGCGCTATATAAATACTAAATAATAATATTTTGCCTCACCAGGATTGCACTTTTATTTAGCTTTCCTGTATGACAAGAACACACAGCCAGCTCTAGGGGAAGAGGGAAACAAAGGTGAATGAAGGAGGCTGGTGCACACCAAGAGTGCTTCTGAGCGTTTTTCAAATCAACAGTGATTTGAAAAGCGCTTGACTAATGTTACCCTATGTGGGTGTTCCCACAGCAGCGTTGTGATTTTTTTAAAATCGCAGGTATACTGCATGTAGCATGTTTTTGAGCAATTCATTCAAAAATCGCTCTGAAAATCACTTCACAAAATCACACTCACAAATTGCTAGCGATTGCTATTGTCATTTTGGTGTGCACTAGCCCAGAGAGAGGAGTGGAGAAATTGAGAATAGCCTGAGATGGAGCAGAGAACTTATCTGTATTACAGCCCCACATCAGACAGGCTACTTGCCTGTAATCGGACTCCTGTCCCTGTCAGTCTCTCACACAAGTCAGAAAGAAGCCCTCCTGGAGTCTAGGGACTGTCAAAAACTTTTCAGCTTGTTAAACACTTTACTCACACATCAGAATCAGAATCAGAATCAGAATCAATTTATTTTCGCCAAGTAAGTTTGCACCTACAAGGAATTTGTCTTGGCAGTTGCTTAACAAACACAAACAAAAAACAATACAAGGACAGACAGTGTGAATATTACAAGTTAAGGACATTATAAGTATAGTGGCAGTAAGCAATGTGAGAATTGTTCATGTTTAGTTCTGTGCTGATTACTTTCAGTCCTAGCAGCTCTAACGTGGTTCAGCATTAAGTATGGCTACCGCTTGAGGAAAAAAACTGTTCCTGTGTCTGAAGGTTTTGGTAGCGATTGACCGGAATCTTACTCCTGAAGGCATGCGCTGGAAGATGGAGTGAGCTGGGTGAGAGGGGTCAGAGGCAATTTTGGTCGCTCTCTTTCTGCACCTGCTAGTGTAAAGATCCTGCAGGGAAGGTAAGCTACAGCCAATTATCCTTTCCGCTGATCGGATGATGCGCTGCAGCCTCCCCTTTTCTAATGCTGAGCAGGAGCTGAACCATACAGTCATGGATGATGTTATGGTGGATTCGATGATTGCAGTGTAGAACTGCACCATTAGCTTTGGAGGTAGGCCAAACTTTTTCAGCTGCCGCAGATGGTACATTCTCTGTTGTGCTTTCTTGACAATAGTGGCAGTGTTGTTGTCCCATTTTAAGTCGTTTGAGATCGTGGACCCAAGAAACTTGAATGACTCTACTTGGGTTATTGTGGATCCATTTATGGTTAAGGGGAGGTGCTGGGGGGGAGATCTCCTAAAGTCTATTATCATCTCCATGGTTTTGAGAGCATTTAGTTCTAAGTTGTTGCTGCTGCACCAGGAGGAAAGCTGTCCCACCACATGCCTGTATGCAGACTCATCCCCATTTTGAATGAGACCAACAACTGTTGTGTCGTCTGCAAACTTCAGAACCTTAACAGATGGATCTGTGGAGATGCAGTCATTGGTGTAAAGTGAGTACAGCAGTGGGGAAAGCACACAGCCCTGGGGTGCACCAGTACTGACTGTCAGAGAGCTTGATGTGAGTTTACCAAGTCTAACACGCTGTCTTCTGTCGGTTAAGAAGTCGGTTATCCATTTGCAGAGGGATTCAGGTATGTGTAGCTGGGAGAGCTTGCTGTGCAGCAGTGATGGAATTATGGTATTAAATGCAGAGCTGAAATCTATAAATAAAATCCTGGTGTAGGTTCCTGGGTTATCTAAATGCTGTAGTACATAATGCATACACATGTTCACGGCATCGTCTGCGGATCTGTTAGGTCTGTAGGCAAGTCATTATAACAATGGGGAGAGACCAGACAGATGTTTGCCCACGGACCCTGAGTCCAGGCAAGCTCTGCATCATGCTGTGCATATTTACCAGCTTGCCTGCACTCTAATTTCATCATGTCTGACACTTCTGTGCTGTGGAGAGTCCAGGACTCCATTTTCAACATTCTCTCACTGCAGGCTGCATCTTCTTGTGAGAGAAGCTGGGCTGCCTCTCTCATTCTATTAGCTGGAGGGAAGCACCAGAAGTAAGAAGGGAGGGAGAATAAGGCTGTTTATATTATGCGGGCTTCCCTGGCTGAATACACAGCTCAGTGCAGGGGGGAGGTTCCAGACACCCGGAATAGCCCCCTCAGCTCGCCAGTGGTCCTCACCCCAGTACCAAGGGGTCACAACATAGAATCTCGCCAAAGGACCAGCACCACTCGATGTATTTAGAAGCTCTTTATAAATTTATTGGCATCAATATGATAGCAACGACAGACGCTGTTTCGGCCCCCATGGGCCTTTATCAAGTTGCACAGGATCATCCTGTACAACTTGATAAATGCCCATGGGGGCCGAAAACAGCGTCTGTCGTTGCTATCATATTGTTGCCAATAAATTTATAAAGAGCTTCTAAATACATCGAGTGGTGCTGGTCCTTTGGCGAGATTCAAGGTTACACTCCAAGACACAGACAAGGGAGATCCACCACCTCTAGAGCTAGGGCGAATGCGATCAATGAACAGGACTAAACGATTCACTATCAGCCACCGCTGGAGATAGTGCAATCGCAAGGAAAGGACAAGACAAGACTAGGCAGTACAAATAATACACAAAACTGACTGCACTAGTAGGGGTGCAAAATGCACTCCCCAAGAATTAACTACACTAGGAAATTTTAGCAACAAGATACAAAGAGGCTGAGGCTCTAAGGTCGGTCTCACAAAACAGAACCTATGATGAGCAAGGAATTCTGGGAGGAAGTGACATTTATACTGAAAACCTTTAAGGGAAGCAGAAATGCAAATTGCAAGATAAGTGAATGCAAATCAGTCACCACAGCAGCAACCCTCCCGAATCTTGCAAGCTGACAAAAAGGCCTCTTTTCTCTGGACTGAACTATGCAGCCTGCATAGGAAACCAACAACCTGTCCAGAGAAACAAGGCCAGCAGATCGGATTCTGACACCTGTATTTTCACATTTCGTGTTTTTTTCCTAAAACTCCCCAAAAATTATATTTCACAGCGAAATGGAAAAACCAATACTTTACCGTGAAAAACCATGAAAAGCGTGACATTGAAGAAAACAATATTTTTACCGTGACAGTTTTTACTGCAAAAATGTTAAAGTTTTACCACGAATAACAAAACTAATTTTCACTGGAATTTTCATTCAAAAATTTAATTTAACACTATTTTCGCGAAAATAAAAAAAAAATATTGGCATTTTTGCTCTTCACTGTCAGGCTAATCGGGTGCATGTGGCTTTTGGACAAATTGGGCACTGTCATAGACATTAATGGAAAATATCAGCAAGCTGGCGCCAAAAGGGTAATTTGGGCGCCAGGCGACACCAGATAATTATCATTTTTTCAGTTATGTTCTTTGTTGTAAGCCGGCAAAGCGGGTGACTAAAGGGAAATTTGCACCTGGTAAATATTGTTTTTTTCCTGTTTTTTTTTTTTTTTTTTTTTTTTGCACCACCATGGTCTTAGGGTAAAGCACCACCGGGAGATGGGGGTTGTATTAGGTTTAGGCACCACCAGGGGGTCTTACGGTAAAGCACCACCGAGGGGGTCTTAGGGTTAGGCACCACCAGGGGGGTTTAAGGTTAGGCATAAGTAGTAGAGGGTTCTGTGTGCAAGTGGGGTTAGATTTAGCTATAGTAACTATAGTAGCTATAGTAAAATATCAATTTACTTATATTTTATTAATTTAAATTAACACTCTAAATAGTAGACTATCTGTACATTTACTGATATTCTACTGTCGGCACTGTTCCTACACCCGATTTTCTATGGGGCCTGAAATAAACATATGCATTTATTCATGCACAGTAGACTGTCTATTGTGTGTGAATAAATACCCTTTTCATTAAATCCATACCACTTAGGGGTCCATAGCCAAGAGGACCTGGTGGTCCTCACAACTATTATAATGGAGCAACCAACCAGTATCTGCATCAACAGACCTGGGACACTAAGTGGGAAGGGTTATATTCTTTCAGGCTCAGACAGTGGTTGCAATTTTTTACAACCCACGTTTGTGAGCATATTACTTATACACATTCTTTTATACTGTATACCTACTTCTCCTACGATACTGCACCATTGGGCTCCTTATCACTCTCATTCTACAGAAACATGGAGGTTATGGGTAACCATCAAGGATCAAAAAACCCTTGTCATGTAGAAATTTGGCAGCGAAAGAGTCTAATACTGTTCTTGTGAAGAAGTTCCCTGGACAACACTGCATTGTTATGAACGCAGGTAACTAAAGCTTGACACTTATTTGCATGCATCCAGCCATATCTATGTACCTGTTCATTGGCACTAAGCACACAATCGTTGTGCAGATTCCAGGATGTTTTGGTGGAGGGTGTCTGCCATTAACGTGATCAATATGACAATGATGACTCTGGCATTCATAACAGGAGCATCACTAAATGGATACATTCTCAAAGTCAGCAGTGAAAAATGGAATATAGGTCTTAGTTCAACAGAACTGATCTACTTATTCATGGGACTAGTAAATACATGTTTGCAGACCATGACACTTGTGCAGATGGCATTGTTTAACTTCTTTCCCCATTTGTACTTTGAGAAACAAGTTTATTTTGCTATTTCTATACCTGGATCTGGCTTGATGTATTACAGCTTTTGGCTGACGGCCTGGCTTAGTGTCAATTTCTGCATCAGCATAGCCAACTTTAATCATAGAGCTTTTGTTTGGCTGAGAAGAATTATCTCTTCCTATTTACTGCATTTTATAACCATGTCAGCCGTTGTGCCACTTGTTACAGTTCTCCTATCGATCTGGTACTTGAAAATTGGAATTGAAGAACAACCACTAGGAAATAGCACATCACAGTCTACACTTCTCAGAATATCATATTCCCAGAGCCTGGCCTACAGAGTGTTGAACGTTGTTCTTGGTGGTTGTCCACCCTTCATTATAGCTATCATCTCCACGGGAACCACCACATTCTCCATGCTGAGACACATCCAGAATATGAAGAAGAACCTCCCTGGAATTTCTGGTCCTAATCTTCAGGCTCTGACCAACGCCACAAAAACTATGATCACATTCCTTACCCTTTCTCTTTGCCTCTACCTTCTTCAGCTTTATATTTTTACAGGAACTGAGCTTGGGGATTTAGGTGCAAACATCTGTTGGGATATCATGATGTCATATCCATCAGTAGAGGCACTCATTATCATCCTGGCCAGTCCCAAAATGAAGAAAAGGATCTTGGGAAAATTTTGTTTTGGGAAATCACTGAACAGTATCTATAAAGCCTAAGAAAAATAAGGTCTATGTAGATGTGCATTTTTTTTTTGAACTCACAAGCCAAGAAATTAGAAAGAAAACTTAGGTTTCACATTGCCCTGAGCTAAACTAGACTGGATCATATTCACTAAATACAGGAAACTGTACAATTGGCATACGTTGCTTCCAGAAAGAACACAGCAGTTTTACCATTAGATATGCCAGTTTTGCAACACACGTTACCTAGGTGACATGCACATTGGTAACGCACTCTGGGCACCTTCTGCAACATGCATTACTCTTACAATGCCCATAGTACAGTATTTCACCTCCCCTCTCCATTTAATAGTACAGACTGATATGATATAGCCATGAAGTGTGTCTATATAATGCTCTTGCCCAAAACGGTCACCCTATCATTCAATACACTAAGAGCAACAATTATTGTATGTATGCTGGGGATGGTGGTTTGAGAGTGCTGTGGAGTGGGTGAGAACAGAGGGGCTGATGATAAAGAATCAGGCTATTGAGGTTGGAAGGATGTGGGTGGGTGGTGAGTGGCATAATAAGGGTCTGGGGGAAAGAGTGAAGCAGCTGAGGATGTTGGGGGGTGGGGGTGGCTTAGGAGAGATAGGGGCTTATGGAAGACCTGGAGGGGAGACAATGAGGATACTGAGGATGCTGGGTTGGATAGGAAGATAGAAAGGTTTATAAGGGATGCTGGGGCGGAGTTAGGGGTATGGAGGAAAGGGAAGGAAAGGTGAAGTGGAGTGTCATTATAGAGGGTGCTGATGGGAAAAGGCTTATTTAGAGTCTGGGGGGAGTGTGGAGACTAATGGGGTCAGGGTGAGAGAGAGGATAGAGTGAGCAGAGAGAGGGGAGAAACAGAGATGGATGACTAATCGGGGGCAGTGAGAGGACAGGGTGACTTAAATCCCCTGCTCTGCTTATTTGTCAGAGGCAGAGTGTAAGCTGATGCAACATTAGGGGCGGACTGACAACTCATGAGACCCCCAGGTAATAGGAGATTATGGGGCCCGTACCAATGTTGCTAATCCTTCATGTTATTTTTTACTGACAAAGATATAAAAATTTACTGACAAAGACTATTTTTTACTGATAAAACCCCCAGCATTGCGTGTAGTGCTGAAAAACTGGTATAGTCACGCAACAGAATGTGGGTGTGGTCATGGGTTGGGACAAATATACATGACCCTAGCAGTGGTGTCAAAGATCTGCCGGGGAAGTTTGAGCTCTGCCATAGTGTTTCCCCACAAAATACATATAATCTGACAGCATTTTACCAAAAACGTATGTAATTTGGCAGAGGTTCCTACAAAATACAGATAATATGGCAGTAGTTCCCCCAAAATAGTCGTAATCTGGTAGAAGCAGTTCCGCCAACATACACATAATTTGGCAGTGGGTTTCCCAAAATAGGCGTAATCTGGCAGCGGATCACACAAAATACACATATAACCGAAAATACATGTAATCTGGCAGCAGAAGTTCCCCAAAACACACATAATCTGGAAGAAGCGGTTCCCCCACCATACACAATTTGGCAGCTGTTCCCCAAAATACACTTAATCTGGCAGCAGTGGTTCCCCAAAAATAGTTAATCTGGCAGCAGTTCCTTCAAAATAGGTGTCCCCAGTATAAGTAACCAGGTCTATAGGTGTCCCCAGTATAGGTAGTCAGGTCTATAGGTGTCCCCAGTATAAGTAGCCAGGTCTATAGGTGTCCCCAGAATAGGTAGCCAGGTCTATAGGCATCCCCAGTATAAGTAGTCAGGTCTATAGGTGTCCCCAGCTTAGATAGCCAGTTCTACAGGTGTCTCCATTTTAGATAGCCAGGTCTATAGGTGTCCCAAGAATAGGTAGCCAGGTCTATAGGTGTCTCCAGAATAGGTAGCCAGGTCTATAGGTGTCCCCAGTATAGGTAGACAGATAATTTATAGGTTTCCCCAGAATAGGTAGCCAGGACTATAGGTGTCCCCAGAGTAGGTAGCCAGATTTATAGGTGTCTCCAGAATAGGTAGCCAGGTCTATAGGTGTCCCCAGTATAAGTAACCAGGTCTACAGGTGTCTCCAGAATAGGTAGCCAGGTCTATAGGTGTCCCCAGTTTAGATAGCCAGGTCTATAGGTGTCTCCATTTTAGATTGCCAGATCTATAGGTGTCCCCAGAATAGGTAGTCAGGTCTATAGGTGTCCCCAGAATAGGTAGCCAGGTCTATAGGTGTCCCCAGAATAGGTAGCCATATCTAGAGGTGTCCTCAGAATAGGTAGCTAGGTCTATAGGTGTCTGTAGCAGGGGTGGCAGTACAGTGAAGGGTGAGCAGGACAAAACGGCGAGGACGAGGGGCCGTCTCTCCCCCTTCCCTCACCTTGGTGCTCCCCCTTCTTCACTCCCCCCCTCCAGAATTGAGCAGTGTGGCAGCGGGAGGTAGGGGAACGCTTCTTCCTATGCACGAGAGGGAACTCTGTACACCGCTGCTCTGGTCTAGTCAGTGACTAGATTCCACTCTCCCCTGTCACAATGTCGGCGAAACAAAAACGTAACAGCCCACTTTAAGAAAATGGAGCATTGTGGGCAGTGGAGAGGAGGAATATATACATCCAAAGATAGCGGTGAGGGAACCAACAGGCTTTGAGAAAGGCGTCATGTACGCCGAAACTAGTCAACCCACCAGCCAGTCCGGAGGATATTGCGTGAACAGGAGACCGCATCCCTGCGCTAGTGGCATACCTAGGGTGACACCCAGTGCTGATTGTTTACAGACACCCCCTTCCCCCACACAACCTTTTTTTTTCGATGGGAGGATTGATGAGTTGGGGCGCCCAGTATGTCGCTGCAAATTTTTGGGGAAAAGGAGTCATCAGGATGTGGACGGAGCTAACCGTTATGGCACTCTGTACCACTGCCCCATGCATAGCTCTCAGGACGCAGCCGTGACATCACTCTTTGTTTACTGGTGACATAAATGAAAACAAATGCAATTGAGGATTTATACTCGATATTTGAAGAGAGACTGAATAGCGATTACATCCACCTATCACTGGCTCCATTTATCCAATTTTGATTTATTATCAACAATATACTTTTTACAATTTTTGGCTATCAATGTAGATAATTTTTTCAATATTGCCAGATGCCCATGAGTGTTTGGGATTTGCATGCATGTTTTAGTTACCGGTAAATAACTTCTGATGCATGTATTACAGCTTGTATACCAGTCTTTACATGAGCAATTAAATGCAAATGTTATGCAATTTCATTGATAACCAGATACTGACAGATCATGCATATATTATAGCCTGTATACCAGTTTTTGAGCGAGCAGTTATATGCAAATGTTATGCAATTGTATTGATCACCAGAAACAGAGGGGAATTTATTCCTACATGTATTATAACTTGTATACTAGTTTTGAGTGAGCAATTATATGCAAATGTTATGCAATTTTATTGATGACTAGATACTGAGGGCTATTTAATCCTGTTTTATCCTGTTTGAAAAACATTTTATATTCCTAGCGCTATTTCATGAATTGAGATAATATATATGTATATATATATATATATATATATATATATATATATATATATATACACTCACCTAAAGGATCGTTAGAAACACCATACTAATAGGGTGTTTGACCCCCTTACACCTTCAGAACTGCCTTAATTGTATGTGGCATTGATTCAACAAGGTGCTGAAAGCATTCTTTAGAAATGTTGGTCCATATTGATAGGATAGCATCTTACAGTTGATGGAGATTTGTGGGATGCACATCCAGGGCACGAAGCTCCTGTTCCATTACATTCCAAAGATGCTCTATTGGGTTGAGATCTGGTGACTGTGGGGGCCATTTTAGTACAGTGAACTCATTATCATGTTCAAGAAACCAATTTGAAATGATTCAATCTTGGTGACATGGTGCATTATCCTGCTGGAAGTAGCCATTAGAGGATGGGTACATGGTGGTCATGAAGGGATGGACATGGTCAGAAACAATGCTTAGGTAGCCCGTGGCATTTAAACAATGCCCAATTGGCAGTAAGGGGCCTAAAGTGTGCCAAGAAAACCTCCCCCACACCATTACACCACCACCACCAGCCTGCACAGTGGTAACAAGACATGATGGATCCATGTTCTCATTTTGTTTATGGTACCCGGTGGGGTCTTCTGCTGTTGCTGCCCATCCGCCTCAAGGTTGTGCGTGTTGTGGCTTCACAAATGCTTTGCTGCATACCTTGGTTGTAACGAGTGGCTATTTCAGTCAGCACTACAGGACAATTACTTGACTCAAATGGTAACTGAACCAACTAGGGGGAATGCGTTACTGGATCTGATCATTTCTAATAGACCAGATAATGTATCAAATGTGCAGGTTCAAGAACATTTGGGAAATAGTGATCACAACATGATAACGTTTGATCTGGTGACTGATAGGCCACGGGGCAGCGGGACCACTAAAACTATGAATTTTAGAAAAGCAAAGTTCAATCAAATTAGGCAGGCACTAAGTTTGGTGAACTGGGATAATGTACTACAAGGGGAAGACACTGAAGGGAAATGGCAAGCTTTTAAACTTATACTCAATCAATACTGTAGTATGTATATCCCATATGGAAACAAAATGTCTAGGAATAAAAAAAGGCCTCTATGGATGAATAGAAAGGTTAAAGATAAAATGAAGAGGAAAAAGAATGCCTATAAGGTCTTAAAACAGGAGGGGACCGAGGCTGCACTAAGCAATTATAAGGAGTGCAATAAAAATTGTAAAAAAGAAATTAGGCAGGCAAAGATTGAAGCTGAAAAAAAAAACGCTAAGGATATCAACAGTGCAGTTTCTAGGCTAAAATGCACCCAGGGCGAGGGTGTAAAAATTGCGCCCCCCCCCCCCCCCCCCCCTAGGTTAGATAGGTAGGTGCCTCTCAGTATAGGTTAGATTAGGTAGGTGCCCCCTAGTATAGGCTAGATTAGACAGGTGCCCCCCAGAATAGGTTAGATTAGGTAGCTGCCCCCCAGTATAGGTTAGATAAGGTAGCTGCCCCCCCAGTATAGGTTAGGTAGGTGCCCCCCAGTATAGGTTAGGTAGGTGCCCCCCAGTATAGGTTAGATAGGTAGCTGCCCCCCAGTATAGGTTAGATTAGGTAGCTGCCCCCCAGTATAGGTTAGATTAGGTAGCTGCCCCCCCAGTGTTGGTTATATTAGGTAGCTGCCCCCCAGTGCAGGTTAGATAGGTAGCTGCCCCCCAGTGTAGGTTAGATAGGTAGCTGCCCCCCAGCGTAGGTTAGATTAGGTAGCTGCCCCCAGTATAGGTTAGATAGGTAGCTGCCCCCCAGCGTAGGTTAGATTAGGTAGCTGCCCCCAGTATAGGTTAGATAGGTAGCTGCCCCCCAGTGTAGGTTAGATTAGGTAGGTGCCCCCCAGTGTAGGTTAGATAGGTAGGTGCCCCCCAGCGTAGGTTAGATTAGCAGCTGCCCCCCAGCGTAGGTTAGATTAGGTAGGTGCCCCCAGAATAGGTTAGATAGGTAGCTGCCCCCCAGTATAGGTTAGATTAGGTAGCTGCCCCCCAGTGTAGGTTAGATAGGTAGCTGCCCCCCCAGTGTTGGTTATATTAGGTAGCTGCCCCGCAGTGTAGGTTAGATAGGTAGCTGCCCCCCAGTGTAGGTTAGATAGGTAGCTGCCCCCCAGCGTAGGTTAGATTAGGTAGGTGCCCCCCAGTGTAGGTTAGATAGGTAGCTGCCCCCCAGCGTAGGTTAGATTAGGTAGCTGCCCCCAGTATAGGTTAGATAGGTAGCTGCCCCCCAGCGTAGGTTAGATAGGTAGCTGCCCCCCAGTGTAGGTTAGATAGGTAGCTGCCCCCCAGCGTAGGTTAGATTAGGTAGGTGCCCCCCAGTGTAGGTTAGATAGGTAGCTGCCCCCCAGCGTAGGTTAGATTAGGTAGCTGCCCCCAGTATAGGTTAGATAGGTAGCTGCCCCCCAGCGTAGGTTAGATTAGGTAGGTGCCCCCAGAATAGGTTAGATAGGTAGCTGCCCCCCAGTATAGGTTAGATTAGGTAGCTGCCCCCCAGTGTAGGTTAGATAGGTAGCTGCCCCCCCAGTGTTGGTTATATTAGGTAGCTGCCCCGCAGTGTAGGTTAGATAGGTAGCTGCCCCCCCAGTGTTGGTTATATTAGGTAGCTGCCCCGCAGTGTAGGTTAGATAGGTAGCTGCCCCCCAGTGTAGGTTAGATAGGTAGCTGCCCCCCAGCGTAGGTTAGATTAGGTAGGTGCCCCCCAGTGTAGGTTAGATAGGTAGCTGCCCCCCAGCGTAGGTTAGATTAGGTAGCTGCCCCCAGTATAGGTTAGATAGGTAGCTGCCCCCCAGCGTAGGTTAGATTAGGTAGTTGCCCCCAGTATAGGTTAGATAGGTAGCTGCCCCCCAGTGTAGGTTAGATTAGGTAGGTGCCCCCCAGTGTAGGTTAGATAGGTAGGTGCCCCCCAGCGTAGGTTAGATTAGCAGCTGCCCCCCAGCGTAGGTTAGATTAGGTAGGTGCCCCCAGAATAGGTTAGATAGGTAGATGCCCCCAATAATGGAGGGGGGAGCCGCAGGGAGGGCAGCCCGACCTCTCCCTCCCTCTCCTCTCCCGGGCGCCCTCCGTGCTCCCCCCTCAGATGCAGAGTTCGTGAGCAGCAGGGATTGGGAAGCGCTGTTTACAACTCACCGGCTGCCTGGCTCCAAGCGCTGCTCTCTCGCCGCTGGTCTCCCCTCTCTGTATACATACTGATACACGCTGCTTCCGGCTACAGGAAGCAGCGTGTATCAGTACGTATACAGAGAGAGAGAGAATGGAGACCAGCGGCGAGAGAGCAGCGCTTGGAGCCAGGCAGCCGGTGAGTTGTAAACAGCGCTTCCCTGCTGCTCACGAACTCTGCATCTGAGGGGGGAGCACGGAGGGCGCCCGGGAGAGGAGAGGGAGGGAGAGGTCGGGCTGCCCTCCCCGCGGCTCCGGCTCCCCCCTCCATTATAGCGCCCCCCTCCCAACAGCGCCCCGGGCGGCGGCACGCTCCGCACGGGGCAAGAAACGGGGCTGGATATCAAATCTAACCCAAAAAAGTTTTACAAGTACATTAACTCTAAAAAAAGAAAGGTTGACTGTATAGGACTCCTAAAGGATGAGGGTGGGAATTCAATGGTGGATGACCAAGGTAAGGCAGAGTTATTAAATGCTTTCTTTGCTTCTGTCTTCACAAAAGAAACAGCACTGTTGCAAACTACAGAGGCGGAAGAGTCTCAATCTTCTAACTGTAATATTAAATACTTAACGCAGGAAGAAGTGAAGGCAAGACTAAATAAATTAAAAATAGACAAGGCACCTGGCCCGGATGGCATGCATCCTCGGGTCCTAAGGGAATTAAGTTCAGTTATAGATAAACCCCTTTATCTTATCTTTTGTGACTCTCTTGCAACTGGCAGAGTCCCAGTGGATTGGCGTACAGCCCACATTTTCCCATTATTTAAGAAGGGCAAAAAATCTGATCCAGGAAATTATAGACCTGTAAGTTTAACATCAGTTGTATGCAAACTATTTGAGGGGTTACTAAGAGATACTATACATGACTTCATAGTAGAAAATAATCTTATTTCTCAGCATCAACATGGGTTTACTAAAGACAGGTCCTGTTTGACTAACATGCTCAGCTTTTATGAGGTAGTGAATGCTAATATGGATATTGGGAATGCTGTAGATGTGATATACTTGGACTTTGCAAAGCCCTTCGACACTGTTCCCCACAAAAGTCTGGTGCAAAAGTTGAGGATGCAAGGACTGGGGAAGAGTCTGTGTTCATGGATAGGGAAATGGCTAATGGACAGAAAACAAAGAGTTGTGGTCAATGGATCGTACTCAAAATGGGAGACTGTTAGCAGTGGGGTCCCACAGGGGTCTGTTCTGGGTCCAGTGCTCTTCAATTTATTTATTAATGACCTAGTAGATGCAGTAGTGAGCAATGTTGCTATTTTTGCAGATGATACAAAATTGTGCAGAATCATCAACTCTCAGGATGATAGTGTCATATTGCAACAGGATCTGGATAGGATGGCTATATGGGCACATACATGGCAGATGAAATTCAATGTTGACAAATGTAAGGTCATGCATTTTGGACGTACTAATGGTCTAGCACCATACAAAATAAATGGGATACAGTTGGGGACATCAAACTTGGAGAAGGACTTAGGAGTACTCATTGACAACAAGTTAAATAATCGTACTCAATGCCAAGCAGCTGCAGCTAAAGCTAACAACATTTTGGGATGCATTAAAAGGGAAATAAAAACTCGAGATGCTAGCATAATATTGCCCCTGTTTAACTCTCTAGTAAGGCCACATCTGGAATATGGAATTCAGTTCTGGGCACCACATTACAAAAAAGATATTGCAGTTTTAGAGCAGGTGCAGAGACGAGCAACAAAATTGATACGTGGGATGGAAGGTCTCAATTATCAAGAAAGGTTAGATAAACTGGGTTTATTTAGTCTAGAGAAAAGACGCCTTAGAGGGGATCTAATTAACATGTATAAATACATCAGAGGGCAATATAATAGCTTGGCGGATGAGCTTTTTGTCCCTAGGCCTTCTCAAAGGACTAGAGGACATGATCTGCGCATGGAGGAAAAACGTTTTAGCCATTTATTTAGGAAAGGGTTCTTTACAGTTAGAGTGATTAAAATGTGGAATGCATTGCCACAGGAAGTCGTTATGGCAAACTCTATACCTGCGTTTAAAGGGGGCTTAGATGCTTTCCTTGCGTTGAAAGACATCCATGGCTACAATTACTAGGTAATGCCTAATGATGTTGATCCAGGGATTTTATCTGATTGCCATCTGGAGTCGGGAAGGAATTTTTCCCTTTAGGGGCTAATTGGACCATGCCTTGTAAGGGTTTTTTCGCCTTCCTCTGGATCAATAGGGATATGGGAGGGAGCAGGCTGGTGTTGTACTTTATACTGGTTGAACTCGATGGACGTCTGTCTTTTTTCAACCAAAATAACTATGTAACTATGTAACTATGTAACGTTGCTCTTCTATCAGCTTGAATCAGCCGGCCCATTCTCCTCTGACCTCTAGCATCAACAAGGCATTTTTGCCCACAGGACTGCCGCATACTGGATGTTTTTCCCTTTTCACACCATTCTTTGTAAACCCTAGAAATGGTTGTGTGTGAAAATCCCAGTAACTGAGCAGATTGTGAAATAGTCAGACCCGGCCCGTCTGGCATCAACAACCATGCCATGCTCAAAATTACTTAAACTACCTTTCTTTCCCATTCTGACATTCAGTTTGGAGATCAGGAGATTGTCTTGGTCAGGACCACACCCCTAAATGCATCGAATCAACTGCCATTGTGATTGGTTAATTAGATAATTGCATTAATGAGAAATTGAACAGGTGTTCCTAATAATCCTTTAGGTGAGTGTGTGTATATATATATATATATATATATATATATATATATATTTATTTATTTAGCGCTAGGAATATAAAATGTGTGTCACTTTTATTAAATGAAAGAGTGTGTAAAACAAGATTAAATATCCCTCAGTATGTAGTCATCAATAAAAATTGCATAACATTTGCATATAATTGCTCACGCAAAAACTGGTATACAAGCTGTAATATTTATATATTGAATATTTATGTATTGAATGATGTGTTGTAATCTTTTAAAAAGTGATTAAACTTTATTGAAACATATGCTGTCTCTTTAATTTCAGTTGTTATTGTGTGAGGGCACACTGAAATAACTCAATATTAATGAGGAACTGCAGTGACATACAGTAGAATGTAGTTAATTACAATTGGAAGCAGATATTTTTTACACAAAAAAATGCTTGCAAATGTTCTTTTATGTACCCAAGAGTAGCATCTTCAATTTTATTTTCTAGGATTTAATCCAACTTTAAATTTAGAGTCTGTAATTTTTTTTTATGTGACTTGTTTACTTTATTCAGATACTCTCCTACTGCATACATGCAAAACAGGTGCCTGGAAAAAAAGATGCAGGGGATTGCTACTTGAAGACTATCGGTATAATAACCAATATTCTACTACTTAATTCCAATTGTAAAATATTGTTATTCTTTTAACCAATATTGTAGTATGACCTAATCTAACCCTACTCTCACACAGAACCCTCTTTTTCGCATGTCTAACCCCTCCTATACCAATACATAGCCCGTAGCCCTCCCTTTACTAAAACCTATCCCTTTACCTCCCTGGTATTTCCTACCCTTAACTTCTTCCCAGTGGTGCCTAAATCTTAACCCCTCCCAGGTGATGCCTAATTCTTATCAATCCCCGGAGGCGCCTAACCCTTTCCTCGCTGGCACCTAACAATTTACTTAACCCTTTGCGTCTGCTATTTAGAGCCACAATTTGTATAGCTGGTAGCCCTGGCACCCCCTATTTTATCGGTATCCTTGGCCACCCAAATGTCACTTTATTGCTGCTAATAAATACATGGGGTAAAAGGGCTGCCAGTGCCTACAGGTATGGGGAAAGTTTCCAAGGGCATTCACCCTTACAAACAGCCTGTAGGCCATTTAACCAGCAATTTTGGGGTCTGGAAAAAAAGTATATTATTTATATCTGCAAATGATGGCTATTGATCATGAAGGAATAGTTTATACACTTAAAGACAAGACACAGATCAGCTTTTCTCCTGCTGCACTCACAGCACCAGAGATGCAACCACAATACAGGCATAACCCTTCTGTCTACTTAACGTCTCAGCAGTAGATACTTTGGAAGAACCTGTCTGCATGGGTTCTTCAGAGGTAAATACGTTAGGAGCAATCGAAAAGGAGGAGGAACGACAAGTAAAGTTCTCCTGATGTCTCTAATGAACCCGCTGATTAATATGGTTGGCTAGTGTGATTAAATGTTCAAGTGAGGAAGTAACTGGATTGCTGACCAGAATATCTTTCACAGTATAAGACAAGCCAAATAAAAACTGACCAAGGAGAGCAGGATCATCCCATGAGGTGGATACTGCCCATCGCCAAAATTCTGAAGCATATTCGCAAATTGCTGAAATCAAAAGAAATGTTCCCGAGGCTGCAGCAAGATTAGCCACATTAAAGTGACATTTGGGTGCCCAAGGCTACCAATAAAAAAGCAGGTGCCAGTTCTAAATAGCAGGCACGAAGGGTAACGCACTAGTATACTTTTCTTGTCTTTCCTCCCCATATTTTTGAGGTCTACTTTACAGTTTTTGCTATGAGGAGAAGTTAATATAGAGTCAGCTAAGTGGTGGACTACAGATACCACAAGAGACATGAACTGCTGCATCTGATGTTGAACATTGTATTTGTAACTGTTAAGCGCCAGTACACCAGTTTTATGCATTTTTCTGTTATAAAAGTTGTTCCCTTGTGGGTTTGCTGAACCAAGTTTGAAAAAGTGATTTTAGATATTTCATATCTCCATTGGAAGTTAACGAGTATTGAATATTGGATATTGAGGGCTAGAGGAATATCAATTTAGCAGGATGACTGCTTGGGGGAAGAAGGTGCTCCTGTGCCTGGTCGATCTTGAGGGGGTGGTCCTGTAACAGTGACCCGATTGGAGGAACTCAAAGAAGTGACTGCCTAGGTGGGAGGGGTCATGGGAAATCCTGGTGGCCCTGATCTTAATTCTAGCAGTATAGAGGAGGTCTATAGGTAGCATAGGCAATCCACACTAATAACTCTATGGAGTTTATACTTGTTCCTTGCACCTGCATACCATCTTCACTTTTCATATCTGTGAGTATCTCTTATTACATCTCATGTGATGACACATAACAACTGATAGCAGATATAGGCATGAGGCTGAGGAAGAGCTGTAGATGAAGATGGACTTACTGAGAGGATAGAGCAGTCCATGATATCAGAAAAAAAATCATACCTCCCCCACAAATGTGTTTCACTGCACCTAATCTCTAGCACCAGAAGTGGTGGGACAAATGGAAGATATGTAAACATGTTTATTATATATAGGCAATTATCATTGAAAATAGTGGTATCACTGTGACTTTACATTGGTTCTAGATGTGCTTACAGTGGAAAAGTCCCTCAAGTGTTTAGGAAAATAATAAACATCAGCTTGCAAATGATTTGCATGCCTGCAGCACCTATTTTTGACTGTCACTAAACACATAACGATAGGTGAGTTTCAGGATGGCCGAGCCTTGCCAATCTGCCTTTTGTGTCATCATTATGACAATGATCATCCTAGAATTCTTAACATCATTAAATGGATACATTTTTAGAGTCAGCATCGTAAATTTGATAGGAGTATGAAGCCCAACAGAATTGATCTACTTTTTTATGGGACTAGTAAATATACTTTTCCAGATTACAGTGACCTTGCAAAACATTGTAGTGTTCTTTTTCCCCAATTTGTTTTCTATGAAAGCAGTTTATTTGGTATTTAATGCATGTGTTTTGGGGTTGGTGAACTATAACTTTTATCTCACGGCCTGGATCTGTGTACATTTCTGCATCAGCTTAACCAACTTAATTCACCAAGTCTTCAATTGTATGAGAAGGGCCCTCTCATCTTTCTTGCTACAAATTCTTGTGATGTCAGCAATTGGACCAGTTATCATCAGCATCATGTCTGTTTGGTACTTAAACATTGAGTTTAGTGAGCAAAGTTCAGAAAACCTCACATCACTGTATACAGCTAATGTTGTATCCTATTTCCTGAGCCCAGTGTATTGCATGATAAGTATTCTTCTTGGAGGCAGTCCACCCTTTATTACAGCTTCCATTTCTACTGGAGCCACAACACTACTTCTGTTGAGACACACCCAGAAAATGAAGAAGGTGATCTCTGGGTCTTCTGGTCCTAACCTTCAGGCACTCACCAATGCCATAAGAACAATGAGCTTATTTCTTATCCTTTCTTAAGTGTTTTATGTTTCTGAGTTATTGCTCTATACAGTGACCAACAGCAGTGTTGCATGGTTCATAATACTGATCTGTGGCTTGGTCATCATATCATATCCATCAGCAGAGGCCATCATCTTTATCCAGGCCAGCCCTAAGATGAAGAAAGGGATCCTGGGAAGATTATGTGTAGAGAAATCAAACAACATAAACCATCCCAGAACCCTAGTGACCTGATCCTCTCATCCCCCCCCCCCCACACACACACACACACACAAAATGTTAATCTTAATCTGTGAACTTTAGGAAAATATGCAGTCAGTGCAGTAAGTTTATGCTTAAGCTTTAAATAAATCAAGTATCAGTAAAGCCATTGCCGATACTCTGTTCATTTGGGCTTTGTTTTGTGTTTTCATTGGTATTTGGGTAAATCTGTTGGTCTGTTTCGTAACTTTAAATAACTCATCTATTGCTAATTATGCTCTCTGACAGCTAAATACCTTCCTCATGACTTATTATTATTTAGTATTTATATAGTGCCAACATCTTCCGCAGCACTGTACAGAGTATATTGTTTTGTCACTAACTGTCCTGACCCTCAGAGGAGCTCACAATCTAATGCCTACCATAGTTATATGTCTATGTATGTATTGTGTAGTCTATGTATCGTAATAATTATTTTAATTAATTTTTAGGCGGAAGCCAATTATTTTATCTGTATGTTTTGGGGATGTGGGAGGAATCCGGATGGCCTGCAGAAAACCCATACAGACTCAGGGAGAACATACAAACTCCCTGCAGATGTTGACCTGGCTGGGATTCAAACTGGGGACCAGGGGAGGACTGGCCAGAGGGGAAGGGGGGAGATTTTCCCCCAGGCTGTCTCTCATTTAAAGATTCTGGTGCAGGGCCTGATGCATTCAACTGTTTGTATAAGGCAATGTGAAACACTAGGCTGGCTGAGGGAAATAAAAGTGCAATTACAGAGCAATTAGAGGATGGGTAAGCTGGTAAATGTACACTGCAAGATGCAGAGCAGAGGCTTGCCTGTAGTGTCCATAGAAAAAAACCTCTGCTATCTCACCATCATAGCTCCAAATTGTCCCTCTTTGGACATAAGTGTGTGTGTGTGGGGATGAGCCTTGGGGAATAAAGGTAGCCATTCATCTGTCGGCAATCAACCAACTGTTTTGATAATTACTAATCGAATTGGATGAAAATTGGTGGTGCCACAAACATGCCCAATCTAAATCTGATATGTTGGGAAATCTCAGGCTGATTTGGTTCATAGAGTGTACAGTGGTCACGGCATGTGATAATCACGAACCATGGACACGACGGAAACCCCTGGCTGTCGTTCCTCCAGATGTATTATGTGACCCCTGATGCCTGTGCATTTATACTTTACCTGTCACACTGTCCTGCAAGTGTCCTTGTTAAATTTCCGCATGGGCGCCCCATGTGACTGCCGGCATATAGCAAGTGGGGGGCATGTGTGACACCATTTGGGCTAAGGCTGTATAAACACGGTCCTCTAGTTTGTATTTCCCCCCCAGGCTGAAAGGTCCCAGTCCTCCCTTGCCGGGGAGTCAGAGACCCAGCGCTGCAAGGCAAGAGTGCTAACCACTAGGCCACGCTATCTTAAACTTAACCTTCTCCAGTCATAACCTCTTCCTGATATGTAATCCTAATCTTGTAACATTAAAAAAGAGGTTTACCTCCCCCAACCTTTTACCCTAACATCAGTCCAATTCTTGGTGGCTTATTCCAATTGATGACCCTACTGGTACTTACTTTCTGTCATGTGCTATGATTTCTTGGTCTTTTTGGCTTAGCAATCAAATTTGAAATTGCACATTCATTTTGCACATAATACTGAATGATGCACAATGTCATGGAAATAAATCTTGAGTCCTACGGAAGAAAAGGAGTTTACAAATGTAGGGCCTCAGTAAATCACCCAGCAAAACCCCCAAGGCTCCAGCAAATTGCCCAGCAAAGCAAAGCCCCCAGCAAAGCACAGCCCTCAGCCCAGCGCACAGCAAAGCCCTAGGAAAACAAAGTGCCCAGCAAAGCAAAACCATCAGCAAAGCCGCCAGCATAGCAAATCCCTCAGCCCAGGGCCCAACAAAGCAAAGCCCTCAGCAAAACCAAGCCCAAAGCAAAGTGTCCAGCAAAACAAAACCCTCAGCAAAGCCCCCAGCAAAGCCCTCAGCCCAGGGCCCAGCAAAGCAAGGCCCTCACCAAAGCCAAGCCCAAAGAAAGTGCCCAGCAAAGCAAATCCCCCAGCAAAGCAAAGCCCTCAGCCCAGCGCACAGCAAAGCCCTAGGAAAACAAAGTGCCCAGCAAAGCAAAACCCTCAGCAAAGCCCCCAGCAAAGCCCTCAGCCCAGGGCCCAGCATAGCAAAGCCCTCAGCAAAGCCAAGCCCAAAGAAAGTACCCAGCAAAGCAAAGCCCCCAGCAAAACAAACCCCCAGCGAAGCAAAGCCCTCAGAAAAGCAAAATGCCCAGCAAAGCAAAGCCCCCAGCAAAGCCCTCAGCCCAGCACCCAGCAAATAGCCCAGAAAAGCTCTCTCAGACCAGCACCCATTAAATTGCCCACCACAGCAAAGCACCCAGCCCAGCACCCAGCAAAGCCCCAGCAAAGCAAAGTTCTCAACCCAGCACCCAGCAAAGTCCCCAGCAAAGCCCCCAACAAAGCCTCCAGCCCAGAACCCAGAAAAGCACCTGGCAAAGCAGGTAGTAGCACTCAGTAAAGCGCTGAGCACCCAGGCAGTACCCAGCATATCAGGCAGTAGCGCCCAGCACACATGGCCATTTAAGTCTATATTCTGGAGGACATGTCTACTTAATCTATGTATACAGGGCCCATTCATCTCCTTAATTACTTTATTTTGATGCACCTGGCTATTTAATTTGTCCATTGTAAGGCACCTGACTACCTCATTATTTTATCTGCAGGTGTGTGACTACTACTTGAAGACCGCCTCATGCCAATAGGCGTGACCGCAGTGGCAGCCCCAGGACCGCCTAATGCCAATTGGCGTCAAGTCCTGGAGCTGCAGTTTCCCAGCGCATGTCCATGCTAAACAGCTGCCAGACTTGTCCTTTCTTCCACTGCTGTAAGCTTTTTTGTGTCAACCCAGCCACAATAAAGGGTATTTTAGCAGCTGTGCACATCTCCTCCTTTTCAAGAGCAAATGAAAGAAAGATAGGGTGAGAGAGGGAGAGAGGAGTAGAACATTTAGAGACTAGGAGGAGAGGAGAAGACTAGGGAAGGATGAGGTAAAGGGTAGTGACAGCAAGAAAAGGTAGGAATGGATACTGGTAGGAGAGAGAAAACAGCATTCTAGCCTTGCAGCAATATGACCCTATGTCCTAATCTGGGCCAAAACAAAATGGGGATACTGGGGGTATATGGAGAAGAAAGGGGAGAAGGTAGAGGTAGGGAGCAATGAAGATTAGGTGTAAGCTAGCAGAATTCTGTGCAGAAAGAAAAACATTTGCAGCTGTCAGAGTGTCTTAGCATCTCACACGGGCTCCAGTCATTGTAGGGACAGGTCATCACTGACTTGTCTTGTGTGTGCTCCCCTTTTTACTCACTCCAGAGACCAGAGAGGGTGACTGATTGGTGTATACAGACAGTGTGTACAAATCCATTTACAAAACAGTATGTAAAAAATGCACTAATTTCTCCCCCCTTGATCCTCTCAATGCCTCCTCCACTCGCATAGCTACTTTTGCAGCTTGAATTTCCGGGGTCTGCTTGGATCAACCTCTCTCCTCAGTGTCAGAGGGGAAAGGAACAGGGGAGGGAGCATTCTGTGTGCAGGAGAGAATGGCAGATGATAAGAACAGTGGAACTGCTGCCTCAAGATCCAAAGTCAAATGCTAAATACCAGAATTCACTTCTCAGTAGTTCTCTTTAATCAGACCTGTTACTCAGCTATCAGAAGAAAAACAATTTGCTTACAACCCACACAAAACTCTCAGCTTACAGGGAATATAAAATGGCCCCATACCTAGAAAAGCTCCAAAACTCTCAAGAGAGGAAAATCCTGAGTGTCTACAGATCGAGTGCTCACAACCTCGAAATAGAGTCTGGGAGACACACACAGACATACAAACCCAGGGAGGAGAGACTATGCCAACACTGTGAGCAGAAGACCCTTAAGGATGAAAGCCACTTCCTGCTGCACTGCCCCAAATATACTGCAACCAGGAACACTTACTTTAAGAAATTGTTGGATCTATTCTCAGACTTTCTCACATTAGAAGATGAGAGAAAAATATATATCTTACTGGGAGAAGAGGAATCCACAGTGACAATCGCTGTGCACTATGTCACAACATGCCACAGACTGAGAGGAGCATAACGGAACTGTAAACCTAAAAAATGTTCACAGACTGCTTAGCCATTGTCCCCCTACCACCCCCTTCCATGTCCCTCTTTTTCCCTTGCTCTGGCAATACCTTGAATCTTGGTCATGCCAATAAAGCTATCTTTGATTTGATTTGACTTTTATTTGAGTGAATCTGCCTTCTGTTTACCTATGCTAGATAGAGATGGTGCGAACTGGCGATTTTTAGTTCGCAAACCACAAACGCAAACTCGCCAAAAAGTTTGCGAACTGGCAAACATCGCAAACCGCAATAGACTTCAATGGGCAGGTGAACTTGTAAAACTACAAACTTTTTCTGGCCACAAAAGTGATGGAAAAGATGTTTCAGGGGGTCTAACACCTGGAGGGGGCATGGAGGAGTGGGATACATGCCAAAAGTCCCGGGGAAAATTACGGATTTGACACACAGGAGGGTTATAAGGCAGAAATCACAGTGCATTCCTAAATTGGAGGCCTAAAGTGCTTGAAAATATGTTGCGTGTGTATACATGGATCAGCAGGTAGTGTACTGCTTCACACTGACAGACCAAACTCACTGTGTAACGCACTGCAAACACCTGTTTGTGTAGTAATGGCCGTGCTGGACTGGTGTGCACAATGGCGAGAGTGCAGGCGATCATGGTTTTCAAGCCCATATGGTCGCCAGGCTGAGGTAGCTCATTGACAGAACAACAGTGACTGTCCAGCTGATCGAATTTGGTCTGTCCACAATGAAGCAATAACCTTATTATCTTGGATGTGCCCCCCAACACACTCATATAGGTCATTGCTTCATTGTGATACGCAAGCCCCTTAACCGCGACAAGGTAACGATCACGAAGGGGAATTGACACTTGTACATGCCTTTTGTTTTGTTTTTTGCAGCCGCAGTGCAGCCAGACAAATTAAGCAGGCATGTACATGCACCAGAAAAATTATTATTATGTTTGGTAGCAGACGCTGCTAGCAGCAGCGACAATAAAAGTTCAGGAATCGAACTGGAGTCCTGGACCATTTTGGTGTTGGCGGAGAAGGCAGTCAAGTGGTCTTCAGGCAGTGATGCTGTGTGGGGACTGACTTAGTCTTGGAGCCGGTAGCAGCGGCCGACAGGCAGAGATGCTGTGTGGGGACTGACTTAGTCTTCGGGCAGGCAGTAGCCCTCCATGATCCATGCCTTATTCATTTTGATAAAGGTGAGGTACTGAACAGTTTTTTGACCTAGGCGACTTCTCTTCTCACTGACAATGCCTCCAGCTGTGCTGAAGTTCCTGACTAGGACGCTTGAGACAGGGCAAGACAGAAGTTGGATGGCAAATTGTGACAGCTCTGGCCACAGGTCAAGCCTGCGCACCCAGTAGTCCAGGGGTTCATCACTGCTCAGACTGTCGATGGTTCTTTCTCTACAATTATTAAAGCTTACATCTATTTTTTTAATTACTTTTTCTGCTGTCTGTGAAGTTCCTTCACCGAGAATCTGTTATGGAGGGCACGTCTGCCATCCATTCAAGTGAAAGGTATGCACTGACTGCCAGGTATAATACAATGTGCAGTCACACAGGTGCAGTGAAAAAGTATGCAGTGACTGCTGCTATAATACAATGTGCAGTCACACAGGTGCAGTGAAAGGTATGCAGTGACTGCTGGTATAATACAATGTGTAGTCACACAGATGCAGTGAAAGGTATGCACTGACTGCTGTATAATGATGAGATGAATACACTTGAAATCCTATAACGAGAATCTGTTATGGAGGGCAAATCTGCCATCCATTGAATTGAAATGTATGCACTGACTGCCAGGTATAATGCAATATGCAGTAACACAGGTGCAGTGAAAAGGTATGAACTGACTGGTATTTAAAACAGTGTGCAGTCACACAGATGGATTGGCGTACAGCCCACGTTTTCCCATTATTTAAGAAGGGCAAAAAATCTGATCCAGGAAATTATAGACCTGTAAGTTTAACATCAGTTGTATGCAAACTATTTGAGGGGTTACTAAGAGATACTATACATGACTTCATAGTAGAAAATAATCTTATTTCTCAGCATCAACATGGGTTTACTAAAGACAGGTCCTGTTTGACTAACATGCTCAGCTTTTATGAGGTAGTGAATGCTAATATGGATATTGGGAATGCTGTAGATGTGATATACTTGGACTTTGCAAAGGCCTTCGACACTGTTCCCCACAAAAGTCTGGTGCAAAAGTTGAGGATGCAAGGACTGGGGAAGAGTCTGTGTTCATGGATAGGGAACTGGCTAATGGACAGAAAGCAAAGAGTTGTGGTCAATGGATCATACTCAAAATGGGAGACTGTTAGCAGTGGGGTCCCACAGGGGTCTGTTCTGGGTCCAGTGCTCTTCAATTTATTTATTAATGACCTAGTAGATGCAGTAGTGAGCAATGTTGCTATTTTTGCAGATGATACAAAATTGTGCAGAATCATTAACTCTCAGGAAGATAGTGTCATATTGCAACAGGATCTGGATAGGATGGCTATATGGGCACATACATGGCAGATGAAATTCAATGTTGACAAATGTAAGGTCATGCATTTTGGACGTACTAATGGTCTAGCACCTGACAAAATAAATGGGATACAGTTGGGGACATCAAACTTGGAGAAGGACTTAGGAGTACTCATTGACAACAAGTTAAATAATCGTACTCAATGCCAAGCAGCTGCAGCTAAAGCTAACAAAATTTTGGGATGCATTAAAAGGGAAATAAAAACTCGAGATGCTAGCATAATATTGCCCCTGTTTAACTCTCTAGTAAGGCCACATCTGGAATATGGAATTCAGTTCTGGGCACCACATTACAAAAAAGATATTGCAGTTTTAGAGCAGGTGCAGAGACGAGCAACAAAATTGATGCGTGGGATGGAAGGTCTCACTTATCGAGAAAGGTTAGATAAACTGGGTTTATTTAGTCTAGAGAAAAGACGCCTTAGAGGGGATCTAATTAACATGTATAAATACATCAGAGGGCAATATAATACCTTGGCGGATGAGCTTTTTGTCTCTAGGCCTTCTCAAAGGACTAGAGGACATGATCGCCATTTATTTAGGAAAGGGTTCTTTACAGTAAGAGTGATTAAGATGTGGAATGCATTGCCACAGGAAGTCGTTATGGCAAACTCTATACCTGCATTTAAAGGGGGCTTAGATGCTTTCCTTGAGTTGAAAGACATCCATGGCTACAATTACTAGGTAATGCCTAATGATGTTGATCCAGGGATTTTATCTGATTGCCATCTGGAGTCGGGAAGGAATTTTTCCCTTTAGGGGCTAATTGGACCATGCCTTGTAAGGGTTTTTTCGCCTTCCTCTGGATCAACAGGGATATGTGAGGGAGCAGGCTGGTGTTGTACTTTATACTGGTTGAACTCGATGGACGTATGTCTTTTTTCAACCAAAATAACTATGTAACTATATGTAAGATGCAGTGAAAGTATGTAGTGACTGGTGGTATAATACAAAGTGCAGTCACACAGGTGCTGTGAAAAGGTATGCAGTGACTGCTGCTATAATACAATGTTCAGTCACACAGGTGCAGTGAAAAGGTATGCAGTGACTGCTGGTGGTATGATACAATGTGCAGTCACACAGGTGCAGTGAAAAGGTATGCACTGAATGTGCTGGGCCTGGCACAGTATAGCAATTAGCAAGGGCCAGCTGCAACAGACAGGGCTGTATATGCAGTGTCAATGGGCCACAAAAAAAAAACAAAAAAAAAACATCACAAGAACATTAGCCCTCAAAAGAATTTTTGTTGTTGTGCTTTTCAGCTAAGCTTTCCCTATCTCTAAAGCAACCTCTCTCTTTTCTCACTAAAACAGTAGCACACAGAGTGAGAACATGGCCGATGCTGCTGCCTTTTATAAGGGGGGATGGCTCCAGGAGGGAGTGCAGCCTGATTGGCTGCCATGTGTCTGCTGACTGTGATGTAGAGGGTCCCTATCAGCAAAGCAGACTGGAATACTGCAATAGCTAGAATTTGGAGCTCAGACAGCATGGGGCTCTGCACCCTGTGCTATGTCAGCCCACATGGTACATGATGTGGGATGCATCTGGAAGACAGAGGATTCAGTACCATGTGGCACTGGCGCATGATGTCACAACATGTGCCGAGTTACATGGTACCAGCACTTGCAATGATGGCAGATACTGGAGGAGTCTCTTGTGTGTATGGATAAGCACTCAATATTTGCTTGCACATCAATATAAGTAGGGGATGCAGGTAAAATAAGTCCCCCCTTCGGGGAAAGACTCACCGGATGTCGCGGCCTTCAGGGCCGCAACATCCGGTGAGTCTTTCCCCGAAGGGGGGGGCTTATTTTACCTGCATCCCCTACTTATATTGATATGCAAGCAAATATTGAGCGCTTATCCATACACACAAGAGACTTTTGATTGATGGTGCACAAATCTGGGAAGAGCGCTTCCACCATTACAACTTTCTGTGTATATTAGACTGATCAGTGGTTGTTTGCCTTGCTTATACTGGACTTGTTTATTTGTATATGACCGCAGTATTAGGTTGCCTTTCGTGTTTAGATACTGGAGGAGGCCAGGAGTTGTGGTGGTGGCAGAGAAGTGAAACTGTAAAACAGCAGGGGCATGGGGGGTAAACTTTACACTTAGGGGCCGCCCGGCAGGCAATGGCAGCAAGAGGATGATTCCCAATAGATTTCATGCTCAAATTTATTGGAAATTGCTGGGAAGTGTGTGGGCAGCCAATAGATCCTTCTGTCATCAGATTCAATCAAAGTAGGATCTATCAAATGGTCACTCTGGACATACATTGAGTGATGTATGACCAAACTAAAATGTTGACACTCAGTAGAAAAAGTAAATGGTGCTGCACTCCCTTAAATTGGACAACATTATAGAGCAAAAGAGTATATATGAAACTGACTCTCCCCACAGGTGCTGGATTCCTCCATCTGCATTCTGCAACACCCCTGACATGTCAAAAATAAGAAGAAAGACAACTGTTGCTGGTGTACAAATAGAAGACAAGCATGTGCACTTTCTGTCCATCCAATAGTGGTTTATTCAATGAGATTCAGCATACAAGTATCATGTGTGGATCACCAATATCATCCGCCTAGTGTATAGGCATCTAGTACAGCCATAGGAGCGGAGGCGGGTGGATTGCAGTGTGACCAAGTGTCCATAGGACACAAAACAGCTGTTGCATGCTCCCCTACAGTGCCCATCGACCACCTCCTCCACTCCCACAGCTGCACTAGAGGCCTATACACTAGGCAGAGGATATGTTGGCGATCCACACATGATACTTGTATGCTGAACCTACTTGAATAAACCACTATTGGTTGCTGTTTGGATGGTAGGTGCACTTGCTTTTAATTTGTACACCAGCTGCAGCTTAAAGGACAAGTGAAGTGAGAGGGATATGAAGGCTACCTTGGGCTTGATTCACTAACCGGCACTAAGTGTTAGCGCCAGAGTGAAAAACCACTTAGTGCCCGAAAAGTAGCTATGCGCAGACTTACAGCCACGCAAAGCTACATCGCGCACAGCAGTGTGCACAGCACACGCAGCGCGGTGCGCCGGTAATAGTGCCTGGTGTGACGATAACGTCGCACCTGCTGCCTTAAACGTTGCACCCGGTGCGACGAAAAAGGTGCTTCAGTGCGTCGCTTCGGGGGGCACCTGATGCGCCGTTACAGGGCAGCGGGTGCGACGTTATCATTGCACCACGCACTATTACCGCCGCACCGCGCTGTGCACGATGCTGTGCGCGATGTTTGGACGCAAACCAATTAACTCCGTGGTTTGCGCCCACTAGGTATTATGACTCACTAACTGGTTTAGCGCCGGTTAGTGAATCATTATCAAGCTACATATGTATTTGCTTTTAAGCAATTCCAGTTGCCTGGCAGCCCTGCTGATCGATTTGTCTGCAGAAGTGTCTAAATCACACCAGAAACAAGCATGCAGCTAATCTTTATTTATTTGTTTATAAATTAACCACTTAAGGACCAGCGGTCTCTGGGCACTTAAGGACCAGAGACCGCTGGTCCAATCCCGACAGAATCCCGACGAATCGCAGCACATACCCGTCGCAACCGCCGTCATCGCCGCTCGCCGGGACCCCCAGGACATAGACTCTGCCTGTCTCTATGACGGCAGAGTCATGTGAGCCGGTCAGGAGCCACTTTCATTGGCTCCTGACCCTGTTTTTCAATGTAAGCCAATGGGAACAGCTTACATTGAAAGACAGGGCCAGGAGCCAATGAAATCGGCTCCTGACCGGCTCACATGGCTCTGCCGTCATAGAGACAGGCAGAGCCTGTGAGATGCGGCGAGAATCGTCGGGTTTGTTCGGCGCGATCGGCGGGTAGCGGCGCGATCGGCGGATGCATGCTGCGGACAGTGATTGAAATCTACGCCCTGCCAGCCAAAAGCCCACCAAAACAGGGCGTAGATTTCAATTACTGCGGTCCTTAAATGGTTAAGATAAAGTATTTGCACTACAGGGCCACAACCCCTTGGCAAACCTCCAATTTTTTATGCAGCTAATCTTGTCAGATCTGACAAAAATGTCACAAACACTTGATCTGCTGCATGCTTGTTCACAGTCTATGTCTAAAAGTATTAGAGGCAACGGATCAGCAGGATAGCCAGGCAACTGTTATTGCTGAAAAGTAAATACATATGTCAGCCTCCAATTACCTCTCACTACAGCTTCAAATGTTCCTTATGTGCTTTGCATAAAAGCATCTCTTGGGGAGCACTATAGTATCATTATGACCAGGGCAGGTTCTTTTTGCTGCCTGAGGCAAACTTGTGAGGATGAACCCCTCCCCTATTTGGAATGATCACACAGCACCCAAATATTTTCACCCTCATTATAGGTAGGTACAGTGACTGGTATAATACAGTGTGCAGTCACACAGATGCAGTGAAAGGTATACACTGACTGCTGGTATAATACAATGTGTAGTCACACAGATGCAGTGAAAGGTATGCACTGACTGCTGTATAATGATGCGACAAATACACTTGAAATCCTATAACAAGAATCTGTTATGGAGGGCAAATCTGCCATCCATTCAAGTGAAATGTATGCACTGACTGCCAGGTATAATAACATGTGCAGTAACACAGGTGCATTGAAAAGGTATGCACTGACTGGTATTTAAAACAGTGTGCAGTCACACAGATGCAGTGAAGGTATGCAGTGACTGGTGGTATAATACAATGTGCAGTCACACAGATGCAGTGAAAAGGTATGCAGTGACTGCTGGTGGTATGATACAATGTGCAGTCACACAGGTGCAGTGAAAAGGCATGCAGTGACTGCTGGTGTTATGATACAATGTGCAGTCACGCAGGTGCAGTGAAAAGGTAGGCACTGAATGTGCTGGGCCTGGCACAGTATAGCAATTAGCAAGGGCCAGCTACAACAGACAGGGCTGTATATGCAGTGTCAGTGGGCCACAAAAAAAAAAAACAACACACATCGTAAGAACATTAGCTCTCAAAAGAATTTTTTTTTGTTGTGCTTTTCAACTAAAGAGGTGGCGCTCACGGTGCAGATAGAGATGTTAACATAAGAATTGCACATATTGGTACATGGGGGATAGTGTCAAACAATACAGTGAGTCCTTATAAGTAGAACAACAGTCCCCAAACAGTTCCAGATGTCTCCAATTCAGAGGATGAATAAAACCTTTTCCAGCAAAATCAGTATCAAGGGCATTGACCACCACCAACACCCCTTTGTGTGCCACTCACCAGATTCACTGACCACCAGGTCAGTATAAGCCTTGGGACAGTTCCCTGGTCGTCCCCCACCTTTCCGACCAGACTAGCACTCCACTTTACTCTCAGGGGTTCTTCAATGTCAGTAAACCTCAAAGAAAACTCCTCATAGTGTGATACCGTATAAAAAATGTATTTATTTAAAACCAATTGCACTCACATGCTCCATAGGATAAAAAGCGCCTAGAGTTTTAGAACGGGCTCTCCCCCGTAATTGATGGGCGTAATATACAAATAGAACATTAGATGGCGGTGTTTGCAGGCTATGGGAACTATGGAGGGAGCATGCGCGAAGTGCGCATTGTCCCATAAAATCCCCGCAGTACGCATCAGGCTCCATGCCCCTGATGAGTCACTGTGTGACGAAATCGATAGGGCGGAGCCTGATGCGGAAGCGGGATTGAAGCAGACGGAGTGGCATGGAGGCGGCGAGGCGGAACGCGGAAGGGAGTCCCTTGCACACCGAGCGCGCGGCGGTGGTGGGAGAGAGCCCAGCGGATCTACAGCCTGCCAGCCCTGGCCATCTATACGGGGGAGAGCCCGTTCTAAAACTCTAGGCGCTTTTTATCCTATGGAGCATGTGAGTGCAATTAGTTTTAAATAAATACATTTTTTATACGGTATCACACTATGAGGAGTTTTCTTTGAGGTTTACTGACATTGAAGAACCCCTGAGAGTAAAGTGGAGTGCTAGTCTGGTCGGAAAGGTGGGGGACGACCAGGGAACTGTCCCAAGGCTTATACTGACCTGGTGGTCAGTGAATCTGGTGAGTGGCACACAAAGGGGTGTTGGTGGTGGTCAATGCCCTTGATACTGATTTTGCTGGAAAAGGTTTTATTCATCCTCTGAATTGGAGACATCTGGAACTGTTTGGGGACTGTTGTTCTACTTATAAGGACTCACTGTATTGTTTGACACTATCCCCCATGTACCAATATGTGCAATTCTTATGTTAACATCTCTATCTGCACCGTGAGCGCCACCTCTTGGGTTGAAAGTGTTATTGATTAAGAGGAGGCGAACAGGTGCTCTTTTATCAACCCACTGTGAGCGCTACCTCTTGGGTTTTATTTTTAATTGTGAAGAGGAGCGAACTAGTTTTCTTCACACATAATACAGTGGAATTGTGTTCCGTTTTTTCTTCCTTGCTGTAATACAGGTTATATTGGGTTTACCGATTTTTTGACCTCATTGTAACTCAGGTACTTGAAATTTGGCTGCATCTTAATTGTCATCTGCAGCCCTGTAGGGATGGATGCATTTGAGCATAGAGAACGTAGGAGCATAAACCTTGATGAGATCTTTATTGATAGTGGGGAAATGGGGGGAACTATGGAACAGGAGTTTAGAAAGCTCCAAAATGTCATGACGAAGGAACAAGGTACTTGGTGGGACCTGGCCGCACTTACAAAGTATGATAAAGAGGGCATCATACCCAAAAGGCTCAGATGGGATATGACAGCCAATGATGGTGAGGATGATGAAGAAAATGATAAGGAGTGGGAGGAATATTTTGATAAGTGCGGGCAGGGCCTAGTTAAGTTGTTAATTAAAAGGAAAAATAAGAGATTGGAGAGACTGGGAGGGGAGATAGAGGGAATTAAAACCAAAATGACCCCCCTGAATAATTCAGAGGAATACAAAACTAGATCAAAAAGGTTAGGGGAGTTTTTGGAAAAGAATGAAAAAGAGATCAGAGTAGAAAAACAAAAAAAGTTCCAAAGGGATGCTGATGCCACAAGGAAAAAAGAAACCTACAGATGGCAAATTAAGAAAAAAGAGGATGCAAAAGCCGCAGAGTTACTGGCCAAGACAGAGCAGATTACACAACAGAAACAGAGGGTGCATATAGAGGAACAGCAAGGTGAACATAGACCAGGACCTAAACCCACTTATGGATCTAATGTAGAACAGGGGGGGGGATATGGCCACTATGGGGAGGAGGGCAGGGGGGGTTGGGGTGGGAGCAGGGGATGGGGAGGCAATAGGGGTATGCACAGAAGTCCTTATAGAGCACCAGATAGGGGACAAGGTAGAGGGTATAGAAATATATCCAATAATCAGTATAATGTGCCTGTCTACAATCGATATGACCCCATAAGACAGCAACAACAAATGGAGCCTTTTTTAGAGATGGCCCCGAGATATGGGGAGAGGGAATGGAGGCCAGAGGGGGGAGGGTACAATACACATCAAGGCCATTATGGAAAAAGAGAGCAAGACGAGGCACAAGGGGGGGGGAGAGGGGTAAAACGGATGAGACAATAACAGGGGAGGGGGTGTTTAATATTAGTGGCACAAAACTGAGTACTAAAGAGTTAGCTATTTTGGACAAGGGATTAAAATATGCACCTAGGCAAGGTATGGACAAATTCACAACGTATATTGATATAAATAAATTTGCACGTAAACTTCACCTGAAAAAATATTTTGCAGGACGTCCCCAACGAAACCCTATTAATACCTCTGATGGGTATGTGCATACCCACCTGCGAACTAAATCGACATTTAACCCACAGGATACAAACTATAATGCCATCGAAGTGTTTAAAAATATGGTCATTAGGGACATGAATAAGATACCTGAGCAAAAAAATGGACAGATTAGGGAAATAGCAAAGGAAATGTTGGAAGATAAAGGGCTGGTGGTGAGACCAGCGGATAAGGGGGGAGGGGTGGTGGTTTTAAACAAAACGCAATATAAAACTGAACTAGACAGGCTAGTAGGAGACAAAGAGGCCTACACCAGGATGAGGGGAGACCCCACGGGTAAGTATATGGGAGAACTGAGGGAAATACTCAGGGAGGGGATGGATAGGGGATTCATCACTGATGATGAATTCAAATATATTGTACCTGACACACCAAGGATACCTATTATCTATCAGGTCCCAAAGATGCACAAAAACCAAACTGAACCCCCTGGACGCCCCATAATCAGTGGGATAGGGTCGGTCACCCACAGGTTAGGACAGTATTTGGATGAATTTTTAAAACCCTTAGTGGAGGACCTGCCCAATATCCTTAGGGACACGAAACATATGCTTCAGGTCATACAGGGGGAAGAACTAAATGAGGGAGAATTATTGGTAACAATGGATGTTGCCTCACTGTATACTAATATCAAGCATGAACTCGGATTGGAGGCGGTGGATCACTTCTTTAAACAACAAGGGAAAATAAAAGATGACCAGAGAATATATATTCTGAGATTACTTAAATTTGCTTTAGAACGTAATTACTTCTGGCATGATGGCGTATTTTATAGTCAGACCAAAGGCTGTGCCATGGGGGCGAGCTATGCCCCAAGTCTGGCCAATTTGTTCATGGGGAAATGGGAACAATCTGTGTTGGAGAAAGGGGGGCCAGTTAGATTATGGCGGAGGTTCATTGATGACCTGTTCTTCATATGGGGGGGTGGAGAAGCAAACCTAAAAGAATTTCTTGGCCAACTTAATAGTAACAACCTGGGTATTTCCCTCACCATGCAATCGGGTATGGATTCGATACAATTCCTGGATTTGGAGATCATGCGGGATGGGAACACTATGGGTACTAAAAGTTTCTTTAAAGAAACTGATAGAAATGGTTATATATCCACAAGTAGTTGCCATCACCCTGCCTGGATCAAGGCAATCCCCAAGGGACAGTTCCTAAGAATGAAGCGAAATTGTTCAAGCATGCAGGATTATTTCATGCAGGCAGAGATTCTCAAAAATAGATTCATGGAGAAGGGGTATATGAGAGATGCACTTGAGATTGAAATAGAGAGGATTGGAGCCATGGATAGAAAGGCCCTGTTGGGAGAGAAGGGGGGTGGAAAGAATGGGGGTGATTTTGACCTGGCCTTCATTACAGGGTACAATACTCAGTACAGACAACTTCAAAACATAATACAACAACATTGGGGGATCTTGGAGACAGACCTCACCCTTAGAAGTATTATCCCAAACAGACCCAAATTTATTTATAGAAAGGCCCAAAATTTAAAACAAATACTTGCACCGAGCTGTGTGGAGCCAAAAAAGACCCCACGTATGCAGGGGTGGCAAACAGCTGGTTTTTTTCCATGCAGGGCCTGTAAGGCATGCAGGGAAGCTAATGGGGTAAAAACTAATAAGGTGGTATCATTTAGCAATGGAAGGACCTTTAAGATTCAGGAATTCATTACCTGTAATGATCGATTTGTCGTATACCTTGCCTGGTGTAAATGTGGATGGCAGTATATAGGTAGGCAGTGGCGGCTCCAGGAATTTTTTTTAGGGGGTGCTATGCAGGTGCTGGACCAATTTCCGGGGGAGCTGACGACCTGCGGCGCGCGAAGCGCGGCACGTCAAAAAATGGGTGTGGCTACAACCTGCGGCGCGCTCAGCGCGCCGCGGCGAAAAAATGGGCGTGGTCATGACCGGATGAGGGCGGGGCTAACTGTAATTTAAAGTGAACCCAGGGTAAGAGTGATATGGTGGCTGCCATATTTATTTCCTTTTAAACAATACTAGTTGCCTGGCAGCCCTGCTGATCTATTTGGCTGTAGTAGTGAACTGAATTACACCAGAAACAAGCCATGCAGCTAATCTTGTCAGTTCTGACAATATTGTCAGAAACCCCTGACCTGCTGCATGCTTGTTCAGGGTCTATGGTTGAAAGAATAAGAGGCAGAGGACCAGCACGGCAGCCAGGCAACTGGTATTGCTTAAAGGGAGATAAATATGGCAGCCTCAATATTATTCTCACCTCGGGTTCCCTTTAAAAGTGCAACGCAAAGACAGAGGGCCCAAGTTTTGGTGACCCTTTTCCCAGAAAATTCACATAATTGTGCAGGTTTTCTCAAGAAAATACACGTAATGTGAGCAGATTTTAACAAAAAACACGTCCAATGACCCCAATATGCACAATCGGTAGCAGATATGACCCCAATATGCACAATCGGTAGCAGATATGACCCCAATATGCACAATCGGTAGCAGATATGACCCCAATATGCACAATCGGTAGCAGATATGACCCCAATATGCACAATCGGTAGCAGATATGACCCCAATATGCACAATCGGTAGCAGATATGGCCCCAATATGCACAATCCGTAGCAGATATGGCCCCAATATGCACAATCGGTAGCAGATATGGTCCCAATATGCACAATCGGTAGCAGATATGGCCCCAATATGCACAATCGGTAGCAGATATGGCCCCAATATGCACAATCGGTAGCAGATATGACACCAATATGCACAATCGGTAGCAGATATGACCCCAATATGCACAATCGGTAGCAGATATGACCCCAATATGCACAATCGGTAGCAGATATGACCCCAATATGCACAATCGGTAGCAGATATGACCCCAATATGCACAATCGGTAGCAGATATGACCCCAATATGCACAATCGGTAGCAGATATGACTCCAATATGCACAATCCGTAGCAGATATGACCCCAATATGCACAATCCGTAGCAGAAATGACCCCAATATGCACAATCGGTAGCAGATATGACTCCAATATGCACAATCCGTAGCAGATATGACCCCAATATGCACAATCGGTAGCAGAAATGACCCCAATATGCACAATCGGTAGCAGAAATGACCCCAATATGCACAATCGGTAGGAGAAATGACCCCAATATGCACAATCGGTAGCAGAAATGACCCCAATATGCACAATCGGTAGCAGAAATGACCCCAATATGCACAATCCGTAGCAGATATGACCCCAATATGCACAATCCGTAGCAGATCTGACCCCAATATGCACAATCCGTAGCAGATATGACCCCAATATGCACAATCCGTAGCAGATATGACCCCAATATGCACAATCCGTAGCAGATATGACCCCAATATGCACAATCAGCATCACCTGAAAAAGAAAAGAAAAACCCATTTACTCACCTACAGCCAGAAGACCTTCTTTCCCGACCTCCTGTCCCGAGTCCCGACCTCATTGTGGCGCGCAGCGCCCGCGCGCCCACGATCCTCTTCCCTCCCGACGTCACGACGAGACTTCCTGCCTGCATGCAGAGAGCAGGGCTACGGGAAAATGGCCGCCCGAAGCCATGCACTGCAGACTCGAAGTCTGCAGAACAGGGCTCCGGGCGGCCATCTTACCGTAGCCCTGCCTGCTGCTCCGTGCTGCCGCTGTGTGAACTGACTTGGCGTCTTTCAGACGCCTGAAGTCAGTTCACTCCAGGGGGTGCTTTGGGGGTGCTTGGACAATTCTAGGGGGTGCTCGAGCACCCCCTTGCACCCCCCTGGCGCCGCCCCTGTAGGTAGGACTACCCGAACCCTCAAGGAAAGAATGGGGGAGCATGTCCGTAACATCATTAAAGGTTATCCCAATCATGGGGTATCAGCTCATTTTGGCAGCCATCATAACTGTAACCCTAAAGATCTGTCTTTTTGTGGGCTTCAGAAAATTGTACCTAACTGGAGGGGGTGTAACAAACTTAAAAGGGTATCGCAGGAGGAAACCAGGTGGATCCACAGGATGGGGACACTCAGACCAGACGGCCTTAATATAGATATCGATTTGGTTTGTTTCCTAGGTGATTAGGAGTGTGATGTGTGCGCATGCACTCTGGACCGGGAATGGCCAAATATGGGTAAACTATGGATATCAGAGGTGTATGCGGTAGCATGCACTTTTTGGCCTGAAGGGGTTATTTCTTTTTTCTCATGGTTAACAAGAAAAGAGATGGAGGTCTTTGATTTATTGTGTATACCTGAGGATAGTATAGTGTTGGAGGTGTGCATGGGATGCGTGGGCACCCTATCCTGTATTTTCAGGCCAGGCTGGGACTCACTGTTATTGAATGGGGGGGGGGGGGGGGGGGGAGGGCTGTTTTTGCTTACACACTGCCTATATTAGGGCAGGTCATGGCAGGAGTGGAATACCACGCATCATATGCAGCCCTCTAGATAGATGTATAGAGGTGAAGATAATGTTCAGGTGTCATGTATTTCAATAGTGGCATATGTAATGTTTTGGTTTTTAGACATATCAAATGTTGTCAGTATCAGATAAATGTATGGAGATGTACATACTGCATAGAATCATTGTATCCCACCTCAGAGGTGAGACATGATATGTCTTTTATCCTTTTATCTTAGTGTTCTAGCTAGTAGAACTTGTTTGTAGTAAATGTGGCTGTGTTTAAAAATTGATGGGCGTAATATACAAATAGAACATTAGATGGCGGTGTTTGCAGGCTATGGGAACTATGGAGGGAGCATGCGCGAAGTGCGCATTGTCCCATAAAATCCCCGCAGTACGCATCAGGCTCCATGCCCCTGATGAGTCACTGTGTGACGAAATCGATAGGGCGGAGCCTGATGCGGAAGCGGGATTGAAGCAGACGGAGTGGCGTGGAGGCGGCGAGGCGGAACGCGGAAGGGAGTCCCTTGCACACCGAGCGCGCGGCGGTGGTGGGAGAGAGCCCAGCGGATCTACAGCCTGCCAGCCCTGGCCATCTATACGGGGGAGAGCCCGTTCTAAAACTCTAGGCGCTTTTTATCCTATGGAGCATGTGAGTGCAATTGGTTTTAAATAAATACATTTTTTATACGGTATCACACTATGAGGAGTTTTCTTTGAGGTTTACTGACATTGAAGAACCCCTGAGAGTAAAGTGGAGTGCTAGTCTGGTCGGAAAGGTGGGGGACGACCAGGGAACTGTCCCAAGGCTTATACTGACCTGGTGGTCAGTGAATCTGGTGAGTGGCACACAAAGGGGTGTTGGTGGTGGTCAATGCCCTTGATACTGATTTTGCTGGAAAAGGTTTTATTCATCCTCTGAATTGGAGACATCTGGAACTGTTTGGGGACTGTTGTTCTACTTATAAGGACTCACTGTATTGTTTGACACTATCCCCCATGTACCAATATGTGCAATTCTTATGTTAACATCTCTATCTGCACCGTGAGCGCCACCTCTTGGGTTGAAAGTGTTATTGATTAAGAGGAGGCGAACAGGTGCTCTTTTATCAACCCACTGTGAGCGCTACCTCTTGGGTTTTATTTGCTTTTCAACTAAGCTTTCCCTATCTCTAAAGCAACCTCTCCCTTTTCTCACTAAAACAGCAGCACACAGAGTGAGAACATGGCTGACGCTGCTGCCTTTTATTAGGGGGGGAGGGCACCAGGAGGGAGTGCAGCCTGATTGGCTGCCATGTGTCTGCTGACTGTGTTGTAGAGGGTCAAAATTTAGCCCAATGATGCAGTATAGGGGGCGGGTCGAACTCGCTATGTGTTCGCGGTTCACCGCGAACGCGAAGCAGCGAAATTCGCGTCAACAAGTTTTGCCTAGCTATTAAAGTATTCCAGCATTATGGCTCACTAATCGGCTTAGCGCCGGTTAGTGAATCTTGATGCTGCCTGACTGCAGTACTCAGTCTCCTCTCAGCCACCTGGGTAGCGGCCCTGCTCTCTGTGCATGTTGGTGTTGTGGGGGGAGGCTATGGACTCAGGCAGCATTGCAGAGTTGCATGCAGAGGTGTGGAATAGCAGCTACCAGTCACTTACACCTCCCCTCTTCACCAGCATAGAAGCTTCCACTCCGTCTCCATTAGCCGCCGTTGTGCATCTGTCCCTCCAACCGGCGTCTTTCACTTGTGACTCGCTGGCATGTTATAAGTGGGTCACTTGATTTCTATCATGTGAGTCGCAGGTAACATGCCAGCAAGTCTCATACTGTGAGACGTTGATTGGAGGGACAGATGTACAGCAGTGGCTGATGGAGATAGAGGGGAAGAGGAAGCTGGTGACAAGTGGAGAGTTGAGTGACACTGATGGCTGCTGCGGTGTGGAGTCATATGGCTACCTATACTGGAGGCGGTGAGAGGTCATCGGGCTTCCTATAATCGAGGGAAGGGGAAGTGGTCATCTTGCTACCTACACTGGAGGGAAGGGGGGGGGGGGGGGTTAATCTCACTACCTACAGTATACTGAAGGAAGGTGGCTTGTGACATTGGCCTTGGGCGGTAAGAAGCACAAACCCAGCCCTGTATAGAAACATTAGTATTATATAAGGGTAATCATCATTGAAAACCATGGTATCACTATGACTTGACTTTACTTTGGCCCTAGATGTGCGTTCAGTGGAAAATTCTCCTGAGCCTTTAGGAAAATAGGTAACATCAGCCTGAAAAGTATTTGCTTGCCTGCAGTCATATTTATGGACCTATATGTTGACCGTCACTAAACTATAGTTGAGTTTCAGGATGGCCCAGCCTTGTCAGTCTACCCTATGTGTCATGCTTATGACCATAGTAGCCCTGGACTTCATAGCATGTTCTTCATTAAATGGATATATTTTCAGAGTCAGCATTGCAAATTTTAAAGGAATACGAAGCCCAACTGAACTGATCTACTTTTTCATGGGACTAGTAAATATATTTTTCAAGATTTCATTGACCTTGGAAAACATCATATTTAACATCTTCCCTAATTTGCTTACTATAAAAGAATTATACTTGGCATTATCTGCATGCATTTTAGGGTCTGTGTTCTATAGCTTTTATCTCACTGCTTGGCTCTGTGTCCATTTCTGCATCAGCTTAACCAGCTTCAATCACAGAGTCTTCATTTGTCTGAGGAGAGCCCTCTCTTCTTTCTTGCGACAAATTCTTGTAGTGTCAGCCATTGGACCAGTTGTCTTAAGTATCATGCCTATTTGGTTTCTGAACTTTAAATTTCAGGAGCAAAGTGCGAGAAACCTCACATCACAATATACAGCTGATGATATATCTTATTACCTGAGCCCCGTAACTTGTGTCATATTTATTCTTCTCGGTGGTTATCCACCCTTTTCTGTAGCTTTCATCTCTACTGGAACCACTGCAGTCTTTTTGTTGAGACACACCCAAAAAATGAAGCAGAAGATCTCTGGGTTTCCTGGTCCTAACCTTCAGGCTCTCACCAATGCCTCAAGGACAATGATCCTGTTTCTAATCCTTTCCCTACTGTTCTATGTTTCTGAGATATTGCTTCTTTCACAGACAGATACAAGTGTTACAAGTGGCATATCACGGATCTGTGGCTTTGTTGTCATGTTGTATCCATCAGTGGAGGCCATCATCATTATCCAGGCCAGCCCCAAGATGAAGAGAGGGATTCTGGGAAGATTCTGTGTTTATGGATCAAGGGGAATGAACAATCAAAACTGACACTAGAGTTCCCCAAAACAAAAGCGTATGTACATTAATGAGATTTATGGTACAGTTTTGCCCAATAATTAAAGTATCAATTTGTGTTGAACTCTAATTATGCATAATCATAATTTTGCATCACTACTCACAATTATGATAATGGAAAGTTCCGGGCAAATTCATAATTAATTTTGTATGTAACCAAAATTATGTTCCGTAATATTGCAATTAAGCTTAATTGTGTGAAATTTGATTATTCGGGAAACAGATAACATTATATTTTTACTAAATATCTTGCCATTTTTAAAAAAAATAATTTAAAAAAAGAAAAAAAAATGTTTTTTTTTATTACATTTTGCTGTGGTACATTTTAATATATACCGATTTTTGTATAGAGATGCCGTGAACATCAAATATTGGGTTCACGAATAGCGAATGCAAACTTCCACAAATGTTCATGAACAGGCAAATCTGGCAAACTGCCATAGACTTGAATGGGCAGGCTAATTTTAAAACCTATGAAGAGTGACGGAAAAAGTGATGGGAATTTTTTTTCAAGGGGTCTAACACCTGAACAGGGACATGACAGAGGGGGATCCATGCCAAAAGTCTCACCAAAAATTACGGAGTTGACACAGTCGTGTTTTTATCACTAAAAGGCAGAAATCATATTACATTCCCACAAATAATGCACTGGAGTGGTACTCTGTGCTGGCTGCAACTTAGTGTGGCCACAATAGAAGTAGTGTGCACAGCTCTGGGTGTCAGTGGACTGTAGAATGTCACACAGAGAAAAATGCAATAGTACTATCAGAATACAGTGAAAAATAATGCACTGGAGTGGTACTCTGTGCCTGCAACTTAATGTGGCAACAAATAGCAGTAGTGTGAATAGCTATGGGTGTCAGTGGGCTGTGGAGTGTCACACACACACACACACAAAAAAAAAGAGGAGCCCAATGTACTAACCCTTATAAGGGCTATTTGTGGTGCGTTCAGCAAGCAATCAGTGAGGAACAACAACACAGGCCTATCTAATGCTTTCCCTACCTATCTGCAGCAAGTCTGACCCTACTCTCACTATCACTGCAGCCAGAGAACTAATCCAATATGGCCACTGCCACTGCTTTTTGATAGGAAGGTGGGGAGTCCAGGAGAGGGTGCTAACTGATTGGCTGCCATGTGTCTGCTGACTGTGAGGTAAGGAGTCAAAGATTAGCTCAATGATGATATATAAGGGACAGGGTGAACATGCCAAATGTTCGATACACATGCAAACAGTGGAAGTTTGCAGAATAGTGTTCACCAGCGAACAGTTCGGGCCATCTCTAGTTCTGTATACACATTTTATACATTTTTACAAAATGAACAATGAGGGAGTCCCCCCTTTGAGACCTTGTTCACATTGTGTTCCGTTCACATGGCCGTTAGCATTGGGCGGTTTTTAAAGCATCTTTTTTTTTCGATTCCCAGCGCTTGGGTGGGTGATTTGTGCTTAGTGATTTTCTAAGCGTTTAAAAAAACAACGGGCAAAAACGGCCTTAGTGTGAATGAGCCCTCAAGCCTATTAACTCCTCATTCATGCAAGCAGGTATACCTAGAATTCAGAGCCCAGACTGCATGAGTCCCCGCACCCTGAGTTATACCAGTCTGCAAGGTCCATGATGTGGGGGCACCTCTGGAAGAGAGGGGCAGCAATGTCTCCCCTTCTCCCCCAATGCCCATATCCATGCCATGGAAAAGGAGCTCTTTCCTGCCTCTGGCATCTTGTATAAACTAGGCAGGGCACTTACCATAAGGCACTGTAGGCATGTGCCTATGGGCGCCTCATGATGGAAAGTTGGCTCACTTCTGTCCCTGAGCCTCTCCCTCACTCCTTACCTATACAGAGTCGCTCCCTCACTCCTTACCTATACAGAGTCCTGAACAAAGTATAAATGAGAGGGTACTTACCCAGCTCCAGGTATTCCACTGATGAGATCTCCCTTCAATCAGGGGCACCTCTAGTTACTTAAAGGGATACTGTAGGGGGGTCGGGGGAAAATGAGCTGAACTTACCCGGGGCTTCTAATGGTCCCCCACAGACATACTGTGTTGGCGCAGCCACTCACCGATGCTCCGGCCCCGCCTCCAGTTCACTTCTGGAATTTCTGACTTTAAAGTCAGAAAACCACTGCGCCTGCACGCCTGTGTCCTCGCTCCCGCTGATGTCACCAGGAGTGTACTGCGCAGACACAGACCATACTGGGCCTGCGCTGTGCGCTCTTGATGACATCAGCGGGATCGAGGACACGGCAACGCAGGCGCAGTGGTTTTCAGACTTTAAAGTCTGAAATTCCAGAAGTGAACCGGAGGCGGGGCCAGAGCATCGGTGAGTGGCTGCGCCAACACAGGATGTCTGCGGGGGACCGTTAGAAGCCCCGGGTAAGTTCAACTCATTTTCCCCTGACCCCCCTACAGTATCCCTTTAATACTGAGGGTACCTCTGGCTAACTAATACTAAGAGGCACCTGTAGCTACCTAAACCAGGCAACAGAAGTAGGGGAGAGGTTTCAGCTGGACCAGCCAGTTTGTTGATCCATGGAGGGTGAAATCTAACATGCCAGGACATCTGTGCCTAAAGGCTTCTATGGTGTAAATCCAGGCCTGAAAATAGGTATGCAGAACTGTGTACCACAGTTCATAATTTGACTTAACATACGGAATTAGAAATGGACTAGCCGACCCGCGGCGTAGCATACGCCGCATAAGGGGGTACAGGGCAGGAAGGGGGTATTGGGCACAGCGGCGGGGAGGGGGGTCGGACCCCCCTCACCTGGGTCCCCCATGTGTGCTCCCCCTCCAGCTTAAGCTCAGTAGGACCCCCCTCCCTCACCTGGGTCCCCCATGTGCACTCCCACTCCAGCTTAACCACTTAACAACCAGCTAACGTCGTTCGAGTGGCCGTTCCATGTCAGTTCACGGAGGGTGTCTCCGTGAACAGCCTGCGAGCTGCCGATCGCGGCTCGCAGGCGAATTGTAAACACGCGGGGAAGAAATCCCCGGTGTTTACATCAATACGGCCTGTAAAGGAGTTCAGCGGTCCCCGGCCTCTGATTGGCCAGTGATCGCCGGCATCTGATAGGCTAAAGCCTATTAGAGGTGGCACAGGACGGATCACCGTCCTGTGCCACCCACAGCAAGGAGGGAGGGAAGGGGACGGAGGGCAGAATAGGCTTTGAGATAGGGCTTGGACCAGTACAACAGAGTAACCAAGCAGCTCAGGGTGACCCAAACCACTCGGAATGTATAGGGGTAGTGTTGTCCGGATGATGAACGATTCGGATCTTTGATCCAAATCTTTTTTGTGAGTCGAATCATCCGAATCATCAAAATGAGTAATTCGGATCGGAAAGGGGGTGGGGCCAGGAGCGGCACGCCCCTTTCTCAGTGGGCAGCGGGGTCCTGGAAGCAGAGCAGAGATGGATCGCTCAGTTGGAGGGGAGCCAGCCTTGCAGGGACAGGTAGATGAGAGAGAGGGGACATCGGTGCCACTGCCAGATATGTGTAGAGCACACATACTGGCTATAATGTGCTGCTGATTATAGGCTGTCCCGTGGTTGTGCACAGTGAACTAATGGGAAACTTTTGGCTCAGAAGCACAGCTCAGTAACTTTGTAGACAGCTGGGCTAGAAGGGCAGGCACTGTGATTGCAGGGCAATATGATCCTCCTGCACTGCTCTAAACAGCTGCACTTCAGTGCAGTGGCTGGATAGTGTAATGGTTAAGGGCTCTGCCTCTGACACAGGAGACCTGGGTTCAAATCTCGGCTCTGCCTGTTCAGTAAGCCAGCACCTATTTCAGTAAGGAGTTTCTTGGGCAAGTCTCCTTAACACTGCTACTGCCTACTGAGTGCGCTCTAGTGGCTGCCTCGCAAGCGCTTTGAGTCCGACAGGGGAAAGGCGCTATACAAATACTGCCATTACATTACATTACTTCTGGGAATGCTTTGGGGAAAGCTTTCTTTCACTGTGCCACGTTTGCATTCAAAGTATACAGATGAACAAATAGGTGAAGTATATGTAAAGCATATAATTGCAGCATGTGGGTATTGGGTGCAAACAAACATTTCTGCTCTCTGCTCGTCCCTCCTCCCTTCTCTGTCCACTCCCTGCCCATCTCTGTCCACCATCTCCCCTTCTCTGTGTGTCCACCCCCCTTCCCTTCTCTGTCCACAGCAGGAAAAGTCCTGTCCTGCTAGTCATTTCACCCCCGAATGCTACCCTAGTAAAATGTTCCGAGATTCGGATCAAAGATCCGGATCTTTTCAATGATCCGATTCGAATCATATGAATCATTGAAAAGATCGGAACTTCCCATCTCTAATAGGGGGATAAAAGAGACCAAAAAGACCTTCTACTAAAAAAAATCAAAGCTTGTTGTAATTTGCCTTCTTAACCTCCCTGGCGGTAAGCCCGTGCTGAGCACGGGCTATGCCGCCGGGAGGCACCCGCTCAGGCCCCGCTGGGCCGATTTGCATAATTTTTTTTTTGCTGCACGCAGCTAGCACTTTGCTAGCTGAGTGCAGTGCCCGATCACCGCCGCTACCCGCCGATCCGCCGCTATACGCGTCGCCGCAGCCGCCCCCCCCCCCCAGACCCCGTGCGCTGCCTGGCCAATCAGTGCCAGGCAGCGCCGTGGGGTGGATCGGAGTCCCCTTTGACGTCACGACGTCGATGACGTCGGTGACGTCATCCCGCCCCGTCGCCATGGCGACGGGGGAAGCCCTCCAGGAGATCCCGTTCTTTGAACGGGATCTCCTGATCTCCGATCGCCGGCGGCGATCGGAGGGGCTGGGGGGATGCCGCTGAGCAGCGGCTATCATGTAGCGAGACCTCGTCTCGCTACATGAAAAAAAAAAAAAAAAAACCTATTTGCTGCCCCCTGGCGGATTTTGCCAAACCGCCAGGAGGGTTAAAACAGAAGGAAAGCTGCAATAATTCAGCTATAAGTGAACATTTGTGGTTACCCACAATGCTCTGCTACTAAATATGCTAATTATTCCTTTTCACCCTTGGTAAGTCAAGCAAGCATCCAGAACTGGTGGTGTATAGCAAGCCTATTGCTTTAAATTTTACACAGTCGTATAACACCCACATGTGACAGCCTATTTCAGACTTTTGGGCATCATCAGTACATAGCAGGGATTGATATGACTGTATGAGATAGGGCTTGGACCAGTACAACAGAGTAACCAAGCAGCTCAGGGTGACCCAAACCACTAAGAGTGTCTAGGGGGATAAAAAGGACCAAAAAGCCCTCCTACTAAAAAAAGCAAAGCTTGGTGTAATTTGCCTTCTTAAAACAGAAGCAAATCTGCAATAATTCAGCTATGAGTGAACATTTGTGGTTACCCACAATGTACTGCTACTGAATATGCAAATTATCCCTCTTCGCCCTTCGTTTAATATGGCACTACTTCTTCTTCTTGCTTGGACCAGCCCCTTCTTCTTGCTTGGACCGGCCCTGGGGGCAGGGCGCTACTTCTTCTTCTTGCTTGAAGGTTGAGGCACTTACTCTATTATATATATACTAGCCGACCCGCGGCGTAGCATACGCCGCATAAGGGGGTAGAGGGCAGGAAGGGGGTACTGGGCACAGCGGCAGGGAGGGGGGTCAGACCCCCCCTCACCTGGGTCCGCCATGTGCGCTCCCCCTCCAGCTTAAGCTCAGCAGAACCCCCTCTCACCTGGGTCCCCCATGTGCACTCCTCCTGCAGCTTAAGCTCAGCAGAAACCCCCTCCCCCTCCAGCTGAAGCTCAGCAGGACCCCCCTCCCTCACCTGCGTCCCCCATGTGCACTCCTCCTGCAGCTTAAGCTCAGCAGAAACCCCCCTCCCTCACCTAGGTCCCCCATGTGCACTCCCCCTCCAGCTTAAGCTCAGCAGGACTCTCCCTCCCTCACCTGGGTCCCCCATGTGCACTTCCCCTGCAGCTTAAGCTCAGCAGGAACCCCCTCCCTCACCTGGGTCCCCCATGTGTGCTCCTCCTGCAGCTTAAGCTCAGTAGGAACCCCCTCCCTCACCTGGGTCCCCCATGTGCACTCTCCCTCCAGCTTAAGCTCAGCAGGACCCCTCCCCCCTCCCTCACCTGGGTCCCCCATGTGCACTCCCCCTCCAGCTTAAAAGAAAACTTAAGTCAGGAAAAAAAAAAGACATTTACTCACCCGGGGCATCCCTCAGCCCCCCGAAGCTGGATGGTGCCCTCGCAGCCCCGCTCCGATCGTCCTGTCCCCGCCGGCGGCTACTTCCGGGTTCAGTGACAGCCGCCGACAGGCTGGGAACGCGGCTGATTTTCCGCGTTCCCAGCCGCTATATCACCCTTCTATGCTGCTATAGCATATATATATACGCTATAGCAGCATAGAGGGTGATATAGCAGCTGGGAACGCGGAAAATCAGCCGCATTCCCAGCCTGTCGGCGGCTGTCGCCGAACCCGGAAGTAGCCGCCGGCGGGGACAGGACAATCGGAGTGGGGCTGCGAGGGCACCATCCATCTTCGGGGGGCTGAAGGATGCCCCGGGTGAGTAAATGTCATTTTTTTTTTCCTGACTTAAGTTTTCCTTTAAGCTCAGCAGGAACCCCCTCCCTCACCTGGGTCCCCCATGTGCGCTCCCCCTCATGCTTAAGCTCAGCAGCAGCCGCCACTATTAGTAAGAGGCATCGAGCGGGGAGGACTCCCTGCAATGCCACCCACTGTATTGGTAGAATTTGCCTTCTTAAAACAGAAGGAAACCTGCAACAATTCAGCTATAAGTGAACATTTGTGGTTACCCACAATGCACTGCTACTAAATATGCAAATTATCCCTTTTCACCCTTGGGGAGCCAAGCAAGCGTCCAGAACCGCTGGTGTATAGCTAGCATATAGCTTTAAATTTTACAGTCATATAAAACCCACATGTAAACAGCCTGTTTTGGACTTTTGGTCCTCATCAGTACATGGCAGAATTTGATATGGCTGTATGAGATAGGGCTTGGACCAGTACAACAGAATTACCAAGCAGCTCAGGGTGACCCAAACCACTCGGAATGTATAGGGGGATAAAAGACCTCCTACTAAAAAAAGCAAAGCTTAGTGTAATTTGCCAAACAAAAACAATGAAAATCCTTGCGCTCCTATCTGGAGGTTGCAGTCACACAAACAGTCTTCTTTACTTAGGGAGATAATGTACTGTGCCGCTCCAAGTGTTAGGGCAAGGAGAATAATCTATAAAAGAAATGGAGCGCACAATAGTGCATTACCTGTGTTGGTTTTTATTGCAAAATTTAATGTTATACTCACAAGAATACAAGTTTAAAAGCGCTTCTCAGCGGTAAAGCCAACCGCTTATTTTCCCAGGCAGGGCGGCAGCAGCGCATTTAGGGCACAGTTCAGCAGAAATCAAATGCAATTGGGGCACAGTTCAGCAGAAATCAAACGCAATTAGGGCACATTTTCTTACTGTGATCTCTCTCTCCACTAACCTGCTGCCTCCTCTGTGCTGCTCACTGATAAGATCAGATGTGAGCTCATCTTATCAGTGAGCAGCACAGAGGAGGCAGCACAGAGGAGGCATTTAGTCTATTATATATAGATAGAATAGATAGATTAGGAGACATCAGTTCAATTTCAAATTTGTAATTATGTGTAATCATAATTGTGACATTTTACTGGAAATTTTAGCACATAATGATGTTTACTAGCATCAATAAAGCATTTGCAGATATACTGCTCTCTTGTTGCTGTCATGTTTTCACTGGTGCTTTAGCACATCTCTTGGTGTATTTCTTAACCTGAAATAACCTTCCTATTTCTTATTTTCCTTTCTGAAACCTACTACCTTGAAAGTATACCTGAGGTGAGAGTGATATGCAGGCTGCCTTGTTTATTTCCTTTTAAAGCGGTATAAAACCCTGCCATAATGTTCAATAAATATGTTTTCCTACTTTTTATATGCCATACAGTTATCATATTTACATTTGTGCATAAGTATTATTATTCATTTAGAATTTACAAGTTCCCAAAAGTAAAGTTTTTTTGCTTTGAGAGCTGCCTTTGTATTTTATTCATAACTGTTTTTTTTTTCATCTTGTATTGAAGGCAGAAATGCTTTCAGTGTCTCACTGTGTCCGGGACCAGGGATGAGCAGAAACTACGCCAGTGCTAATTTACGCATCGTAGTTTGCATCTACGCATCGTAGTTCGTAGGTGAAGTTGCAGAACTACGCTTATGAATTTACGCGTAGCGAAGTACCACTATGCGTAGCTTACGCTTACTATGCGTAGTTAACATGTGTATTGCGTAGTGAACTACGAATGCATTACTCGCGTCTATTTTTCCGCTTACGATTGTATGCTTACAAATTTACTCATTGGAAAGGGGAATGTACGCATAGAAGAGTTCCCGGGATAATCATCTAAAGAGAAATTAATGCGTAAAAGTTTCTGCATACAGGCATAAGCATCCACATACATTACGCTTCCCACGCGTACTTGCGTATTTTAACGCGTATTCTACGAAATGCATACAAAGCAAATATTTGATTTTGAAGCTATAGTTTGGCGAAGCGTAATTGCGTAAAACTACGCGTAGTTCCAGCGTAGCGAAGTTGGCTGACTACGACCATCCCTGTCCAGGAGCTTCTGCACATTCAGAGAATGTGTCACACTTCTCACTTGATGCAATTAAGTAAACACAAGATAACATTATCTCCACTGCAGATGCCTCTAGATTTCTCTGCACTGAACTTTCAAGCTCTGAGTTTAACTAATTGAATGCTGTTCTAGTAAAACAAAAATGATGGTAGTATATAATATGCTGTAAATAATTTTTTAGAGCAAAAGAAGAAATGTTGGATTTCATTCCGCTTTAAGTAACACCAGTTTTCTTGCTATCCTGCTGATCCTCTGCCTCCAATACTTTTAGCCATAGACCCTGAACAAGGTGTTTCTAACAATTTTGTCAGAGCTGACAAGATTATTTGCATGCTTGTTTCTGGTGTAATTCAGCCACTGCTGCAGTCAAATAGATGATCAGCACTATCAGGCAACCAGTTGGAACGGAAACAAACATGGCAGCCTCCATATCACTCTCTCCTTGGGTTCACTTGAAGTCAGTCTCTTCATGAGACCATAATTAAGGTTCCCCAAGCATAAACTTTTTTCCTGACACCTTAAAGAGAAACTCCGACCAAGAATTTAACTTTATCCCAATCAGTAGCTGATACCCCCTTTTACATGACAAATCTATTGCATTTCACAAACAGACCATCAGGGGGTGCTGTATGACTGATTTTGTGATGAAACCCCTCCCACAAGAAGCTCTGGTACCGCGGTACTCTGGGCTAACTGCCACAATGTAACAATGTTCACAGACAGGAAATGGCTGTTTACAGCTGTCTGTAACAGCCAGAACAGCTAGAAACAGCTACATAACCTGCCCACAGTAAAAATGTCACCATGTAATACATGTCAGAATGTGAATCTGGGAGAGGAAAGATTTTACAATGAGCAAACACTGACTAAATCATGTATACATAATTATTGTAAAAATGAAGCACTTTTTTTATTACATTACTTTCACTGGAGTTCCTCTTTAACTATCTGTAACACCTTTCTGTCCCAAGTTCTCCCACAGAGTCATATCTATCCATTACTTACACAGATGAAACTAAAAACTGCCCGAAACAGCTGTCTGTAAGTTGGATTATATAGCACTGTAAAAAAATATTAGGTTATGAGTATGGTATATGCAGCAGTTCTTCAAGTATGCCTGGTTTTTCAGGGGCATAAATTAATAATTTGTGTCACAGAACTGAGGTGGTGCATTATGGGAGTAACTACTTGTTCATATTCAAGGGTGTATCTATGTATAAAAGGCACCCCTACAAAACTTTAGGGCCCCCTTCCTACATTCAAACCCCCTCTTCCTACATCCAGACTCCCCTCCCAACCATGCCCAGCAGGAAAGAGGGGCCCAAACTTCTTTTAGCCTCCTCCATCATCTCCCTCCCCACCCCCACTCCCCCCCCCCCCCCCTTCCTTGTGCTCCCAGGCTGTGTCAGACCCACAGATCAGTGCAGTCAGTGAAAGTGACAGGATTAACCTTGTCCACCATCGGGTCTACTGCACAGCCAGTAGGTGTCACTGTCCTCTCTGGTCTCTACCTTCTTGGGCCGGCACATGTCATGTGATGTGCAGAGAAACTCAGGGAGGAAGGTAGAGACCAGGTAGGACAGTGACACCTAGTGGCTGAAGTGGGAGCAGCTGCTGCAATAGACTCAATGTTGGAAGAGGTAAGTCCTATCATTGCTGCTGTGCTGATATGTGAATCCGACACAGCCAGAGAGCATGGGAGGGGGCCACAGTGGAGGAGGGAGTTGAAAGAAGTATGAGACATGTGGTTACACTGCTACACATGTGAGACTGAATAGTTGCAAATACGTTTTGTGTCAAGAATTAAAAATGGTACAATTGTAGCAGGTAGAAAAGGGGGGGATCTATTTATTTTTATTTTTATATTATTACCTGGTCAGCAGCTTTAAATAGAGGCGATGCTGACACAGGTTTGTTAAGTAAGGGTATTTTGCCCTTAGTTGTAATGTGTAATGTGTGGGTAGGCAGAGCTGATGGCTGAGGGAAGGTTGCTAAGCAACCAGACACACAAGCAGGGGAGCCGTTAGGGAAGATATAACATCTTTCTGAGGGGTTGAGTTGGCAGTTGGAGCGGACAGGAGAAGGGGAAAGATGCAGCAGGCACAGCTGAGGAGAAGCAGGCCAGACAATGCGACAGCTGACATTTTGGGAGAAAATTACTGAGCCATGATGATTCTTCAATCCTCCATAAGATAAGCCAGCCATCAGTCCTGTAAAGCTGACAAGGAGTGGGAAAGCCAGGAGAGAGATTTCAGACAGAGGAAAGATGATAGCCAGTGATTCTTGACACTGAAGTGCTGGAAAAGAAATCGTTCAAGATGACACGTATGAAATGTGATCAATGTGTTGATAAATCAGCATGCCACAAGAAAGATTTTTAAACATTTTTAATTACAGTAAATTTGGCTCTGGTAATATCCCTCACTTCTGAAGTGTAGTGTTAGGAGGCTGAGAATTCAGAATTATCCTCCCTACTGTGATGAATATAATCTCACTTGTATTTTGTTTTGTTTTTTATAAGTGGCCTGAATGGTTGCTGTAAAGGGAAAACAGTTGTATTATGGAAGACAGAAACTGCATATTACCCATATACTAGGCCTGAGACTAATGCTGCATACACACTTGAGATAAAAGTCTCTGGAAAAGGCAAGATCACAGACCAATTATACCCCATTCCATGTAGTATGAGAGCCATACCTTCGCAGTCTATTCTATGGAGCTGCACTCCCCATCAGATAAAATCTTTGCAAGATGCTGCACACAAAGATGCCCGTACACATTCAAAAGATCATTATCTGCAAAAGATCTCTTCCTGCAATAGATCCATTCCTTCAAAATGCATTCATAGTCTATGAGATCTGCAGATCATCATACACACTGTGATGATCCGCTCAGCTGGCTGCACAGGCAGACAGCTGTTTGTCCATTCCTCTAGTCTGTGGGCTGCAGGTCTCTGGAACAGAGACCTGTCTTTTCATTGCAAGTTTCTCTTCTGTTCTCTTGCTGGGGAATTTGCATACATTCGTTATGCAAATCCCCTACCTGCCTTCTTTGATGACTGGCACTATAAGAGCTTTATGTTTCCCAGAAGGCTTTGCTGGTCATTTCCCTTCCATGCTCAGTTCCTGATGGACACTGCTGGAGTGTCAGCCATTGCTATCTAGTATAGTTAATTCCTGGGGGTTGCTTTAGGCTCCCCTTCTAGCCCAGTCAGGTTGTATTATCTGTATTGCCTGTTCTGTCTTGTCTTGCCTGTTTGCCATTGTCCTGTCCCTATGGTGGTTGACAGGAAATGGTTCTGATCTATGTTCTTGGAGTATAGCTGGTGCAGCGGTTGCTACCAGCTATCTCTTCTGTTCTGTTTCCTGGGATCGCGCTAGCTACTTTGTGCTAGCGCTGGGGATCCTTCTGTTCTGTTTCTTGGGATCGCGCTAGCTACTTTGTGCGAGCGCTGGGGATCCTTCTGTTCTGTCTTGTCGGTCGCGATTGCGCTGTCACCAACGGCGGTTGATAGCGAATCGTTCTGTCTTGCTGAGATCGCACTAGCCGCTAGCGTTAGCGGCTGTGGATCTTTCTGATCTGTGTTCCTGCTTGGATCACACTTGCTCTGGCGGAAGAGCGGTGGATCCTTCCTGCCTAGTTCTTGTTTTTCGTGTGTCTGTCTTGTCTGCTGCGCTTGCTACAGGCTCGGTGAGGTAACCGTTAAGCAAGCGCTCGTGTCCCCTGTTTTATGTTTGTCTGTTTATGGTTAGTTAGGCGTGCTTGTCTCTATTGTGCTTATCACGTGGAGATCGCGCATAACCGCGTGCACTGTTGCGAATGAGTGTGGTGTTCGCGGTTAGCTAGCGGTTGTTATTTTCCGTATCTCCTTATTGTATTTGCTGTGCCTTTGCTACCCTCGTATTCTATTCTGTTCTGCCTTGTGTCACGTCTCGCGATCGCACCTCTCGCGATCGCGTTCCTGTTTCGTATCTGCTGTTGTGTGTGCGCGGTCGCGGAGTGGCGACTGGATTGGCGCACACACATACAACCTATCCCTTTTGCTCCATCTCATTCGCAATCGCCTCTCTTGCGATTGCGTTCTGCGCTTCGTACAATTCCTGTCTGGCACTTGTGGAGGTACAGAGGATTGGTTCCTCTGCACTCCCCAGCGCCATCTGCCGACAGGAATTTCCCTCTACAGGTGCGTAGCACCTTTTGCTGGGTTCCTGCAAATATACGTTTGTGGAAGATTTCTGCCGTGTCAGCGCACGCGTTGTGCGCTGATCACGGAGAAAGTTCCACAATCGTGACAGAATGACCAGCCCAACCCAAAACCCCAGTGTAGACGGAATTTCCGATTTGTACGAATTTGTCGAATATGGCTCTTGTACCTTTAAGAGATTTAAAAAACTTGAACCTGAATCAGCAGACGAATTTTTGTCTGAGTGTACGAAACTGTTAGCGAACCCTGAATTCCAATGCACCCCAGTGTCTACCTGGGCCCCCCAAATGGTCTACATTCTGTTGGGGGGTGAAATGTTAATGTGGGGTTATGATGTGTTAAATCATACCACCCTGAGTCAAAGACCCCTGGAATTCTTGGCCTTTTTAATTCACAATTGGCTGAGATTACCTCAATTACCATACCCCCTTAATGAGTTGTTGTCAGCAGCTCAATCAGCTGTTCCATCTACTCTTTCATCCACAAAGCAGCCATCCAAAGCCTCTAAGTCTAAACGTAAAAGATCTAGGAAGGCTTCCCAGCGGAAAGATCCGTTGCCCCTAGCAACCTTCAATAAAGAGACATCGTTGTCGGAGGATTGTTCCTGCCTTTCTGGGGTAAAGCATGTGAGTCTTGACTTTGTGCAATCTGAAATAATTGAGTGTGCCGCTGTGGTTGATTCCTGTGCGAATCCTGAAGGATTCGCTCCTGTCAGTGTGCAGTTTGAATCTGTGCGATCTGATGCCTGTTTTTCGAATGTTCCTGCAGATTGTGATCGGCGTGAGTCTGCCGGTTTCCTCAAGGATGTGTGGGATCCTTTGTCATTTAGAAACAGATCTTTGAGATCTTCCGTCTGTGACCCTGCTATGGGGAAAATTTCTCGACTATGCAGCGTCAAAAGTAAAATTATTTTGCCTAATAAAGTTTATCCTGTTGATGTCGCCATTTCTTCTGCAAATGAGTTTCTGTCTCACCCTGTTCACACCTGTGCAGGCCTGTTGCCTGATGACAGTTGCTCCAGTGTTTCTGTCCTAGATGCCTTGCAGTCTGCTCCGCAGATCGCGGAAGTTTGCGATATGGAAGCGTCAGTTTCGCAACCTAAAGCGATCTTGGATCCGCAAAATTTGCGTTCTGACTCCTCGGATTCGACATTGTTAGCCGAATCTAAGAGTGAGACAGCGCTTCGGTTTTGCGAATCTGATGCTGAAGCTTCTTTGCCTTGTCCAGAGAAGCTTTCTCTGAACCTGCCCTGTACCATGAATGAAGGCATGATGTCCACTTGCATTGACATTTGCGAGTCTGATTCTGAAGAAAGTATTGACTCTCCACCCAGTACTCTGGATGAGTCAATATTGCCTTGTACAATATCTCCTGCCCTGCCCCTAGAGGCTCGTCTAGGTATTGCTGCTATTTTTACCTGTCTTTCTGCAGTTTTGGAATTGCAAGCTAGCTTGACTACTACGCAGAGTTCTGGGTGCAGCGAGATTAAAGTTAGGAAGTCAGTGTGTGGTCCAGTGAATATTCCTGTACGTTCCACTCATGATGATGAAATTCAGTCTCAGTTTATGGTGGAACCTTCCCTGGGACATCTGCCCTGTTCTCAAAATAAAGTTCCAGTTTTGCCCTGTAACATGGATAGTACAGAATCCTTCTTAGACAACTTGAAAAATGATGTTCCTGAGGTCTTGTTTGATGATCTAAAGGTCTCCGAGTTCCTCCCAAAGGGTGTAGAACTTGTAGGAGATGTCTCCTGCCCCCCAGGTCCTTCTGAGGTGTTGCCCACTTCAGTAGGCATTGCTGCCTTGCTGACTACTTTTGCAGCTCTTGTGGAGCTTCATTCATGTGTAGTCAATGATGATGTTACAGTTACAGAAAATTCTGAATTTGAGTCCGAGTCTTCTTTTGAAAGACCAGTACCTGTGATCTTTACTCGTGATGATTTTCTGCCCGGTACTGGTTTTGGTCTTGTCGTGTCGGACTCTGAGGTTGGCAGTTCCCCGACATGTCCTGAGGTTTCTCCTGTGCTAGTGTACCCCGATGTGCTCTGTGACCCAGAAAGCCCAAGTGTGCCTCGGTTACCAGCGTACTCAGATGCTTCCTCAGTGGAGACATGTTCTGATATAGCCTGCCTGCTTGCATGCCCAGAAGTGGTCCCTGAAAGTCCTGATCTTGATGGGTGTCCTGCTAATTTTGAGTCTGGAATGATCATAGGTTCCATAGGGGTTCTTGGTGGTTCTCCATGTGAGCCTGGTGAGCGTTCTGGCTTCTTGGGATCTCTGCAGAGCTTCAAGGCGTTCTGGGAGATTCCGGGAAAGGTTTTGCTTGGTGCCCTGAATACGATCAGCAATGGCTTTGGTGTTGTAAGGGACACTTCGAACAGGTATTGCGGCAGGTTTGGTATTCTTGGACGCTCCTTGGAAGGTGGTGGGTATTGTCTGGAGGGTGTCGATGGCTTCTTCTCTGGTGTCCACAGTCCTGATGGGTGTTACGCTGAGACTTGCAGTGCTGATGGGCATGTTTCGGTGGCTTCTGCTTCTGATGAGGTCGGTTTCGGATGGACTGACTCTGGAATTGGGCCTTGTCGGGCTGTCCTGACCTTCATGAGTCTTCAGTTAGAGTTTTGTGATGTTACCAGTCTTGAGGGATGTCTGGAATCCATCCCTAGAAGGGGGGGTACTGTGATGATCCGCTCAGCTGGCTGCACAGGCAGACAGCTGTTTGTCCATTCCTCTAGTCTGTGGGCTGCAGGTCTCTGGAACAGAGACCTGTCTTTTCATTGCAAGTTTCTGTTCTGTTCTCTTGCTGGGGAATTTGCATACATTCGTTATGCAAATCCCCTACCTGCCTTCTTTGATGACTGGCACTATAAGAGCTTTATGTTTCCCAGAAGGCTTTGCTGGTCATTTCCCTTCCATGCTCAGTTCCTGATGGACACTGCTGGAGTGTCAGCCATTGCTATCTAGTATAGTTAATTCCTGGGGGTTGCTTTAGGCTCCCCTTCTAGCCCAGTCAGGTTGTATTATCTGTATTGCCTGTTCTGTCTTGTCTTGCCTGTTTGCCATTGTCCTGTCCCTATGGTGGTTGACAGGAAATGGTTCTGATCTATGTTCTTGGAGTATAGCTGGTGCAGCGGTTGCTACCAGCTATCTCTTCTGTTCTGTTTCCTGGGATCGCGCTAGCTACTTTGTGCTAGCGCTGGGGATCCTTCTGTTCTGTTTCTTGGGATCGCGCTAGCTACTTTGTGCGAGCGCTGGGGATCCTTCTGTTCTGTCTTGTCGGTCGCGATTGCGCTGTCACCAACGGCGGTTGATAGCGAATCGTTCTGTCTTGCTGAGATCGCACTAGCCGCTAGCGTTAGCGGCTGTGGATCTTTCTGATCTGTGTTCCTGCTTGGATCACACTTGCTCTGGCGGAAGAGCGGTGGATCCTTCCTGCCTAGTTCTTGTTTTTCGTGTGTCTGTCTTGTCTGCTGCGCTTGCTACAGGCTCGGTGAGGTAACCGTTAAGCAAGCGCTCGTGTCCCCTGTTTTATGTTTGTCTGTTTATGGTTAGTTAGGCGTGCTTGTCTCTATTGTGCTTATCACGTGGAGATCGCGCATAACCGCGTGCACTGTTGCGAATGAGTGCGGTGTTCGCGGTTAGCTAGCGGTTGTTATTTTCCGTATCTCCTTATTGTATTTGCTGTGCCTTTGCTACCCTCGTATTCTATTCTGTTCTGCCTTGTGTCACGTCTCGCGATCGCACCTCTCGCGATCGCGTTCCTGTTTCGTATCTGCTGTTGTGTGTGCGCGGTCGCGGAGTGGCGACTGGATTGGCGCACACACATACAACCTATCCCTTTTGCTCCATCTCATTCGCAATCGCCTCTCTTGCGATTGCGTTCTGCGCTTCGTACAATTCCTGTCTGGCACCTGTGGAGGTACAGAGGATTGGTTCCTCTGCACTCCCCAGCGCCATCTGCCGACAGGAATTTCCCTCTACAGGTGCGTAGCACCTTTTGCTGGGTTCCTGCAAATATACGTTTGTGGAAGATTTCTGCCGTGTCAGCGCACGCGTTGTGCGCTGATCACGGAGAAAGTTCCACAATCGTGACACACACCTTGTTTAGCAGGCAATCATCTGCAGATCATCTGCAGATCAGATCCACCAGGATGGATTTTCAGATCTGCAGATGATTGCCAGATATGCAGATGAAGTCTGTTAAACAAGGTGTGTATGAGGATCTGCAGATCTCATAGACTATGAATGCATTTTGCAGGAATGGATCTATTGCAGGAAGAGATCTTTTGCAGATAAAGATCTTTTGAATGTGTAAGGGCATCTTTGTGTGCAGCATCTTGCAAAGATTTTATCTGATGGGGAGTGCAGCTCCATAGAATAGACTGTGTAGAGTATGGCTCTCATACTACACGGAATGGGGTAAAATTGGTCTGTGATCTTGCCTTTTCCAGAGACTTTTATCTCAAGTGTGTATGCAGCATTAGAGATAGTGAGATTGAGAGGAAAGTGAATCTGCTTAAGGAAATGAGCTACTGTCCTGTCCACTAGAGGCCTATCTTAACCTCTTATAGCTTACTGACTTTACCAAAGTAATAAATGCAAGAAGCCATTTTGTTTTGGTTATTTTATGTGTGGTGCACAAGATAGTGCGAAGTTATATTGGAAGAAATACTTACCTATGGGAAGAGTGGTCCGACTGGATTCCTGTAAAAGAAAGAAGGAATGATTGATATGTCAATTTATCAGTAATATTGAAAGATTTAGAAGAAGTACCTGTTAATAGACTTTTTTTTTTGGCAATAGACTGGTCCTGCAAAAGAACAGAAGAGATTACATACAGGAGCGGCAGAAGCTGAGATTTATAAAGAAACTGTTGTGTTTTTATTTTTCTGCTGTTTTTTAGGCAAGCATATTGAGTAGTTTTGCTCATAGGAACAAGTGACGGAGTTATTTTCTTCTTCTTATTTAATTCTAGTAACCTTATTAATTTACTAAGAATTTAGTAATTCACTAACCAATTTCATTTCTTTTATTATTTATTATTAACTTATTAACCAACCAATTTATTAACTTCTAACCATCTAACTTATACATTTATTATTCTGGCTTTTCCTAAGAAACGGCTGAACTATTGAATAGTGATGGGCGAACACCTGGATGTTCAGGTTCGGGAAAGTTCGCCGAACATGGCCGAGATGTTCGGCATGTTCGGGCCGAACCCCGAACTTCCCGAACATCCCGCTTTTGGGGGCCCTATGGGGTCGCAGGCATAAGGGGGGAGCATGCCCCGATCGCGGGGGGGGGGTCGGAAATTCCCCCCACCCCCTCCGCTAGCGCTCCCCCCTCTGCCCGCTTCCCCATACAAAAGTTTAAGCAAAGTACCTGTAATAGTGGATGGCCTGGCAGTGGCACTGTGGAGTGAGGAGGAGGAGTCCGGAGAGTGACGCGTTGAGGGAGGCCGGGCAGCGGGCGTGAGGTCAGAGAAAGGGCGGAAGTACCACAAGGGTACTACCGCTGAACCGCCCGCTGCCCGGCCTCCCTCAACGCGTCACTCTCCGGACTCCTCCTCCTCACTCCACAGTGCCACTGCCAGGCCATCCACTATTACAGGTACTTTGCTTAAACTTTTGTATGGGGAAGCGGGCAGAGGGGGGGCGCTAGCGGAGGGGGTGGGGGGAATTTCCGACCCCCCCCCCCCGCGATCGGGGCATGCTCCCCCCTTATGCCTGCGACCCCATAGGGGCCCTTTTCGGCGGCCATTTAGTAGTTCGGGGCAAACCCGAACTTAAAAGGCCGAACACCATCAGGTGTTCGGCCGAACTCGAACATCACCCGCACAGGGTGATGTTCTGCAGAACCCGAACAGTGGCGAACACTGTTCGCCCAACACTACTATTGAACAAGAAAAATAGCCAGAATAATTGATCAGACTGAGAACAAAAAAAAACAAGAGTACTCTATTTACTATTGAGTTATGAAAGATTTTGCTGATCAGCAAACTTAGAGGTTAAAGTACTATATAATGGTTTTGTCAGGGAAGCATTAAACTGAAATTACTTTAGTACTCAGGGTTTAGGAAATCCAAATAAGGTCCATTTTTCATTAAAGTGGGTGGGAACGCTGAGAAAATACTTACCGGGTGGGAAGGTTATGTGTTATTGTTAACCAGTTGTTTTCCTCCTAGCTTCCGGAAGTGTTCTATAGAAAGAAGACCAGAAGATAATAAGAAGACTGTGATATTAGATTGTGTTGTTTGTAATTCTCATTGGTTACATGGAGTAGAAAGTGTATTTTTTTATCTTTTATTTTGAAATAAACTTTGGAATTTTACAACCTGCATTGGTGTTTGTGGAGTTCTCCTTCAGTTGGTGGTTTGAAACCGTTTACACCTATATATATATATATATATATCTATATATATAAAATTGTATGTATGTATGCAGGGGTGCTCGGAAACCCCTTTTCAAAATCCGTATTGATCCGGATCCGGATACTCAGATCCAGATTGGATATCCGATCCGACCTTTTGGGTATCCAAATAGAATCGGATATCTGACCCCAGTATCCGGGGTATCCAGGCAAATTTGGATATCTGGATCAGGGATGGTCGTAGTCAGCCAACTTCGCTATGCTGGAACTATGCGTATTTTTACGCAAATACGCTTCGCAATCTACGGCTATGTAATCAGAAACTTCACTACGTTTGCATTTCGTAGACTACGTGTTCAAATACGCAAGCTTCGCATAGTGCAAAGCGTAGTTGATGCGACTGCTTATGCCCTTATGCGGAAAAATTTCCGCAATAATCTTCAACCTATTTGCAAATATAAACTTCGACACTGTTCCCCACAAAAGTCTGGTGCAAAAGTTGAGGATGCAAGGACTGGGGAAGAGTCTGTGTTCATGGATAGGGAACTGGCTAATGGACAGAAAACAAAGAGTTGTGGTCAATGGATCATACTCAAAATGGGAGACTGTTAGCAGTGGGGTCCCACAGGGGTCTGTTCTGGGTCCAGTGCTCTTCAATTTATTTATTAATGACCTAGTAGATGCAGTAGTGAGCAATGTTGCTATTTTTGCAGATGATACAAAATTGTGCAGAATCATTAACTCTCAGGAAGATAGTGTCATATTGCAACAGGATCTGGATAGGATGGCTATATGGGCACATACATGGCAGATGAAATTCAATGTTGACAAATGTAAGGTCATGCATTTTGGACGTACGAATGGTCTAGCACCATACAAAATAAAGGGGATACAGTTGGGGACATCAAACTTGGAGAAGGACTTAGGAGTACTCATTGACAACAAGTTAAATAATCGTACTCAATGCCAAGCAGCTAAAGCTAAAGCTAACAACATTTTGGGATGCATTAAAAGGGAAATAAAAACTCGAGATGCTAGCATAATATTGCCCCTGTTTAACTCTCTAGTAAGGCCACATCTGGAATATGGAATTCAGTTCTGGGCACCACATTACAAAAAAGATATTGCAGTTTTAGAGCAGGTGCAGAGACGAGCAACAAAATTGATGCGTGGGATGGAAGGTCTCACTTATCAAGAAAGGTTAGATAAACTGTGTTTATTTAGTCTAGAGAAAAGACGCCTTAGAGGGGATCTAATTAACATGTATAAATACATCAGAGGGCAATATAATACCTTGGCGGATGAGCTTTTTGTCCCTAGGCCTTCTCAAAGGACTAGAGGACATGATCTGCGCATGGAGGAAAAACGTTTTAGCCATTTATTTAGGAAAGGGTTCTTTACAGTAAGAGTGATTAAGATGTGGAATGCATTGCCACAGGAAGTCGTTATGGCAAACTCTATACCTGCATTTAAAGGGGGCTTAGATGCTTTCCTTGCGTTGAAAGACATCCATGGCTACAATTACTAGGTAATGCCTAATGATGTTGATCCAGGGATTTTATCTGATTGCCATCTGGAGTCGGGAAGGAATTTTTCCCTTTAGGGGCTAATTGGACCATGCCTTGTAAGGGTTTTTTCGCCTTCCTCTGGATCAATAGGGATATGTGAGGGAGCAGGCTGGTGTTGTACTTTGTACTGGTTGAACTCGATGGACGTATGTCTTTTTTCAACCAAAATAACTATGTAACTATGTAACTAATATAAGCATACATTCCAGCTTCCAATGCGGAATTGTATGCGTATAAAAGGGCAATAATATTTCTGCGCATGCGCAATGATCCATATAGATGCAGTTACCGCACACGTAGTTGACTTCGCAATACATACGCCAACTATGCGTTGCGGGCGAAGCTTCGCATAGCGGAACTACAACTACGTGGAAATGCGTACGTGTAGTTCTTAAACTTCGCCTACGAACTACGATGTGTAGTTGCGTACTACGACGCGTAGATTCGCACTGGCATAGTTTACGAGCAACCCTGATCTGGAAAGAAAAACTGGAAGTGGCCTTTAAATTGCTTTAAAAATGGGTTCTTTTACGGTGAATGAGACATGTAGCTTCATTATTTTTTAAAGGGAAACACTAATTGATGATGTGGGGACTTAAAATCCCCCCCCCCCAAAAAAAAATGGCTAGACTAGGTTCCAGACCGCGGTCGTGCAGCCCATATTGTGTCTAAGGTCCAACCGTACAACTGGGACATGGCAGTTTTCAGCCCAGACACCTCCAAAAAATTATGCAGCAATTGTGTTTTGGGTTAAATATAGGTGGTATCAGCACAGCAGCAGTGGCCTGTGGCACCCTGGCGGTGGGAGCAGCAAAGGCAGCAGGAGCAGGGCAATGCAGCAGCAGCAGGTGTAACGTCTGCCAGGAGCATGCCGGACATGACACTTGGCAGTGGCACGTGACACTTGGCACTTTGCATTTGGCAAGTGGCACTTGGCACGTGGTATTTTGCACTTGGCACGTGGCACTTTGCACTTGGCACGTGGTATTTTGCACTTGGCACGTGGCACTTTGAACGTGGCAGGTGGTACTTTGCACGTGACACTTTGCACTTTGCACATGGCAAGTGCAAAGTGCCAAGTGCAAAGTGCCACATGCAAAGTGCCAAGTGCAAAGTGCCACCTGCCATGTGCCAAGTGCAAAGTGGCAAAGTGGCTTGTGCCAAGTGCAAAGTGCCACGTGCCAAGTGCACAGTGCCACGTGCCAAGTGCAAAGTTCCAAGTGCAAAGAGCCACGTTACATGTGCCAAGTGCCAAGTGACAGTCAGACAGCAGAGAAGAAGACACCAACTGTCACACTGGCACTGCCCAGCAGCACAGCAGTTATGTAGTAAGCTAACACAGTAGTACTACTACTCTAACAACTACTAGCACTGACTGCAGTACTACAGTACTAACTACACAATAACACAGTACTCCTATTCCCTACCCTAACCTAACCTATATTGTAGCTAGCTAAGGCTAATAGCTGGCCAGCAGGCAGAAGCTGGCCTGGTCTGTGCACAGCACACACACAGACATATAGCAGCTGCAGCAGCCCTGCAGCACACACTCTGACTGTCACACAATGAAATCAAGCTAATTAACAATACAACAATAGTGTAGTGATAGTGAAGGGGTTAATCACTGAACAGCTTTAGGTTTATCACTGTGTACAGCACTTGCTAGGCCAGCAGCACTGGAGCACACACTCTGACTGTCACTCACTGAATGAAATCAAGCTAGCTAGTCTAATTAACAATATAACAATAGTGTAGTGATAGTGAAGGGGTTAATCACTGAACAGCTTTAGGTTTATCACTGTGTAAGCACTTGCTAGGCCAGCAGCACTGGAGCATGTCTCTCAGTGAGCATTCACAAGCAAGGACGATATGTCTCATCATGGCAGCCCTCCTTATTATACAGGGGGCTGGCCAGGGTCCCTTTCTGTGATTGGGTGCCAGGGCTTAGGATGGGAGCCCTCTGAATGGCTCAATGAGGTCAGGTGGGGCTGGCCAGGGTTCCCCAGGGTGATTGCTTGCTAGGGCTTCTGCTGGGAGCCCTCTGATTGGCTCAATGATGTCATCTCCTTAGTTACAGTATCCAATAGTCAGATTTCTGCGGATATCCGCAGATATCCGCATTGCCAGCCAACTATCTCAAGATAGCTATCCGGATTTCCACAGAAATCCAGTATCTGAATCCGAATATAATAGTTGAAAAAAGGTCAGATGTCCGGGTTTACCCAGATAGCCGGAATCCAGATGAGCACCACTGTATGTGTGTGCGTGTGTGCGTGTGCGTGCGTATGTATGTATGTGCCGCGATCACTCAAAAACGGCTTGACCGATTTCAACGAAACTTGGTATGCAGATCCCTTACTACCTGGGATGATATGTTCTGGGGGTCTCATGTCCCCCCCCCCCCCCTGCACACCTGGGCAGAGCTACAAACAGCAAATCAAATTTCACCCAATCATGTCAATGGAAAAGTGTAAAAGAAAAAGACTGCCATTCTCACAGAAATCAAGCCAGAGTCCCCACACTTAGCACAGTTGGTCACTTGGTGACCGAGGTTACAAATCCAGGAAAAGTGGGTGGAGCATAAAACAGCCAATCAAATTTCAGCAATTAATTTTAAATGGGAAAATGTAAACTGCAGCCATTCTTACACTGTTAATCGCAGGGTTTTCAAACTTACCACACTTGGTCACTGGGTGAATGAGATTAAGATTAATATTCAGGAAAATAGATGGAGCCTACAACAGCCAATTAAAATTCACCTATTGATTTTCAAGGGGAATATTTAAACTGCTGCCACACTGTTAATGGCAGAGGCAGTGATACTCATCTGAGCTAGGATATCCGAGTTACTCGGATATCCTAGCTCTTTTTTTCACTATTCGAGCTCGAATACCGAGCTCGAATAGTATTAGCTATCCGGGCTGTGCTATCCGAGCGCACCCGGATAGCAAGCAGATAGCCGGAGATATCCTAGCTATCCGAGCTCGGATAGCGTCACGAGCTCGGATAGCGTCACGACAGACGTCACCTTGAGTCCTCACAAGCGAATCAGAGGGCTCCCAGCCCTCTAACTGCAGCCAATCACAGAGGGGGAGCCTGGCCAAGCCCCCCTCTATAAATAGCGGACGCCATCTTGCCTCACTCATCGCGGTTTGGGCATGGGCAGTAAGGGCAGCAAGGGCATCGCCAAGAGAGGAGGTCGTGGGCGTGGCAGCCGTGCCACCGCCACCATGTGCAGTTCTGCGTCTGCACCAGTGGCTATTCCGCCATTAGCCACTGGCCGTGGACGCCTTGGCCGCCCAACAGCTGGGAGTCACGCTGCAGAGACACAGCAGCAGCAGCAGCAGCGTGTGGCCCAGATGTTCCTCCCACCGCCAGGTCGTAGCCGTCCTATGGAGGAGAAGGACGCAGACGCTGTGGTGGAACTGATGGTGGATGAGCAGGCCACCATTAGCTCTGGAACAGAGTCCTCCACCCCCGCCACCACTCCTGTTCGCAAGAGCAGCAGCAGCCGACCAGCACTGCCTGGGGAGCAGGAGGAGGAGGAGTGCAGTTCTCCAGCCCCAGCGGGCGACAACAGCACCCTGTCACTCAGCACCCTCTTATCCCCAAGCGCAGTGGGGTTAAGGAATGCTGTTGCGGCAGAATTGGCGAAGGAAGGAATGCTCATGGGCACTTTGGGGGATGATGCTTTGGACAGTCAGACAGTGGTGACTGTCCATCCGCCCATGCATGCAGAAGGGGAGTTTGGGGGATCCCAGCAGGACATGTTTGCGAAGGGGGAGGATGATGATGACAGGGTGCAGGACAAAGACTGGGTGCCAGGTCCTGGGAGTGGGGATGTCATCAGCTCTGAAGAGGAGGAAGAGGATGCGTCTGTGGGCCTTGCTAGAAGGATCAGCATCGCAGGCATGGGCAGGATCACAAGTGGGCATGGTATGCAGGCCACACAGCGTGCTGATTAGGAGACGAGTTCTGCCAGTGCCACCACCAGCCGCACCAAGAACCCCCCCCCCCAACCACCACAGGGAGACCAGCGGCAGCAGCACCTTCCAGCCGAAGGGGCAACTTCACCTCCCCAATATGGAATTTTTTCACCCTGCCATATTTGGAGTGCAAGTATGCCACCTGCAACCAGTGCCGCAAGCAGCTCAACAGAGGGAAGGAGCCCTCTGCGTTTGGCACCACCTCTCTGGTCAACCATCTTGCAGGGAAACACTTTCACGAGCATGAGGAGTTCGTGAAGTTGAAGAAAGCTGGCAGTGGCAGACTCGCCACCACTGCGAAGCCGTCGGCAGCAGCCACCCACCCTCCTCCACCTCCTCCAGCAGCACCAGCAGGAGTGCGTCAGCAATGCACTGCTCCTCCTCCCTCTGCAACTCCTACTGAGGGCTGTTCTGGCAGCCAGTCCTCAGTGGCCTCCTCTGCTCCCTCCACTGTTTCCGTGCCAGCAAAAGGCCTCGCCAGACCCTGCTCAGCGACACCTTCCAGGGGGTGGTCAGGGTTCTGCCTCCCAGCAGCCGTCGCGTGCATCAGCTGAACGGCTTGCTGGCACGGGCCATGTGCTCCCAACTCCTGCCTTATTCCCTTGTGCAGGAGGGGAGCGACATGCGTGCGCTCCTGATGTTTGCAGCCCCTGATTGGCCAATCCACAGCCAACATTATTTTGCACGCACGGCCATCCCTGCACTTCACCGCTCTGTGATGGACAATGTCGGGAGAGGGCTGGAGCACGCGGTGGGTCAACGGGTCCACGTCACCATGGATTTGTGGAGCAGCCGGTTTGGGACAGGCCGCTATCTGTCCTTCACTGCGCATTGGGTCAGCTTGGTGGAAGGGGGCGAGGAGGGGAAAGCAGCATTGGGCACTGTCAGAGCAGCAGCACCAACAACGCAGTGGGTGGTGCCACTATGCAGGGTCAGCGGAACAGCAGCAGGTTCCTCTGATCCGCTTCCATCCTCCGCCACACCAGCCCAAACACCCCGCCTCAGCAGCAGCGTGAAGCCCCGCCACTGCCAAGCGCTGCTGGAATTGGTCAGCCTGGGGAAGACCAAACTGACGGCGAACCACGTCCTGGCCAAACACCGAGAGCAGGAGAGGAATTGGCTGACCCCCAGAGGCCTCAGAGTCGGAGAGGTGGTGTCCGACAATGGGGCAAACCTGGTTGCTGTCATCAGCAGGGGAGACCTGACCCACATCCCCTGCCTGGTGCACGTCCTGAACCTGGTAGTCCAAACATTTCTGCGGACCTACCATGGGATGGACCAACTCCTTGAGGCAGCAAGGAAGGTCGTGCGCCATTTCCGGCTCTCGCCTGCAGCCATAGCGAGCCTGGAAGAGGTGCAGAAGGAGCTGCACCTGCCACAGCACCGGCTCATGATCGATGTTCCAACTCGCTGGAACTCCACCCTGGCGATGTTGGAGCGTCTGGTTGAACAGAGGCAGGCTGTCAGCCAGTACCTTGCATGTGCAACAGTTGCCTCCATCACTGCAACTGGGCGTGCCGCCACCAACCTCCCGTCCATCATCTCCACAGAGGACTGGGGGCACATGCAGCCAGTGCGCTCAGTCCTGGAACCCTTCCTGCAGGCCACCAACATGGTCAGCAGGGACCATGCAATGGTGTGCGAGTGGGTCCCCTTGGTGTGTGTGCTGGACAGGGCCCTGTATGCACTGGTGGAAGAGGGAGCGGCAGCCTTGGACCAGCAGGAGCTGCAGGCAGCTTCACATGCCACTTCTGAGGAGGAGGAGGGCTTGGAGTTGGTGGAGGTCCCTGACCTTGCTGCTGATGAGGGGGAGCAGCAGAGTGCGGCTGGACTGGTGCGGGTGTGGAGAGAGGATGAGGTGGAGGAGGCAGAGGAAGAGGACAGCACTGTTGGCTCTGGGGCTGCCAATGATGTGCCAACAGACGTGGCTAGACTCTTTCCAATGGCAGCGCACATGCTGAGGTGCCTGCGCAAGGACCCAAGGGTGATCCAGATGAAGAAGAGGGAGGACATCTGGATCTGCATGATGCTGGACCCACGTCTGAAGGGGAAGCTCAGCCAGTTCCTGCCTGCAGGAGGAGACCGTGCGCAACAAATGAAGGATTTGCAGCTGTCCCTTGTTGAGCGCTTGGCGGAAGCCTTCCCTCAGACATCCACCCCCACTGTCCAGCCAGCACAGAGGCAGCAGCAGGTGCCTGCATCCACCAGCAGCAAGCGCACGTGCACCACCCCTGTTGATCCCATGGAGTATTGGGTCAAGCACCTGCCGATCTGGAGCGAGCTTGCGCAGTACGCCCTGGAAGTGCTCTCCTGCCCCGCTTCCAGCGTACTGTCAGAGCGTTGCTTCAGTGCAGCCGGTGGAGTCGTTACTGAGAAGCGATCTTGTGTATCTCACAAGTCTGTAGACAGACTGACGTTTCTCAAAATGATCCAGGCTTGGGTGGAAGGCGAATTCCTGGCCCCTGTTGTCGGCGAGAGGGGGACATGAAGTGGCGCACACACACATTACACCTGCTGCTGCTGCTGCTGTATTTCTTCCTGCTGTCTGTGTGTTTCCACTGCCAGGGAACACATTACAAGGTGCTGCTGCCCATGTGCCACCAGCTATTACGCTCAACAATAGCTGCGTTAATTTGAAAAAAAAAATTGTAATTATTTTAGAGGTGTCCGGGTTGAAAACTGTGCTGTCCCAATTGTGTATTGGACACAATGTGGGCTTCACGACTGCTGTCTGGAACCTCATGCTGTTCATGTACGGCCCTGGAACCACCGCTGGGACCCAGGGCCTACTATGTCTCGCTGCCTGCCCTCCTGCCTGCTGCCAAATGCCAGTCTGCCACACACTTATCCTTCTCACGATGCCTGCTGTTATATTTCCTCCTGCTGTCTGTGTGTTTTCACTGCCAGGGAACACATTACAAGGTGCTGCTGCCCATGCGTCACCAGCTATTACGCTCAACAATAGCTGCATTAGTTTGAAAAAAAAAATTTAAAATTATTTTAGAGGTGTCCGGGTTGAAAACTGTGCTGTCACAATTGTGTATTGGACACAATGTGGGCTTCACGACCGCTGTCTGGAACCTCATGCTGTGTATTACGGCCCTGGAACCAGCGCTAGGACCCAGGGCCTACTATGTCTCGCTGCCTGCCCTCTTGCCTGCTGCCAAATGCCAGTCTGCCACACACACTCATCCTCCTCACGCTGCCTGCTGTTGTATTTCCTCCTGCTGTCTGTGTGTTTCCACTGCCAGGGATCACATTACAAGGTGCTGCTGCCCATGTGCCACCAGCTATTACGCTCAACAATAGCTGCATCATTTTGAAAAAAAAAAATTGTAATTATTTTAGAGGTGTCCGGGTTGAAAACTGTGCTGTCCCAATTGTGTATTGGACACAATGTGGGCTTCACGACCGCTGTCTGGAACCTCATGCTGTGTATTACGGCCCTGGAACCACCGCTAGGACCCAGGGCCTACTATGTCTCGCTGCCTGCCCTCCTGCCTGCTGCCAAATGCCAGTCTGCCACACACTTATCCTCCTCAAGCTGTCTGCTGTTATATTTCCTCCTGCTGTCTGTGTGTTTCCACTGCCAGGGAACACACTACAAGGTGCTGCTGCCCATGCGCCACCAGCTATTACGCTCAACAATAGCTGCATCATTTTGAAAAAAAAAATTGTAATTATTTTAGAGGTGTCCGGGTTGAAAACTGTGCTGTCCCAATTGTGTATTGGACACAATGTGGGCTTCACGACCGCTGTCTGGAACCTCATGCTGTGTATTTACGGCACTGGAACCACCGCTAGGACCCAGGGCCTACTATGTCTCGCTGCCTGCCCTCCTGCCTGCTGCTAATCTGCCACACACTCATCCTCCTCACGCTGCCTGCTGTTGTATTTCCTCCTGCTGTCTGTGTGTTTCCACTGCCAGGGATCACATTACAAGGTGCTGCTGCCCATGTGCCACCAGCTATTACGCTCAACAATAGCTGCATCATTTTGAAAAAAAATAATTTGTAATTATTTTAAAGGTGTCCGGGTTGAAAACTGTGCTGTCCTAATTGTGTATTGGACACAATGTGGGCTTCACGACCGCTGTCTGGAACCTCATGCTGTGTATTACGGCCCTGGAACCACCGCTAGGACCCAGAGCCTACTATGTCTCGCTGCCTGCCCTCCTGCCTGCTGCCAATCTGCCACACACTCATCCTCCTCACGCTGCCAGCTGTTGTATTTCCTCCTGCTGTCTGTGTGTTTCCACTGCCAGGGATCACATTACAAGGTGCTGCTGCCCATGTGCCACCAGCTATTAGGCTCAACAATAGCTGCATCATTTTGAAAAAAAAAATTGTAATTATTTTAGAGGTGTCCGGGTTGAAAACTGTGCTGTCCCAATTGTGTAGTGGACACAATGTGGGCTTCACGACCGCTGTCTGGAACCTCATGCTGTGTATTACGGCCCTGGAACCACCGCTAGGATCCAGGGCCTACTATGTCTCGCTGCCTGCCCTCCTGCCTGCTGCCAAATGCCAGTCTGCCACACACTCATCCTCCTCACGCTGCCAGCTGTTGTATTTCCTCCTGCTGTCTGTGTGTTTCCACTGCCAGGGATCACATTACAAGGTGCTGCTGCCCATGTGCCACCAGCTATTAGGCTCAACAATAGCTGCATCATTTTGAAAAAAAAAATTGTAATTATTTTAGAGGTGTCCGGGTTGAAAACTGTGCTGTCCCAATTGTGTATTGGACACAATGTGGGCTTTATGACTGCTGTCTGGAACCTCATGCTGTTCATTTACGGCCCTGGAACCACTGCTAGGACCCAGGGCCTACTATGTCTCGCTGCCTGCCCTCCTGCCTGCTGCCAAATGCCAGTCTGCCACACACTTATCCTCCTCACACTGCCTACTGTTATATTTCCTCCTGCTGTCTGTTTGTTTCCACTGCCAGGGAACACATTACAAGGTGCTGCTGCAAGTGTGCCACCAGCTATTGCGCTCAACAATAGCTGCATTAATTTGAAAAAAAAATTGTAATTATTTTAGAGGTGTCCGGGTTGAAAACTGTGCTGTCCCAATTGTGTATTGGACACAATGTGGGCTTCACGACCGCTGTCTGGAACCTCATGCTGTGTATTACGGCCCTGGAACCACCACTAGGACCCAGGGCCTACTATGTCTCGCTGCCTGCCCTCCTGCTTGCTGCCAAATGCCAGTCTGCCACACACACTCATCCTCCTCACGCTGCCTGCTGCTGTATTTCCTCCTGCTGTCTGTGTGTTTCCACTGCCATGGAACACATTACAAGGTGCTGCTGCCCATGCGCCACCAGCTATTAGGCTCAACAATAGCTGCATCATTTTGAAAAAAAAAATTGTAATTATTTATAGAGGTGTCCGGGTTGAAAACTGTGCTGTCCCAATTGTGTATTGGACACAATGTGGGCTTCATGACCGCTGTCTGGAACCTCATGCTGTGTATTTACGGCCCTGGAACCACCGCTAGGACCCAGGGCCTATTATGTCTCGCTGCCTGCCCTCCTGCCTGCTGCCAAATGCCAGTCTGCCACACACTTATCCTTCTCTTGCTGCCTGCTGTTATATTTCCTTCTGCTGTCTGTGTGTTTCCCCTGCCAGGGAACACATTACAAGGTGCTGCTTCCCATGCGCCACCAGCTATTACGCTCAACAATAGCTGCATTATTTTGAAAAAAAATTGTAATTATTTTAGAGGCGTCCGAGTTGAAAACTGTGCTGTCCCAATTGTGTATTGGACACAATTTGGGCTTCACGACCGCTGTCTGGAACCTCATGCTGTTCATTTATGGCCCTGGAACCACCGCTAGGACCCAGGGCCTACTATGTCTCACTGCCTGCCCTCCTGCCTTCTGCCTAATGCCAGTCTGCCACACACTCATCCTCCTCACGCTGCCTGCTGTTATATTTCCTCCCAGTGATGCTCGGATACCCCTTTTTATTATTCTAGTTAGGTCGAATTCGAATAGTAAATTATTCGAGTTCGGTCGAATATTCGAGTCGAATATTTTACTATTCGATTCGACCTCGGATCGACTATTCGAGCTCTGACTATTCGAATAGCTTCCAACACTTGTTTTGCGAATGATGCCAAAAAATCTTACCTTTCCAGAGTCCAACAACATGCAAGTGATAAGCTGGGGATGTTCCATTTAACTCTTGCGAACGACCAGCTAACGCCGATTGGCGTAAACTGGTCATCTGCAAGTTTCCATGGAAAAGGCCGCTCGATCGAACGGCCTTTCCATGTCCGTTCATGGAGGGTGTCTCCGTGAACAGCTGGAGAGCCGCCGATCACGGCTCGCCGGCAAAATGTAAACACGCGGGGAAGAAATCCCCGCTGTTTACATCATACGGCAGCGCCGTAAGGCAGATCGGCGATCCCCGGCCTCTGATTGGCCGGGGATCACCGGCATATGATAGGCTGAAGCCTGTCCTACAATGCGCAGGATGGATATCCGTCCTGCGCAGCTCATACAGGGAGAGGGAGGGACTGAGAGGACGGGAGCGCTGAAAACGCTGCGGAGGGGGGCTTTGAAGAGCCCCCCCGCAAAGCGCAGCAAGCCGGCGGCGATCAGACCCCCCCAGCAGGACATCCCCCTAGTGGGGAAAAAAGGGGGTAAGTCTGATCGCCCTGGCTGCTATCTGATCTGTGCTGCGGGCTGGAGAGCCCACGCAGCACAGATCAGGCAATAATCCCCTGGTCGTCAAGTGGTTAAAAAAAAAAAAAGGTGGAAAGAGAAGTTGTGTCCAAAATTCTGTTCAGTACTGTATATTCTTCTTCTTCTTCTTCTTCTTCTTCTTCTTCTTCTTCTTCTTCTTCTTCTTTTTCTATATCTTCTTCTTTTTCTATATCTTCTTATTATTATTATTTTTCTATTTCTTCTTCTTATTATTATTTTTCTATTTCTTCTTCTTCTTTTTCTATATCTTCTTCTTCTTTTTCTATATCTTCTTCTTCTTCTTCTTTTTCTATATCTTCTTCTTATTATTATTTTTCTATATCTTCTTCTTCTTCTCCTTCTTCTTCTTCTTTTTCTATATCTTCTTCTTCTTCTTCTTCTTCTTCTTCTTCTTCTTCTTCTTCTTCTTCTTCTTCTTCTTCTTCTTCTTCTTCTTCTTCTTCTTCTTCTTCTTCTTTTTCTATATCTTCTTCTTATTATTATTTTTCTATTTCTTCTTCTTATTATTATTTTTCTATTTCTTCTTCTTATTATTATTTTTCTATTTCTTCTTCTTATTATTATTTTTCTATTTCTTCTTCTTCTTTTTCTATATCTTCTTCTTATTATTATTTTGCTATTTCTTCTTCTTCTTCTTTTTCTATATCTTCTTCTTCTTCTCCTTCTTCTTCTTCTTTTTCTATATCTTCTTCTTCTTCTATATCGTCTTCTTCTTCTTCACTTATTTCTCTTCTATATTTTTTTTTAAAGAAATGCAGCTATTTTTGAGCGTAATAAATAGCTGGTGGCGCATGGTGGAAGCGCCATTGTATGTGCTCCCTGGCAGTGGAAACACACAGACAGCAGGAGGTAAATTCAGCAGCAGCAGCAGGAGGAGGATGATTGTGTGGCAGCAGGCAGTCAATGAGGCAGGCAGCGAGACATAATAGGCTGTGGTACCTAGCGGTGGTACCAGGCCGTAAATACACAGCATGAGGTTCCAGACAGCGGTCGTGAAGCCCACATCATGTCCAATACACAACTGGGACAACACAGTTTTCAACCCGGACACCTCTAAAAATAATATCACAAAGTATTAAAAAGTATATATATTTTTTTCGTATTTTTAAAGAAATGCAGCTATTTTTGAGCGTAATAAATAGCTGGTGGCGCATGGTGGAAGCGCCATTGTATGTGCTCCCTGGCAGTGGAAACACACAGACAGAATTAGGTAAATTCAGCAGCAGGAGGAGGATGATTGTGTGGCAGCAGGCAGTCAATGAGGCAGGCAGCGAGACATAATAGGCTGTGGTACCTAGCGGTGGCACCAGCCCATAAATACACAACAGGAGTTCCCAGACAGCGGTCGTGCAGCTCACATCGTGTCCAATACACAACTGGGACAACACAGTTTTTAACCCGGGTGCCTCAGAAAAATTAAACCTTTTTTTTAATGTTTTTTTTTTTCTTTTTTTACAGCAAATTACACAGATATAGCTATTGTTGGACATAATAGCTGATGGCAGAATGGCAGCAGAAGGTAAATCTGTGTACCCTGGCAGTGGGAAACACAGACCGACAGCAGCAGCAGCAGGAGGAATGGAGGAGTAGTGTGAGTGTGGCAGCAGGCAGGCAGCGTGACATAATAGCCCTGGTACCTAGCGGTGATACCAGGGCTGTAAATAAACACAACAAGAGGTCCCAGAGAGCGGTTGTGCAGCCCACATCGTGTTCAATACACAACTGGGACAACACAGTTTTCAACCCGGGCACCTCAGAAAAATTAAACCTTTTTTTTTTCATGTTTTTTTTTTTTTTTTACAGCAAATTACACAGATATAGCTATTGTTGGACATAATAGCTGGTGGCAGAGTGGCAGCAGAAGGTAAATCTGTGTACCCTGGCAGTGGGAAACACAGACCGACAGCAGCAGCAGCAGGAGGAATGGAGGAGTAGTGTGAGTGTGGCAGCAGGTAGGCAGCGTGACATAATAGCCCTGGTACCTAGCGGTGATACCAGGGCTGTAAATAAAAACAACAGGAGTTCCCAGACAATATCACAAAGTATTAAAAAGTATATATATTTTTTTCATTTTTTTAAAGAAATGCAGCTATTTTTGAGCGTAATAAATAGCTGGTGGCGCATGGTGGAAGCGCCATTGTATGTGCTCCCTGGCAGTGGAAACACACAGACAGCAGGAGGTAAATTCAGCAGCAGCAGCAGGAGGAGGATGATTGTGTGGCAGCAGGCAGTCAATGAGGCAGGCAGCGAGACATAATAGGCTGTGGTACCTAGCGGTGGTACCAGGCCGTAAATACACAGCATGAGGTTCCAGACAGCGGTCGTGAAGCCCACATCATGTCCAATACACAACTGGGACAACACAGTTTTCAACCCGGACACCTCTAAAAATAATATCACAAAGTATTAAAAAGTATATATATTTTTTTCGTATTTTTAAAGAAATGCAGCTATTTTTGAGCGTAATAAATAGCTGGTGGCGCATGGTGGAAGCGCCATTGTATGTGCTCCCTGGCAGTGGAAACACACAGACAGCATTAGGTAAATTCAGCAGCAGGAGGAGGATGATTGTGTGGCAGCAGGCAGTCAATGAGGCAGGCAGCGAGACATAATAGGCTGTGGTACCTAGCGGTGGCACCAGCCCATAAATACACAACAGGAGGTCCCAGACAGCGGTCGTGCAGCCCACATCGTGTCCAATACACAACTGGGACAACACAGTTTTTAACCCGGGTGCCTCAGAAAATTAAACCTTTTTTGTAATGTTTTTTTTTTTTTTTTTTTTTTTTTTTTTTTTACAGCAAATTACACAGATATAGCTATTGTTGGACATAATAGCTGATGGCAGAATGGCAGCAGAAGGTAAATCTGTGTACCCTGGCAGTGGGAAACACAGACCGACAGCAGCAGCAGCAGGAGGAATGGAGGAGTAGTGTGAGTGTGGCAGCAGGCAGGCAGCGTGACATAATAGCCCTGGTACCTAGCGGTGATACCAGGGCTGTAAATAAACACAACAAGAGGTCCCAGAGAGCGGTTGTGCAGCCCACATCGTGTCCAATACACAACTGGGACAACACAGTTTTCAACCCGGGCACCTCAGAAAAATTAAACCTTTTTTTTTTCATGTTTTATTTTTTTTTTTTTTTTTACAGCAAATTACACAGATATAGCTATTGTTGGACGTAATAGCTGGTGGCAGAGTGGCAGCAGAAGGTAAATCTGTGTACCCTGGCAGTGGGAAACACAGACCGACAGCAGCAGCAGCAGGAGGAATGGAGGAGTAGTGTGAGTGTGGCAGCAGGTAGGCAGCGTGACATAATAGCCCTGGTACCTAGCGGTGATACCAGGGCTGTAAATAAAAACAACAGGAGTTCCCAGACAATATCACAAAGTATTAAAAAGTATATATATTTTTTTCATTTTTTTAAAGAAATGCAGCTATTTTTGAGCGTAATAAATAGCTGGTGGCGCATGGTGGAAGCGCCATTGTATGTGCTCCCTGGCAGTGGAAACACACAGACAGCAGGAGGTAAATTCAGCAGCAGCAGCAGGAGGAGGATGATTGTGTGGCAGCAGGCAGTCAATGAGGCAGGCAGCGAGACATAATAGGCTGTGGTACCTAGCGGTGGCACCAGCCCATAAATACACAACAGGAGGTCCCAGACAGCGGTCGTGCAGCCCACATTGTGTCCAATACACAACTGGGACAACACAGTTTTCAACCCGGGCACCTCAGAAAAATTAAACCTTTTTTTTTTTTTTTTAATTTTTTTTTTTTCTTTTAAGGCAAATTTAACAGATAGCTATTGTTGGACGTAATAGCTGGTGGCAGAGTGGCAGCAGAAGGTAAATCTGTGTACCCTGGCAGTGGGAAACACAGACAGACAGCAGAAGGGCAGTACACAGCAGCCCACTGTAGGTGTAAAATGTGTGGCTACAGGCGACGTAATAGTCAAACTGAACCAGGCTGGCTTAGTAGTGAGCAGGAGCCAGGAGGTGGTAAAGGGTGGTAAGGCATATTAACGATGGTTCCGGCAGCCAGTTCATGTCCCCCTCTCGCCGACAACAGGGGCCAGGAACTCGCCTTCCACCCACGCCTGGTTCATCTTGAGAAACGTCAGTCTGTCCACAGACTTGTGAGACAGACGTGAGCGTTTCTCGGTGACCACACCACCAGCTGCACTGAAGCAGCGCTCGGACAGCACGCTGGAAGGGGGACAGGACAGCACTTCCAGGGCGTACTGCACCAGCTCGCTCCAGATCTCCAGGCGCTTGACCCAATACTCCATGGGATCAACAGGGGCATCGCTGTCAAGCCCGCTGTAGGACCCCATGTAGTCAGCCACCATGCAGGTCAGGTGCTGGCTGTGACCGGAGGAGGATGCTGCTGCATGCACCTCCTTTCTAGTCACTGCTGGAGCCTCTACAGTCCTGTAGAGCTCGTTGCTGAGAGACAGCAGGTCTGTGGGGCGCTTGCTGCTGGATGCAGGCACCTGCTGCTGCCTCTGTGCTGGCTGGACAGTGAGGGTGGAAGGCTGGGTAAGGCTTCCTCCAAGCGCTCAACAAGGGCCTGCTGCAAGCTCCTTATTTGTTGCGCTGGGTCTCCTCCTGCAGGAGGCAGGAACTGGCTCAACTTCCCCTTGTAGCGCGGGTCCAACATCATGCTGATCCAGATGTCCTCCCTCTGCTTCATCTGGATCACCCTGGGGTCCCTGCGCAGGTACGTCAGCATGTGCGCTGCCATTGGGAAGAGGCGGGCCACGTGTGCTGGCACATCGACGGCAGTGCTGTCCTCATCCTCCTCCTCTGCCGCCTCATCCTCTCTCCACCCCCGCACCAACTCAGCTGCACTGTGCTGATCCCCCTCATCAGCAGCAAGGTCAGGGACCTCCCCCAAGTCCTCCTCCTCCTCCCCCTCAGAGGTGGACTGTGCAGCTGCATGCCGCTCCTGCTGGGCCAAGGCTGCCGCTCCCTGTTCCAGCAAAGCATCGAGGGCCCTGTTCAGCAGACAAACCAGGGGCACCCACTCGCACACCATAGCATGGTCCCTGCTCACCATGTTGGTGGCCTGCAGAAAGGGAGCCAGCACTAAGCACACCTGCTGCATGTGCCCCCAGTCGTCATCGGGACGATGGACGGGATGTTGCTGGTCTTGTCCCTTTTCTGAGCGGCGGACACAGTGGCCAGGGCAAGGTACTGGTTGACAGCGTGCTTCTGTTCAACCAGACGCTCCAACATCACCAGGGTGGAGTTCCAGCAAGTTGGAACGTCAAGGATCAGCCGATGGCGTGGCAGCTCCAGCTCCTTTTGCACGTTTTCCAGGCTCGCAGAGGCTGCAGGCGAGCACCGGAAGTGAAGCACAACATTCCTTGCCATTTCCAGCAGTTCGCCCATCCCCTGGTAGGTGCGCAAGAACTTCTGCACCACCAGGTTCAGCACGTGGGCAAGACAGGGGATGTGGGTCAGGTTTCCCCTGTCGATTGCGGAAACCAGATTGGCCCCATTGTCGGCCACCACCTCTCCGACTCTGAGGCCTCTGGGGGTCAGCCAAATCCTCTCCTGCTCCTGGAGTTTGGCCAACACATGGGTTGCCGTCAGTTTGGTCTTCCCAAGGCTGACCAACTGCAGAAGCGCTTGGCAGTGGCGTGGCTTCACGCTGCTGAGGCGTGGGGTTTGGCCAGGTGTGCCGGAGGATGGCAGAGGATTGGAGAAACCTGCTGCAGTTCCCCTGACCCTGCGGGGTGGCACCACCCACTGTGTTGCTGCTGCTGCTGTGCCCGCTGCTGCTCTCCCATCCTCACCCCCTTCCACCAAGCTGACCCAGTGGACAGTGAAGGACAGGTAGCGGCCTGTCCCGAAGCGTCTGCTCCAGGAGTCCATGGTGACGTGGTCCCTTTCACCAACCGTGTGCTCCAGCCCTCGCTCCACATTAGCCATCACAAAGCGGTGCAGTGCAGGCATGACCTGGCGGGCGAAGAAGTGTCTGCTGGGGAGCTGCCAGTCTGGGGCTGCACAAGCAAGCAGCGCACGCATGTCGCTCCCCTCCTGCACGAGCGTGTACGGCAGGAGTTGGGAGCACATGGCCCGTGCCAGCAAGCCGTTCAGCTGCCGCATGCGACGGCTGCTGGGAGGCAGAGCCCTAACCACCCCCTGGAAGGACTCGCTCAAATGGCTCTGGCGTCGTCTTTTGCTAGCACGGGAATCAGCGGAGACAGCAGAGGAGAACACTGAGGACTGGCTGCCAGAACAGGCCTCAGTGTCGGCGGCAGGAGTTGCAGAGGGGGGAGGAGCAGTGCGTTTCCGCACTCCTGCTTGTGGTGCTGGAGGAGCAGGAGGGCGAGTGGCTGCTGTTGCTGCTGCTGCTGCTGAAGGCTGTGCAGTGATGGGTGTGGTGCCACTGCCACCACCAGATGCCTTCAGCCTCTGGAACTCCTCATGCTGGTGGTAATGTTTAGCAGCAAGATGGTTAATAAGAGAGCTGGTGCGGAACTTTAAGGGGTCTGCACCTCTGCTCAACTTCCACTGACAGTGGTTGCAAGTGGCGTACTTGCTGTAAACTGTGGCCATGGTGAAAAATTGCCAGATTGGTGACATGAAAAACCCCCTACGGCCTGGAGCCGCTGCTGCCTGTCTCCCTGTGGTGGTTGGGGGGGGGGGGGGCTTGGGTGCGGATGGTGGTGGTACTGGCAGATGCTGCTGCTGCTGAGCCTGAGACACCAGCAGGCTGTGGGACCTGCCTACTGCTGCCAATGCTTGCAATGATGCGCCTCCTTGCAAGGCCCACAAGCGCACCCTCCTCCTCCTCCTCAGAGCTGCTGATGATGACATCCCCAGGAGCTGGTGGCACCCAGTCTTTGTCTGTCACCCTGTCATCATCATCATCATCCTCCCCCTCCTTAAACATGTCCTGCTGGGATGATGACCCCCCAAACTCCTCTCCTGATGCATGGATGGGCTGCTTGACTGTCGCCACAGTCTTGCTGTCCAATCCCTCCTCCCCCAAAGTGCCCATCAGCATCTCCTCCTCAAAATCGCCAACAACAGCAGACAATTGACTCATGATGCCTGGGGTCAAAAGACCGCTGAATGACATGTCGCCAACTGACGTGGAAACTGGTCTCCTCCCCAGGCCCTGCTGGGCGGCTGCTGCGAACAGGGGTGGTGGTGGTGGTGAGGGTGGAGGCCTCCGATGCAGAGCTGATGGCGGGCTGCTCATCCTCCGTCATCAGTTGCATCACAGTGGCTGCATCCTTTTCCTCAATGGGATGTTTCCGATCCAGCTGGAGGAAAATAGGAGCAGGTACTACACGCTGCTGCTGCTGTGTCTCTGCAGCGTGAGTTGCAGATGCTCCTGCTGGGTGCCCAAGGCGTCCACGGCCAGTGGCTATAGGCGGAACGTTAGCCACTGACGCAGCTGCTGTTGCTGCGGAACTGTGCATGGTGGCGCGGCTTGCCACAATGCTGCTCCCTCTCCTCCTGATTCCCTTGCTGCCCTTCCCCTTGCCCAAACAGTGAACAGTGAGTGTGTCCCCTAGTACACTAGCTAGAAAATACAATAATCAGTAGTAATCAGATTCAGTAGAAGGAAATAGAGTGTGTGTACACTACAGACAGTGCACACACACACACACGCAGGAGCTAGCCTATGAACAGTGACTGAGTGTCCCTAGTACAGTAAGTACAACTAGAAAATACAATAATCAGATTCAGTAGTAATCAGATGATTCAGTAGAAGGGAATACTGTGTACTGTGTACACTACAGACAGTGCACGCACACACACGCAGGAGCTATGAACAGTAACAGTGAGTGTCCCTAGTACAGTAGTATAACTACAAAATACAATAATCACTCAGTAGTAAAGGACAAGACAGGGTAGAATACACAGCAGAAACACTGGTATAGATGAGAAATAAACTAAAAGAGGACAGGAGGACAGCTGCCCACACAGGCAAGGCCCTGAGGCCTAAAGCTGTGTAAGCTTGCCTGCAGCAGCAGCTGTCTCTATGTAACACACAAGCTACTAACTAAAATACAATCTCTATCTAGCTAAAAACAATATAGGTGTATATAGCAGGTGTATGTGAGCAAAAACGCTAGGTGATTGACCACAATAGAGCACTTGCTAAGCCAAAGCACAAAGGAGCAGATCTCTCTCTGTACAAGTCTCAAGCAAGGACGGAAAAACCGAACATGGCGGCCGCTATTTATAGGGTACGGGCTGGCCAGGGTCCCCCTCTGTGATTGGCTGCCGTCAGAGGGCCTGGGAGCCCTCTGATTGGCTCTAAGGACATCAATCTGGGCTATGACGCTATTCGAGCTCGGTATTCGAGCTCGAATAGCGCTGTTTGCTCAAATATCGCTGTTTGCTCGAATAGCGCGAATAGTGAGTGGGCTATTCGAGTTCACTCGAATAGCCCATTCGAATAGCTGCAGCTATTCGAGCTCGAATACCGAGCTCGAATAGCTGAAAAACAGCTCGAATATTCGAGCTACTCGAATATTCGAGCTCTGCTTAGCATCCCTGTTTCCTCCTGCTGTCTGTGTGTTTCCACTACCAGGGAACGCATTACAAGGTGCTGCTGCCCATGCGCCACCAGCTATTACGCTCAACAATAGCTGCATCATTTTGAAGAAAAAAAAAATTGTAATTATTTTAGAGGTGTCCGGGTTGAAAACTGTGCTGTCCCAATTGTGTATTGGACACAATGTGGGCTTCACGACCGCTGTCTGGAACCTCATGCTGTGTATTACGGCCCTGGAACCACCGCTAGGACCCAGGGCCTACTATGTCTCGCTGCCCTCCTGCCTGCTGCCAAATGCCAGTCTGCCACACACTTATCCTTCTCACGCTGCCTGCTGTTATATTTCCTCCTGCTGTCTGTGTATTTCCACGGCCAGGGAACACATTACAAGGTGCTGCTGCCCATGCGCCACCAGCTATTACGCTCAACAATAGCTGCATTATTTTGAAAAAAAAATTGTAATTATTTTAGAGGTGTCCGGGTTGAAAACTGTGCTGTCCCAATTGTGTATTGGGAACAATGTGGGCTTCACGACCGCTGTCTGGAACCTCATGCTGTTCATTTATGGCCCTGGAACCACCGCTAGGACCCAGGGCCTACTATGTCTCGCTGCCTGCCCTCCTGCCTGCTGCCAAATGCCAGTCTGCCACACACTCATCCTCCTCACGCTGCCTGCTGTTATATTTCCTCCTGCTGTCTGTGTGTTTCCACTGCCAGGGAACACATTACAAGGTGCTGCTGCCCATGAGCCACCAGCTATTACGCTCAACAATAGCTGCATTAATTTGGAAAAAAAGAAAAAAAATTGTAATTATTTTAGAGGTGTCCGGGTTGAAAACTGTGCTGTCCCAATTGTGTATTGGACACAATGTGGGCTTCACGACCGCTGTCTGGAACCTCATGCTGTGTATTTACGGCCCTGGAACCACCGCTAGGACCCAGGGCCTATTATGTCTCGCTGCCTGCCCTCCTGCCTGCTGCCAATCTGCCACACACTCATCCTCCTCACGCTGCCTGCTGTTGTATTTCCTCCTGCGTCTGTGTCTCCACTACCAGGGAACACATTACAAGGTGCTGCTGCCCATGCGCCACCAGCTATTACGCTCAAAAATAGCTGCATCCATTTGAAAAAAAAATGTAATTATTTTAGAGGTGTCCGGGTTGAAAACTGTGCTGTCCCAATTGTGTATTGGACACAATGTGGGCTTCACAACCGCTGTCTGGAACCTCATGCTGTTTATTTACAGCCCTGGTACCACCGCTAGGAACCAGGGCCTATTATGTCAGTCACATCACACTGCCTGCAACACACTACTCCTCCTCCTGTAGCTTCATTGAGCTTCTGCTGTCTGTGTGCTGCTACCACTGCCAGGGAGAACAGAAGAAGAACTATTTTCTGCTGCCACCTGCCCACCCACTCTCCTACCGACTATTACCACACACTACAAATAGCTGCAAGCCTGCAACTACTTCCTCCTCCTTCTGATGTCTGTGTTTTACCACCGCCAGGGTACACAGAAAAAGGAGCTGTGGCTTGCAGTGTGCCACTACCTACCTATTATGCCATCAACACAAATATAACTATGGTGTTATTAAAATAAAATATTTCCACAAATGAAGTAAAAAAAAAATATTACAATAGAAAGAAAAACACATAATATAATGATAGAGAAGAAGAGGAAGAAGAAGAGGAAGAAGAAGAAGAAGAGGAAGAAGAAGAAGAAGAGGAAGAAGAAGAGGAAGAGGAAGAAGAAGAAGAAGAAGAGGAAGAAGAAGAAGAAGAAGAAGAAGAAGAAGAAGAAGAAGAAGAAGAAGAAGAAGAAGAAGAAGAAGAAGAAGAAGAAGAAGAAGAAGAAGAAGAAGAAGAAGAAGAAGAAGAAGAAGAAGAAGAAGATTTAGAAAAAGGAGGAGAAGAAGAAGAAGATTTAGAAAAAGGAGAAGAAGAAGAAGAAGATTTAGAAAAAGGAGAAGAAGAAGATTTAGAAAAAGGAGAAGAAGAAAAAGAAGATTTAGAAAAAGGAGAAGAAGAAGAAGAAGAAGAAGAAGAAGATATAGAAGAAGAAGAAGATGATATAGAAGAAGATGATATAGAAGAAGAAGAAGATGATATAGAAGAAGATGATATAGAAGAAGAAGAAGAAGAAGAAGAAGAAGAAGAAGAAGAAGAAGAAGAAGAAGAAGAAGAAGAAGAAGAAGAAGAAGAAGAAGATGATGATATAGAAGAAGATGATATAGAAGAAGAAGAAGAAGAAGAAGAAGAAGAAGAAGAAGAAGAAGAAGAAGAAGAAGAAGAAGAAGAAGAAGAAGAAGAAGAAGATATAGAAGAAGAGGAAGAAGAAGATATAGAAGAAGAAGAAGAAGAAGAAGATATAGAAGAAGAAGAGATAGAAGAAGAAAAAGAAGAAGATATAGAAGAAGAAGATGAAGACGACGTAAATGAAGACTGTTCCAACAACCATTTTGGACACACCTTCTCATGCAAACACTTTTAATGAAGTTAATTTACTATTTTTGATACTTTTTTTTATAACTACTACATCATCACATAATCACTTGATGTTCTTCTTCATAAAAAAGGTGGTTTCATGCATCATTGACCTCCTATACAAGTTTTACAAGCTATTTAAGGCCAGCTCGAATATTTTACTCGAATAAAGACTTGGATAGTGACGTCGGATATCCGAGGTCGAATCGGATATTCGATTAACTCGGATATTGAACTTGGAGTGAATTCGGATAGTTTACTATCCGAATTCGACCAAACTCGAATAGGATAATGAGGTATCCGAGCAACACTGCTCACAACGGATGCTGGTGATGGCCTGTATGTGTTGTAACTCTTATTTATTACACACACTACAGATGATAATAAAATCACACAGTAACAGTGAAAAAAAAAAAAATAAGTGAACGGGTACTAGTAGACTAGTAGTATAGTAGTAGACACTAGTAGTAGAAGGCACGCAGGTAACTAAGAAACACCTAGCGAACTACGCTACAAGTGAGTCGTGCAGCAGACAGTCGGTGACAATTACAATCTCTCACACACGGTCACACGCAATCAAGCGATCAATAGGCACGGGCAGGTGACAGACAGTCACTCACAACGGATGCTGGTGGTGGCCTGTATGTGTTGTAACTCTTATTTATTACACACACTACAGATGATAATAAAATCACACAGTAACAGTGAAAAAAAAAAAATAAGTGAACGGGTACTAGTAGACTAGTAGTATAGTAGTAGACACTAGTAGTAGAAGGCACGCAGGTAACTAAGAAACACCTAGCGAACTACGCTACAAGTGAGTCGTGCAGCAGACAGTCGGTGACAATTACAATCTCTCACACACGGTCACACGCAATCAAGCGATCAATAGGCACGGGCAGGTGACAGACAGTCACTCACAACGGATGCTGGTGGTGGCCTGTATGTGTTGTAACTCTTATTTATTACACACACTACAGAAGATAATAAAATCACACAGTAACAGTGAAAAAAAAATAAGTGAACGGGTACTAGTAGACTAGTAGTATAGTAGTAGACACTAGTAGTAGTAGGCACGTAGGTAACTAAGAAACACCTTGCGAACTACGCTACAAGTAAGTCGTACGGCAGACAGTCGGTGACAATTACAACAATCGGTCAGACGCAATCAAGCGATCAATAGGCTCGGGCAGGTGACAGACAGTCACAGGTCAGGTCGCTCACAACGGATGCTGGTGGTGGCCTGTCACAATCAGTAACTAACTAACACAGTACTGAAACTAATAAAATAACAGACTACAGCAGTAATAATTAACTAAACTAGTACTAGTACTAAGTACAAAACTAACTAGAACCCCTAACCTACCTAAGCTAGTAGTAGGCCAAGGCTACCTAGGCTAGCAGGCCTAGCCTGCACACAGACTAACACTAGCCTAGCACAGTATACACTATACACTAGCTGACTAAAAATCAAAATACTAGCTAACTATATAAGACAACAATAAATGCGTTTAGGAGGTGTTTAGGAAGCAAAACGCTAGGTTTAGCAATGAAACCAGCTCAGACACAGCACAGCACTGAAGAATCTCTCAGTACCAGCAGCAGTCACACAAGTGCGTGGCTCCGCAACATGGCCGCCGCCTTATATAGAGGAGGGGAGGGCCAGGCTCCCCTCCTCTGATTGGTTGCTAGGGTTGCCAGGTCCTCGGCAGGAGGACTTCTAATTGGCCCAATCACCTCATCCCTGAATCCCGAAGCCGAACCCGAACCCACAGGTCCATCCGGCTGAATTCGTGTGCGCACATTTGGCAGGCGTCATATTCGGGTTTGGCTCGGATTGCAGCATTCGGGTTCGGGTTCGCATGCGGCAAACCCAAAAAAACACGGGGAAACTTCGCATTCGGGTCCTGCTGAGCAAACCTAGTAGTAGTACGGTTGTACGCGCAGGTAGTAACTATTAAACGCCTGCTGTACTAAACAGTAAACAATATAACTAACTGCCAGACAGTGGTTGACAAATTACAGTCGGTCGGTCACACACGGTCAGACGCAATCAACAGGGTGCGCCGGCAAATGACAGTCACAACAGGTGACAACAAGGGATGCTGGCCTGTACACAGTCAATCAGTAACTAACTAGTATTAATTAACAGTACTGAAGCTGTAAACTAACAGACTACAGCAAACAGCAGCAGTACAATTTAACTAAACTACTATAGTACACAACTAACTAGAATCCCTAACCTACCTAAGCTAGTAGTAGGCTAAGGCTGCCCTAGGCTAGCAGGCTTAGCCTGCACACAGACTAACACTAGCCTAGCACAGTATACAGTACACACTAGCTGACTACAAACAATCAAATTACTATCTATCTATATAACAGTACAATGAATGTGTTTAGGAGGTGTTTAGGAAGCAAAACGCTAGGCTTAGCACAGAATACACTTGATCAGACACGCAGCACAGCACTGGAGATGCTCTCAGTACCAGCTCAGTCACACAAGTGCATAGCTCCGCAAAATGGCTGCCGCCTTATTTAGAGCAGGGGGGGCAGGCTCCCCTCCTCTGATTGGTTGCTACCGCTGCCAGGAACTCGGCAGGAGGAATCCGAATTCTGATTGGCCCTCGTCACTCCCGAATCCTGAAGCCGAACCCAACTCGTCATCCGGACGAATTCAAATGCACACATTCGCCCGCCTTCGGCTTCGGGTCCGGCGCATTCGGCTTCGACTTCGGGAACGCTGAAATTTACCCGAATAATTCGGGTAAATTTGCATTCAGGAGTCCTGGAGAGCAAGCCTGGTTAGGAGCCCTAACATTCTATTCTCCTGAGTGATGCTCCTGTACTCAAGCAATGCCACTTTGTGCCACTTCAGCACCAGGGCCAGGCCCGCCATCAGGGGGGGACATCCGTGACTCCCGTCACGGGCCCCGGGCCTGTAGGGGGGCCCCATCCCCGCCGCGGACCTGGCGGGTGCCGCCCGGCCGCCGCTCAACCCCCGCCTGGCCGCTGCTCCTTCCCTCCATCCCTCTAGCCGCTGCCTCCGCCGCTGCCTCCGCCGCGTCAGACCCCGATCAGGCGGCGACAATAGTGCGGGCGCTAGGACCCAGCGCCCGCACTGATATGCGGAAGTGACGTAACTTCCGCATATAGAGCGGGTGCGTCCAGCGCCCGCTCTGGTCGGGTCGCCGCTGATCTTGAGGTCTGACGCTGGCAAGGTAGGGAAAGCGGCGGCGGCTGAGGGGGCGCTCCCTGTCACTCGCTCACTAGCTAAAGGGCCTCCCTGTCACTCACTCACTAAAGGGCCTCCCTGTCACTCGCTCACTAGCTAAAGGGCCTCCCTGTCACTCACTCACTAAAGGGCCTCCCTGTCACTCACTCACTAAAGGGCCTCCCTGTCACTCACTCACTCACTAAAGGGCCTCCCTGTCACTCACTCCCTAAAGGGCCTCCCTGTCACTCACTCACTCCCTAAAGGGGCTCCCTGTCACTCACTCACTCACTCCCTAAAGGGCCTCCCTGTCACTCACTCACTCCCTAAAGGGGCTCCCTGTCACTCACTCACTCACTCCCTAAAGGGCCTCCCTGTCACTCACTCACTCCCTAAAGGGGCTCCCTGTCACTCACTCACTCCCTAAAGGGCCTCCCTGTCACTCACTCACTCCCTAAAGGGCCTCCCTGTCACTCACTCACTAGCTAAAGGGGCTCCCTGGCACTCACTCACTGCCTAAAGGGGCTCCCTGTCACTCACTCACTCACTGCCTAAAGGGGCTCCCTGTCACTCACACACTACCTAAAGGGGCTCCCTGGCACTCGCTCACTACCCAAAGGGGCTCCCTGGCACTCACTCACTACCTAAAGGGCCTCACTGTCACTCACTCACTCCCTAAAGGGGCTCCCTGTCACTCACTCACTGCCTAAAGGGGCTCCCTGTCACTCACACACTACCTAAAGGGGCTCCCTGGCACTCGCTCACTACCCAAAGGGGCTCCCTGGCACTCACTCACTACCTAAAGGGCCTCACTGTCACTCACTCCCTAAAGGGGCTCCCTGTCACTCACTCACTGCCTAAAGGGGCTCCCTGTCACTCACACACTACCTAAAGGGGCTCCCTGGCACTCGCTCACTACCCAAAGGGGCTCCCTGGCACTCACTCACTACCTAAAGGGCCTCACTGTCACTCACTCACTCCCTAAAGGGGCTCCCTGTCACTCACTCACTCCCTAAAGGGGCTCCCTGTCACTCACTCACTGCCTAAAGGGGCTCCCTGTCACTCACTCACTGCCTAAAGGGGCTCCCTGTCACTCACTCACTGCCTAAAGGGGCTCCCTAGCACTCACTCACTGCCTAAAGGGGCTCCCTGTCACTCACTCACTCCCTAAAGGGGTTCCCTGTCACTTACTCACTACTTAAAGGGCCTCCCTGTCACTCACTCACTCCCTAAAGGGCCTCCCTGTCACTCACTCACTAGCTAAAGGGGCTCCCTGTCACTCACTCACTACTTAAAGGGCCTCCCTGTCACTCACTCACTCCCTAAAGGGCCTCCCTGTCACTCACTCCCTAAAGGGGCTCCCTGTCACTCACTCACTAGCTAAAGGGGCTCCCTGTCACTCACTCACTAGCTAAAGGGGCTCCCTGGCACTCACTCACTGCCTAAAGGGGCTCCCTGTCACTCACACACTACCTAAAGGGGCTCCCTGGCACTCACTCCCTAAAGGGGCTCCCTGTCACTCACTCACTACCTAAAGGGGCTCCCTGTCACTCACTCACTACCTAAAAGGGCTCCATGTCACTCACTACCTAACCTGGGGGTCCCTGTCAGAATCCAGGTGAGAGGTGTCTACCATAATAAGGGGGCATTCTGCCTATTTATGTGAAATGCTGTCTGTCTATGTGCCTCATGACTGCTGAATTTGTCTTGTTGGGGGCCTAATGATTGAATGTTTACTTGTTGGGGGCCTCATGATTTGTTGGGGGCCTCATGATTTGTTGGGGGCCTCATGATTGCTGAAATTGTCTTGTTGGGGGTCTCACGATTGCTGAATTTGTCTTGTTGGGGGCCTCATGATTGCTGAATTTGTCTGGTTGGGGGCCTCATGATGGCTGAATTTGTCTTGTTGGGGGCCTCATGGTTTGTTGGGGGCCTCATGATTGCTGAATTTGTCTTGTTGGGGGTCACATGATTGCTAACTGCGAGACTATGGGAAAAGCTGAATCATTACCATATGAGACAATAGCATTAAACCTACTTTTTTAGCTTTTTCAAACAGAAAATAAAACTGGGAGGTTCTAAAAAAATGATGGAGCACTTTCTCCTTCCGGCTTGAAGGAGGAAGTGCTCGATATTGAGGCTTGCAACGCGTCCATTCGGACACTTGCACCTCGTTGGGGGGGGCCCGGACTGATGATTTGTGAGGGGCCCCAAAATTTCTGATGGCGGCCCTGACCAGGGCACTGACCCCTTACTCCTCTGGGGGATTCACATTCCTCTATTACTGTCACCCTACATCCATCACCAGAGGCAGCAGATCCCCAGCAGTAGTGATGATCGCAATCAGCCAATTCCAAATACGCAAAATTACCTCTGCTTTTTCTGCCCAAGGCCCAGGCCTTTACAGGCCCTCCCATAAATAAGGCCCTGCCCAGCACACAGATCACACCACATTATGCTATTAATAACTGTTGTCTGTCTAATTAAGCTAATATTCCCGTATCTTTAAATACTGGGTCTCTTTTAGCACTGACTTTTTGGGCTTGATTCACAAAAGAGTGCTAACTTAGTTAGCACGCCTAAAAGCCCCTTAGCACGCCTAAAGCCCTTTAGGACGCATAAGTTAGTGTAGCGCTGAGCGGTGCGTGCGGTGCAACGGGAGCGACAAAAAAGTTGCACCAGGTGCCCCTAAAATGTTGTGCTATTGCAATGTTTCGGGCTCACCGGGCAGCGCTACACTTTGCGTATCCTACTAGCAGCAGTTGGCTGATGGTGTAATGGTTAAGGGCTCTGCCTCTGACACAGGAGACCTGGGTTCGAATCTCGGCTCTGCCTGTGCAGTAAGCCAGCACTAATTCAGTAGGAGACCTTTGGCAAGTCTCCCTTACACTGCTACTGCCAATAGAGCGCGCCCTAGTTGCTGCTGCTCTGCTCTGGCGCTTTGAGTCCGCAAGGAGAAAAGCGCAATATAAATGTTATTTGTCTTGTCTTGTCTTGTCTAATCCTACTAATATAATAAATGGGAAAGTTCGGATGTTTGGATGTTTGGATATTTGGATGTTTGGATGTTTGGGTGTTTGTTACTCGATCACGCAAAAATGGCTGAACGGATTTGAATGAAATTTGGCACACACATAGTACATTACCTGGAATAAAGTATAGGATACTTTTTATTCCCATAACCAAAAAGGGGGCGGAGACAAATACAAATTTCACTGGAAAATGTAAACTGCAGCCATTCTTACACTGTTAATGGTAGGGTTCTCAAACTTTGCAAAGTTGGTCACTGGGTGACTGGGATTAATATTCAGAAAGGTGGGTGGAGTCTATAAAAGCCAATCAAAATTAACCTATTGATTTTCAAGGGGAATATTTACATTGCTGCCATTCTTGCACTGTTAATGGCACAAGCCTCGTATCAGACAAGACAGAGAGAAGGAGCAGCCAGCAGCAACCGCAGCTCTGGCCTACACTCCCAGACAGAGTACAAAAGGAACCACCGCTGCTACCGCTAGAGCGAGTGCGATCCAGGTTCAGGGACAGGACAGGGAGGATCCACTGCTCTTTCCGCCAGAGCGAGTGCGAACCAAGTAGGGAAACAGAGTCAGCAGGATCCACTGCTCTTTCCGCCAGAGCGAGTGTGAACCAAATAGGGAAACAGAGTTAGCAGGATCCACTGCTCTTTCCGCCAGAGCGAGTGCGATCCAAGTACAGCAACAGAGCTTAGTAGGATCCACTGCTCTTTCCGCCAGAGCAAGTGTGATCCAAGTACAGAAATAGAGCGAGCAGGATCCACTGCTCTTTTCCACCAGAGCCAGTGTGATCCAAGTACAGAAATAGGCCTTAGCAGGATCCACTGCTCTTTCCACCAGAGCGAGTGCGATCCACACGGCAAAGACAACAGAAGACAGAACAGGCAATACAAATAGTTCAACCTGACTGTACTAGAGGGATGCCTAATGCAGTCCCCAAGAATACTCTAATATATCTTTAGCAAACAATAGCAAGGCTGACAGTCTGGGAGTGTTGCAGGAAAAAAACCATCATGACCATGGGAGATGGAAGGTCCTCAAAAATGATTTTCAGGTACTTGGAGATAAACTTAAAGCAAGGACCTCCAAGGTGGTGTTTTCTGAAATACTGCCAGTGCCACGTGCTACATCTGAGAGACAGAGGGAGCTTAGGGAGTTAAATAAGTGGCTGAGAAATTGGTGTAGGAAGGAGGGGTTTGGGTTCCTGGAGAACTGGGCAGATTTGGCAGTTGGCTACAGGTTCTACAGCAGGGATGGGCTGCACCTTAATGGGGAGGGTGCAGCTGCATTGGGGGAGAAGATGTCTAAACGGTTGGAGGAGATTTTAAACTAGGATCTGGGGGGGAGGCGGGAGGATAAAGTCTCAATACGTAGACAAGATAAGGTAAAAAGACAGTGGGAACTTAACATTATGGGGGGTGGAGAGGGGGGTGGGGACAGTGTAAAGATTAAGGAGGTTGGTAAAACTTCAAGTAGCCCATTTCATGTAAACAAAATTGGTAAATGTGGTGGTAAAAATATAAAGTGCATGGTAACCAATGCTCGGAGCCTTGCAAATAAAATAGACGAACTAGAGTTCATTCTGAATGACAAAGGCTATGACATTGTGGGAATAACCGAGACATGGATGGATGAAAGCCATGACTGGATAGCTAATTTAAAAGGATACAATGTGCTTAGGAGGGATAGAACAGGGAAAAAAGGTGGAGGGGTTTGTCTCTTTGTTAAGAATTATTTTACAGCTGTCCTCAACGATGAGATGGAGGAAGATTGCGAAGATGTGGAGTCCGTTTGGGTAAATATTCATGGTGGAAATAAAAGTTGCCTGTAACGATCGGTGTCAGCACACAGAGAGAATCTGATTATTGGCGATCTGCAGTATCACCAAGAATGCAGATTATACCTGATTATTGATGATCTGCAGAATCACCGATAATCCAAGTATAACTAACCTCTGGACACCTTTATAGTGTGAGTGTTTGGTGCAACAGTAATGACTTCGAGTAAGACCACCCGAGGAGCAGGTGGTCTCGGGCAGTACAGGCAATACTGCCTTTAGGGGAGTACAACAACCTTCCAGCAGCCTGAGACCTCCCAGGGGGCGGAGTCCCAGGGTGAAGGTAGGAAGGACCTGTAAGTGAGTGACACCTGAAAGGTGGATGTCACTAGCAGGTCTGGAGACTATCTCTTAAAGGGAGAGATAGCTCTCGAGGTCGGGCAAGCCAGGTCGGCAACACACAGATAAAGGTACAAAGACAGAAGACTGATCCGGTATCCAAGGCAGGCAGGGTTTTGCAACAGGTAATCAGGTATACGTAGGTACCGAGTCAGAAAGCAGAGGGATAGTCAGGAATGCAAAAGGTCATAAAAGATATGAATAATGCCTAGTCTTGGGTGTGAGGTCCGTGGTCTCTACACCCGGGAACTAGTCTGGAGTATAATATGATGGTGCAGAGTATCCCTAGACTTGGGTGTGAGGTCCATGGTCTCGACACCCTGGAACTAGTCTGAAGTATAACAGAATAATAACACAGAGTTCCTAATCTTGGGTGTGAGGTCCGTGGTCTCGGCACCCTGGAACTAGTCTGAAGTATAACAGAATGATAACACAGAGTTCCTAATCTTGTGTGTGAGGTCCGTGGTCTCGACACCCTGGAACTAGTCTGAAGTATAACAGAATGATAACACAAGTAATCTGGCTCAGTGTGAATTCCCAGGTCCACCTGGTTCTAACACACTGTTGGATCTGACTACGGTCTGAGTGCTTTCACATAAGTGTTCGCAACAGCAGACAACCTGAGACTGGCCAGCAGTGACTATATATAGAGCAGCGCTCACCGGCGCCGCCCATCAGCGATCAACCAATAGTCACTTGCCTTGAGGTCAGCTGACCAACCTGGTCAGCTGATCCCTCTTCGCTTGTCATAAAGGTTTTGCCTCTCAGCGCGCGCGCGCGCGTATTCCTCAGCCTGTGTAAACTACTAGACCCAGCCACACCAGACGCACGCTGCTGCGGACAAACCGCCGCGCTGGACGCGGAGATGCCCGCCTCACCGCCAGACAGCATGGTGGCATCTCCACCATTTATTACAGTACCCCCCCCCCCCCCCCACTGAGGAGTGGACTCCGAACACTTCCCAACCGGATTCCCAGAATATGGGTCTAGAAACTCTTTGGTCTCACATTCCGATTGGTTTTTTACCATCACAGGGAGGGAAGGAGGGCAATCCATGTGCACTGCCGGCTTCAACAGAGACGCATGGAGTGATCTCACACCTCTCATACTGGCTGGGAGGTTGACAGCATAGGTGACAAAATTAACTCTCCTGGTCACTGTGAATGGTCTTATGAATGTAAGACCCAGTTTGGAAGATAATCGCTTCAGGGCCCCAGGCCGAGAGGATACGTACACCATGTCCCCCAGGGAAAACTCCCACTCTACAGACTTTCTCTTACTAGTCTGGTTTTTCTGAGTTCAGGGTCTCCTTGGCACTGGTAAATGTTGTAACGTACCCGGTGAGGTCTGACAAGATGTTTTACCCTCTAGAATGTCTCGCTGGCAAGGGCCCAGATTAGGCATCCAGTCCTTCACCGTCTCCGCAGGTGCCCTGACCAGCCTCCGAGGTAGGCTGGTCTCAGGCTCGGAACTTTTAACTAAAGCTTGTGCTTTGACCTGGTCTGCCACTCCTCCAACCCGTATCTTGGTAGCACAAACTGCCACTCTCTCCAAGCAATGCTGATGGCAATAGGCTGACCATTTCAGTAACTGACCTGAAGCCCAGTCAATCTGTGGGGAGTGGAGTTGCAACCAGGGCATACCTAGTGTTGGGCGAACAGTGTTCGCCACTGTTCGGGGTTCTGCAGAACATCACCCTGTTCGGGTGATGTTCGAGTTCGGCCGAACACCTGGTGGTGTTCGGCCGAACTGTTCGCGTTCGTCCGAACGGCTCAATTCCTGGCCGAACCTGGCCGAACAGGACCCCTGTTCGGCCGAAAACGGCCCCCCTATGGGGTCGCAGGCATAAGGGGGGAGCATGCCCCGATCGCGGGGGGGGGGGGTCGGAAATTCCCCCCACCCCCTCCGCTAGCGCTCCCCCCTCTGCCCGCTTCCCCATACAAAAGTTTAAGCAAAGTACCTGTAATAGTGGATGGCCTGGCAGTGGCACTGTGGAGTGAGGAGGAGGAGTCCAGAGAGTGACGCGTTGAGGGAGGCCGGGCAGCGAGCGTGAGGTCAGAGAAAGGGCGGAAGTACCACAAGGGTACTACCGCTGCACCGCCCGCTGCCCGGCCTCCCTCAACGCGTCACTCTCCGGACTCCTCCTCCTCACTCCACAGTGCCACTGCCAGGCCATCCACTATTACAGGTACTTTGCTTAAACTTTTGTATGGGGAAGCGGGCAGAGGGAGGAGCGCTAGCGGAGGGGGTGGGGGGAATTTCCGCCCCCCCCCCCCCCCCCCCCCGCGATCGGGGCATGCTCCCCCCTTATGCCTGCGACCCCATAGGGCCCCCAAAAGCAGGATGTTCGGGAAGTTCGGGGTTCGGCCCGAACATGCCGAACATCTCGGCCATGTTCGGCGAACTTTCCCGAACCCGAACATCCAGGTGTTCGCCCATCACTAGGCATACCAAGAACAATGGTGGAGGTTGCCATGGGCATAACCAGGAACTGTAATCTCTCTCCATGTAACGCCCCTAACGAACATGACAACAAGGGGGTTTGGAAAAGAGATTGATTACTCTGCAACGGAGAATGATCCACTGCAGTGAACAGAATCTGCTGGTCAGGCGGTGACAAAGGTATCCCCTTTCTTTTAGCGAAATCGTAATCTATGAAGTTCGCTGCAGCACCAGAGTCTACCAAGGCTTCTGCAGGACTAGTCCGACCTTCCCATGTAATCGAGCAGGGAAGGAGCAGACGATCTTTGTTAAGAGATGAGGACCGCTCACCTATGATATTGACTAACCCCAGGCGGCAGCATTCTTCTGGGCCTTTAGCACCATATAAACCGCTTTTTCTTGGCCTTCTGCTACTCTTTTTCACTCGACTCAGCCCTGTATACCCGATTTGCATCGGCTCATCTGAGGGTGATGAAGATCGAGAAGAGTCATATAAGACAGATCTTCTAGTATTTCTACCACAAACCTGTTTCTGGTAGCACAAACGGCGATCTATCTGCACGGCCAAAGAAATTGCCTCATCTACAGATTTGGGTTCAGGATGTCCAATCATCACATCATAAATTGCATCTGACAACCCTGCCAAAAAAAACTCCAAAAGTGCAAATGGCCCCCATCTCGCAGATACTGCCCACTTCCTGAACTCAGCTGCGGAATTTTCAACCGAATCCTTGCCCTGCCGCAACGTCCTGAGCTTCTGCTCAGCGGTCGAGGCAATGTCCGGGTCATCATAAATTATAGCCATTGCTTTAAAAAATCCTCAACCGAGGCTAGGGCCTCATGCCCTGTCGGGAGACTATATGCCCAGGTCTGAGAATCCCCCGACAACAGAGTCTTAATAAACGTAATTCTCTGTGCCACGGTTCCAGATGAATTAGGCCTCAACTCAAAGTATGATAACACTCTATTTCTAAAATTCTGAAAGTCAGATCTGGGGCCATTAAACCTTTCAGGTACGGACATAGGAATGTCCGTGACTGCAGGAGATCGCACTGAGTTTATAGCTGATTGAAGTTCCTGAATAGCCCCAAATAGCTGGCTGATCTGGGTCTGTTGGTTCAAAACTTCCCCGTAAAGATTGTTTACCGCGGCGGTCAGGACTTCAACATGACTATACAGTGCGTCCATTTGGTTTTGGTCTGCCGTTCCATAACAAGTGCAAAGTGTTTGCACGCCTGTGAAAAGCCCTTTATCACGCCTAAACTCAGTTTAGCAGAGGGATAGTCAGGAATGCAAAAGGTCATAACAGATATGAACAATGCCTAGTCTTGGGTGTGAGCTCCGTGGTCTCTACACCCGGGAACTAGTCTGGAATATAATATGATGGTACAGAGTATCCCTAGACTTGGGTGTGTGGTCCGTGGTCTCGACACTCTGGAACTAGTCTGAAGTATAACAGAATGATAACACAGAGTTCCTAATCTTGGGTGTGAGGTCCGTGGTCTCGACACCCTGGAACTAGTCTGAAGTATAACAGAATGATAACACAGAGTTCCTAATCTTGGGTGTGAGGTCCGTGGTCTCGACACCCTGGAACTAGTCTGAAGTATAACAGAATAATAACACAAGTAATCTGGCTCAGTGTGAATTCCCAGGTCCTCCTGGTTCTAACACATTGTTGGATCTGACTACGGTCTGAGTGCTTCCACATAAGTTTTCGCAATGGCAGACAACCTGAGACTGGCCAGCAGTGACTATATATAGAGCACCGGCGCCGCCCATCAGCGATCAACTAATAGTCACTTGCCTTGAGATCAGCTGACCGACCTGGTCAGCTGATCCCTCTTCGCTTGTCATAAAGGTTCTGCCTCTCAGCGCGCGCGTATTCCTCAGCCTGTGTGAACTAATAGACCCAGCCACACCAGACGCACGCTGCTGCGGACAAACCGCTGCGCTGGACTCGGAGATGCCCGCCCCACCGCCAGACAGTGCGGCGGCATCTCCGCCATTTATTACATTGCCAATTGCTTATTGGGGTATGCTACAGGCCACCTCTTATTAATGAAGCTGCAGAACTGCGATTACAACAGCAGATTGAAAAAGCTGCAAGTAAAAATGAGGTCATAATTATGGGCGACTTCAACTTTCCAGACATTGACTGGAGTACTGAGGCTACCCATTCTGGTAAAAGCAGCAGATTTCTGGCAGCACTACAGGACAATTACTTGACTCAAATGCTAATGGAACCAACTAGGGGGAATGCGTTACTGGATCTGATCATTTATAATAGACCAGATAATGTATCAAATGTGCAGGTTTAAGGACATTTGGGAAATAGTGATCACAACGTGATAACGTTTTATCTGGTGACTGATAGGCCACGGGGCAGCGGGACCACTAAAACTATGAATTTTACAAAAGCAAAGTTCAATCAAATTAGGCAGGCACTAAGTTTGGTGAACTGGGATAATGTACTACAAGGGGAAGACACTGAAGGGAAATGGCAAGCTTTTAAACTTATACTCAATCAATATTGTAGTATGTATATCCCATATGGAAACAAAATATCTAGGAATAAAAAAAGGCCTCTATGGATGAATAGAAAGGTTAAAGATAAAATGAAGAGGAAAAAGAATGCCTATAAGGTCTTAAAACAGGAGGGGACCGAGGCTGCACTCAGCAATTATAAGGAGTGCAATAAAAATTGTAAAAAATAAATTAGGCAGGCAAAGATTGAAGCTGAAAAACAAATCGCTAGGGATATCAAATCTAACTCAAAAACGTTTTACAAGTACATCAACTCTAAAAAAAAGAAAGGTTGACTGTATAGGACTCCTAAAGGATGAGGGTGGGAACTCAATGGTGGATGACCAAGGTAAGGCAGAGTTATTAAATGCTTTCTTTGCTTCTGTCTTCACAAAAGAAACAGCACTGTTGAAAATTACAGAGGCAGAAGAGTCTCAATCTTCTAACTGTAATATTAAATACTTAAAGGGACTCTGAGCAGTGCAGAAACTATGGAAAGATGCACATCATTTTAAAGCTCTCTTTCTCCTCTTTCCAATGATATATAAACCGCCGCCCTACGCCTTTTAGTTTTCGCTATTTTCGCGATTGAAATTGCCGCGGTCGCGATTTCGATCGCGAAAATAGAGAAAACTAAAAGGTGTAGGGCAACGATTTAGGTGTCGCCAGAAAGAGGAGAAAGAGAGCTTTAAAATGATATCCATCAAGCCATAGTTATATTGTATTACACAGGACGACACTTTCCCCAGTGTCAGCAGCTCCATTCTGCTGAATGCAGCTGCTGACTTTGACAAAAAGTCGCCCTGTGTAATATAATATAACTATGGCTTGATGGATATCATTTTAAAGCTCTCTTTCTCCTCTTTCTGACGACACCTACATCGTCGCCCTACGCCTTTTAGTTTTCTCTATTTTCGCGATCGAAATCGCGGCCACGGCAATTTCAATCGCGAAAATAGCGAAAACTAAAAGGTGTAGGGCGGCGGTTTATATATCATTGGAAAGAGGAGAAAGGGAGCTTTAAAATGATGTGCATCTTTCCATAGTTTCTGCACTGCTCGGAGTCCCTTTAACGCAGGAAGAAGTGAAGGCAAGACTAAATAAATTAAAAATAGACAAGGCACCTGGCCCGGATGGCATGCATCCTCAGGTCCTAAGGGAATTAAGTTCAGTTATAGATAAACCCCTTTAACTTATCTTTTGTGACTCTCTTTCAACTTGCAGAGTCCCAGTGGATTGGCGTACAGCCCACATTTTCCCATTATTTAAGAAGGGCAAAAAATCAGATCCAGGAAATTATAGACCTGTAAGCTTAACATCAGTTGTATGCAAACTATTTGAGGGGTTACTAAGAGATACTATACATGACTTCATAGTAAAAAATAATCTTATTTCTCAGCATCAACATGGGTTTACTAAAGACAGGTCCTGTTTGACTAACATGCTCAGCTTTTATGAGGTAGTGAATGCTAGTGATGCTCATCTGAGCTAGGATATCCGAGGTACTCCATCACTGCAACTGGGCGTGCCGCCACCAACCTCCCGTCCATCATCTCCACAGCGGACTGGGGGCACATGCAGCAGGTGTGCTCAGTCCTGGCACCCTTCCTGCAGGCCACCAACATGGTCAGCAGGGACCATGCAATGGTGTGCGAGTGGGTCCCCTTGGTGTGTGTGCTGGACAGGGCCCTGTATGCACTGGTGGAAGAGGGAGCCTTGGACCAGCAGGAGCTGCAGGCAGCTTCACAGGCCACCTCTGAGGAGGAGGGCTCGGAGTTGGTGGAGGTCCCTGACCTTGCTGCTGATGAGGGGGAGCAGCAGAGCGCAGCTGGACTGGTGCGGGGGTGGAGAGAGGATGAGGTGGAGGGGGCAGAGGAAGAGGAGGACAGCACTCTCGGCTCTGGGGATGCCGATGATGTGCCAACAGACGTGGCCAGACTCTTCCCAATGGCAGCACACATGCTGAGGTGCCTGCACAAGGACCCAAGGGTCATCCAGATGAACAAGAGGGAGGACATCTGGATCTGCATGATGCTGGACCCACGTCTGAAGGGGAAGCTCAGCTAGTTCCTGCCTGCAGGAGGAGACCGTGCGCAACAAATGAGGGATTTGCAGCTGTCCCTTGTTGAGCGCTTGGAGGAAGCCTTCCCTCAGACATCCACCCCCACTGTCCAGCCAGCACAGAGGCAGCAGCAGGTGCCTGCATCCATCAGCAGCAAGCGCATGCGCACCATAGACCTGCTGTCTCTGACCCAAGAGCTCTACATGAGTGTAGAGCTGCCAAGGACTAGAGAGGAGGTGCCTGCAGCAGCATCCTTCTCCAGTCACAGGCAGCACTTGACCCGCATGGTGGCTGACTACATGGGGTCCTTCTGCGGGCTTGACAGGGTGGCCCCTGTTGATCCCATGGAGTATTGGGTCAAGCACCTGCCGATCTGGAGCGAGCTTGCGCAGTATGCCCTGGAAGCGCTCTCCTGCCCCCCTTCCAGCGTACTGTCAGAGCGTTGCTTCAGTGCAGCTGGTGGAGTCGTCACTGAGAAGCGATCTCGTCTGTCTCACAAGTCTGTGGACATGTATAACCAATAAGGAAAGATCATCTGCATGAGGAAAAAAATTGCAATTCACACTGCCAGGTTCAACTTCAAAACATAATCTTTATTCAAAACACCAAGACCAAACAATAAATAAAAACACTTAAAATATGGGTCATAGACCCTGGGGATTCTGGTATAGACACTTAATATCTATATATACTATGGTTGGTTCGAAAGAATCAGCCAATTAAACTAATACTAGGCAGTAACGTATGCCTGAATCAATCCAGTCACAAAAAAGATCAAGTGACCGGTCTCACTGATATTGAGTCCATAAAAATCAAAGACTCAGTAGCATGAATGGCTACAACACTCTCTGGTCAGCAAAGACATGGCATAATACAGTAAATAATCAGATACTAAACCTCTTGCACAACATGGACAATAAACTGTTGATCATATGCATGGCAAATGCCAGTCAACGCTCCCAGCGAGACAGTGGAAAGAGTGTGAAAGATCAAAGTGTTACCTGCCCGTAAGCGTACCAGTGCACACGGTCCCCAGAGCCCCCTCCATGCGTATCGCGGCTCCTGCCGCTTTTTCAAGAGGTGCAGATAAGGTGCAAGGTGCGCGTCTAAATAGTAACGCCGTACGTCCCTGTTAACAGTCACCACCTATCTTCCATGCGTGGCCACGCATGTGCGCAGTGACACCGCTCCTCTCCATTGGAGCGAGCGGCGCATCTGCGCATAATGAATCTAAGTCGTTTTTTTTTTTTTTAATTTTCCTAGTGATACATCGATACCACATTGGCATTTCAAGCACCAGCACTTTTTCACACACGAATTAGAAGAAATTCTACATATGAATTAAATTGGGACACACTCAAGGATTTTCACAATAGATTTTTATTTATTTATTTTTTCATGAAAAAATGTTTTCCAATTTTTTGTACTATATAATTGATGCATTATATTTATTGTGTTTTTGCATACACATCACTGTACATGTGCATTTTTTACTTATTTATTTCTTTGTATAATTGAGACTTGCTATATTTTGTATTATTACCACTAGATGGAGGTATACATCTTTGATATGAATGTTCTCTACATTTGTGTATTTATTTTATCATAATATTTCTCTTGCTCCCCCCTTTTGGTGATCTCATTGCTCCCCTGTATTGCCATTTTGGTTTTTAATCAATTTTATTTATATATGTGCATATGGCTTTCAATCTGTGCTGCCAGCGCTTTCAAACTCTATTACTCCCGCACTTCCTTACCGACTTAGATTCATTATGCGCAGATGCGCCGCTCACTCCAATGGAGAGGAGCGGCGTCACTGCGCACATGCGTGGCCACGCATGGAAGATAGGCGATTGACTGTTAACAAGGACGTACGGCATTACTATTTAGACGCGCACCTTGCACCTTATCTGCCCCTCTTGAAAAAGCGGCAGGAGACGCGATACGCGTGGAGGGGGCTCTGGGGACCGTGTGCACTGGTACGCTTACGAGCAGGTAACACTTTGATCTTTCACACTCTTTCCACTGTCTCGCTGGGAGCGTTGACTGGCATTTGCCGTGCATATGATCAACAGTTTATTGTCCATGTTGTGCAATAGGTTTAGTATCTGATTATTTACTGTATTATGCCATGTCTTTGCTGACCAGAGAGTGTTGTAGCCATTCATGCTACTGAGTCTTTGATTTTTATGGACTCAATATCAGTGAGACCGGTCACTTGATTTTTTTTGTGACTGGATTGATTCAGGCATACGTTACTGCCCAGTATTAGTTTAATTGGCTGATTCTTTCGAACCAACCATAGTATATACAGATATTAAGTGTCTATACCAGAATTCCCAGGGTCTATGACCCATATTTTAAGTGTTTTTATTTATTGTTTGGTCTTGGTGTTTTGAATAAAGATTATGTTTTGAAATTGAACCTGGCAGTGTGAATTGCTATTTTTTTCCTCATGCAGATGATCTTTCCTTATTGGTTATACATGTGTAGTTTACATCTGCTGGGGCACTTATTATGGTGCCAGTTTTATATAGACTCAGTTGCGTTGAGACAAGTCTGTGGACAGACTGACGTTTCTCAAAATGAACCAGGCTTGGGTAGAAGGCGAATCCATGGCCCCTGTTGTCGGCGAGAGGGGGACATGAAGTGACGACTGGCACACACACATACACCTGCTGCTGCTGCTGCTGCTGTTGTATTTCATCCTGCTGTCTGTGTCTCCACTGCCAGGGAACACATTACAAGGTGCTGCTGCCCATGCGCCACCAGCTATTACGCTCAACAATAGCTGCATTAATTTGGAAAAAAAAATTGTAATTATTTAAGAGGTGTCCGGGTTGAAAACTGTGCTGCCCAATTGTGTATTGGACACAATGTGGGCTTCACGACCGCTGTCTGGAACCTCATGCTGTGTATTTACGGCCCTGGAACCACCGCTAGGACCCAGGGCCTACTATGTCTCGCTGCCTGCCCTCCTGCCTACTGCCAAATGCCAGTCTGCCACACACACTTATCCTCCTAACGCTGCCTGCTGTTATATTTCCTCCTGCTGTCTGTGTCTCCTCTCCACTGCCAGGGAACACATTACAAGGTGCTGCTGCCCATGCACCACCAGCTATTACGCTCAAAAATAGCTGCATAATTTTGAAAAAAAAAATTGTAATTATTTTAGAGGTGTCCGGGTTGAAAACTGTGCTGTACCAATTGTGTATTGGACACAATTTGGGCTTCACGACCGCTGTCTGGAACCTCATGCTGTGTAGTTACGGCCCTGGAAACACCGCTAGGACCCAGGGCCTACTCTGTCTCACTGCCTGCCCTCATGCCTGCTGCCAAATGCCAGTCTGCCACACACTTATCCTCCTCACGCTTCCTGCTGTTATATTTCCTCCTGCTGTCTGTGTCTCCTCTCCACTGCCAGGGAACACATTACAAGGTGCTGCTGCCCATGCACCACCAGCTATTACGCTCAACAATAGCTGCACTATTTTGAAAAAAAAAATTGTAATTAATTTAGAGGTGTCCGGGTTGAAAACTGTGCTGTCCCAATTGTGTATTGGACACAATGTGGGCTTCACGACCGCTGTCTGGAACCTCATGCTGTGTATTTACGGCCCTGGAACCACCGCTATGACCCAGGGCCTACTATGTCTCGCTGCCTGTCCTCATGCCTGCTGCCAAATGCCAGTCTGCCACACACTTATCCTCCTTACGCTGCCTGCTGTTATATTTCCTCCTGCTGTCTGTGTCTCCTCTCCACTGCCAGGGAACACATTACAAGGTGCTGCTGCCCATGCACCACCAGCTATTACGCTCAACAATAGCTGCATTATTTTGAAAAAAAAATTGTAATTAATTTAGAGGTGTCCGGGTTGAAAACTGTGCTGTCCCAATTGTGTATTGGACACAATGTGGGCTTCAAGACCGCTGTCTGGAACCTCATGCTGTGTATTCACGGCCCTGGAACCACCGCTAGGACCCAGGGCCTACTATGTCTCGCTGCCTGCCCTCCTGCCTGCTGACAAATGCCAGTCTGCCACACACACTCATCCTCCTCACGCTGCCTGCTGCTGTATTGCCTCCTGCTGTCTGTGTGTTTTTACTGCCAGGGAACACATTACAAGGTGCTGCTGCCCATGCGCCACCAGCTATTTACGCTCACAAATAGCTGCATTATTTTAAAAGAAATTTTTGTTTAATTATTTTAGAGGTGTCCGGGTGAAAACTGTGCTGTCCCAATTGTGTATTGGACACAATGTGGGCTTCACGACCGCTGTCTGGAACCTCATGATGTTCATTTACGGCCCTGGTACCACCGCTAGGAGCCAGGGCCTATTATGTCAGTCACATCACACTGCCTGACACACATTACTCCTCCTCCTGTAGCTGCATTGAGCTTCTGCTGTCTGTGTGCTGCTACCACTGCCAGGGAGAACAGAAGAAGAACTATTTTCTGCTGCCACCCACTCTCCTACCAGCTATTACCATACTACAATAGCTGCAACTACTTCCTCCTTCTGCTGATGTCTGTGTTTTACCACCGCCAGGGTACAAAAAAAAGGCGCTGTGGCTTGCAATGTGCCACTACCTACCTATTACGCCATCAACACAAATATAACTATGGTGTTATTAAAATAAAATATTTCCACAAATGAAGTAAAAAAAAATATTACAAAAGAAAGGAAAACCAAGACACATTATATAATGATAGAGAAGAAGAGGAAGAAGAAGAAGAAGATATAAGAAGAAGAAGATATATAAGAAGATGAAGAAGATGAAGAAGATGAAGAAGAAGATATAGAAGAAGAAGATATAGAAGATGAAGAAGATGAAGAAGATATAGAAGAAGAAGATATAGAAGAATAATATATAGAAGAAGATGATGAAGAAGAAGAAGAAGAAGAAGAAGAAGAAGAAGAAGAAGAAGAAGAAGAAGAAGAAGAAGAAGAAGAAGAAGAAGAAGAAGAAGAAGAAGAAGAAGAAGATATGGAAGAAGATATAGAAGAAGATGCAGAAGATATAGAAGAAGAAGATATAGAAGAAGATGAAGAAGATGAAGAAGAAGATATAGAAGACGAAGATATAGAAGATAGTGGTGCTCAAATACCCCTTTTTAAAATTCGAGTTTGGTCGAATTCGAATAGTAAATTATTCGAGGTCAGTCGAATATTCGAGTCGAATAAATTTTACTATTCGATTCGACCTCGGACTTCGAGCTCACTATTCGAGTCGGTATTCGAGCTCATTATTCGAGCTGACTATTCGAATTGGCCTTAAATAGCTTCCCAACACTTGTTTTGAGGGTTAATGATGCAAGAAACATATTTTTTTCCAAGTGACAACAGCAAGTGATTATGTGGGGATGTTCCTTTAAAAAAAAAAAAAGGTGAAAAGAGAAGTTGTGTCCAGAATTTTGTTCAGTACTGTATATACTTCTTCTTCTTCTTTATCTTCTATATCTTCTTCTTCTTCTTCTATATCTTCTTCTTCTTCTTCATCTTCTTCTTCTTCTTCTTCATCTTCTTCATCTTCATCTTCTTCATCTTCATCTTCTTCATCTTCTTCATCTTCATCTTCTTCATCTTCTTCTTCATCTTCTTCATCTTCTTCATCTTCATCTTCTTCATCTTCTTCTTCATCTTCTTCATCTTCATCTTCTTCATCTTCTTCTTCTTCTTCTTCTTCTTCTTCTTCATCTTCTTCTTCATCTTCTTCATCTTCTTCTTCATCTTCTTCATCTTCATCTTCTTCATCTTCTTCTTCATCTTCTTCATCTTCTTCTTCTTCTTCTTATTCATCTTCTTCATCTTCTTCTTCTTCTTCTTCATCTTCTTCATCTTCATCTTCTTCTATATCGTCTTCTTCGTCACTTATTTCTCTTTTCATTTTTTTTTTTTTTAAAGAAATGCAGCTATTTTTGAGCGTAACAACAAATAGCTGGTGGCGCACGCATGTTGGAAGCGCCATTGTATGTGCTCCCTGGCAGTGGAAACACACAGACAGCAGGAGGTAAATTTAGCAGCAGGAGGAGGAGGATGAGTGTGTGGCAGCATGCAGTCAATGAGGCAGGCAGCGTGACATAATAGCCCTGGTACCTAGCGGTGATACCATGGCTGTAAATAAACACAACAGGAGGTCCCAGACAGCGGTCGTGCAGCCCACATTGTGTCCAATACACAACTGGGACAACACAGTTTTCAACCCGGGCACCTCAGAAAAATTAAACCTTTTTTTGTAATGGTTTTGTAGTTTTGGTTTTACAACCAATTACACAGATATATAGCTATTTTTTGACGTAATAGCTGGTGGCAGAGTGGCAGCAGAAGGTAAATCTGTGTACCCTGGCGGTGGGAAACACAGACAGACAGCAGCAGCAGCAGGAGGAGGAATGGAGGAGAGTAATTATGTGAGCAGCTATTGTTTGACGTAATAGCTGGTGGCAGTGTGGCAGCAGAAGGTAATTCTGTGTACCCTGGCAGTGGGAAACACAGACAGACAGCAGCAGCAGGAGGAATGGAGGAGTAGTGTGAGTGTGGCAGCAGGTAGGCAGCGTGACATAATAGCCCTGGTACCTAGCGGTGATACCAGGGCCGTAAATAAACACAACAGGAGGTCCCAGACAGCGGTCGTGCAGCCCACATTGTGTCCAATACACAACTGGAACAACACAGTTTTCAACCCGGGCACCTCAGAAAAATTAAACCTTTTTTTTTTTTAATGGTTTGTTTGGTTTCGGTTTTGCAACCAATATAGCTATTGTTTGACGTAATAGCTGGTGGCAGAGTGGCAGCAGAAGAAGGTCATTCTGTGTACCCTGGCAGTGGGAAACACAGACAGACAGCAGAAGGGCAGTACACAGCAGCCCACTGTAGGTGTAAAATGTGTGGCTGCAGGCGACGTAATAGTCAAAGTGAACCAGGCTGGCTTAGTGAGCAGGAGCCAGGAGGTGGTAAAGGGTGGTAAGGCACATTAACGATGCTTCCGGCAGCCAGTTCATGTCCCCCTCTCGCCGACAACAGGGGCCAGGAACTCGCCTTCCACCCACGCCTGGTTCATCTTGAGAAACGTCAGTCTGTCCACAGACTTGTGAGACAGACGTGAGCGTTTCTCGGTGACCACGCCACCAGCTGCACTGAAGCAGCGCTCGGACAGCACGCTGGAAGGGGGGCAGGACAGCACTTCCAGGGCGTACTGCGCTAGCTCGCTCCAGATCTCCATGCGCTTGACCCAATACTCCATGGGATCAACAGGGGCATCGCTGTCAAGCCCGCTGTACGACCCCATGTAGTCAGCCACCATGCGGGTCAGGCGCTGGCTGTGACCGGAGGAGGATGCTGCTGCATGCATCTCCTCTCTAGTCACTGCTGCCGGAGCCTCTACAGTCCTGTAGAGCTCGTGGCTGAGAGACAGCAGGTCTGTGGGGCGCTTGCTGCTGCTGGATGCAGGCACCTGCTGCTGCCTCTGTGCTGGCTGCTGGACAGTGGGGGTGGAAGGCTGGGGGAAGGCTTCCTCCAAGCGCTCAACAAGGGCCTGCTGCAAGCTCCTTATTTGTTGCGCTGGGTCTCCTCCTGCAGGCGGCAGGAACTGGCTCAACTTCCCCTTGAGGCGTGGGTCCAACATCATGCTGATCCAGATGTCCTCCCTCTGCTTCATCTGGATCACCCTGGGGTCCCTGCGCAGGCACGCCAGCATGTGCGCTGCCATTGGGAAGAGGCGGGCCACGTCTGCTGGCACATCGACGTCAGTGCTGTCCTCATCCTCCTCCTCTGCCGCCTCATCCTCTCTCCACCCCCGCACCAACTCAGCTGCGCTGTGCTGATCCCCCTCATCAGCAGCCAGGTCAGGGACCTCCACCAAGTCCTCCTCCTCCTCCCCCTCAGAGGTGGACTGCGCAGCTGGTTGCCGCTCCTGCTGGTCCAAGGCTGCCGCTCCCTGTTCCAGCAAACCATCGAGGGCCCTGTTCAGCAGAGAAACCAGGGGCACCCACTCGCAGACCATAGCATGGTCCCTGCTCACCATGTTTGTGGCCTGCAGGAAGGGAGCCAGCACAAAGCACACCTGCTGCATGTGCCTCCAGTCATCATCGGGGACGATGGACGGGATGTTGCTGGTCTTGTCCCTTCTCCGAGCTGCGGAAACAGTGGCCAGGGCAAGGTACTGGTTGACAGCGTGCCTCTGTTCAACCAGACGCTCCAACATCGCCAGGGTGGAGTTCCAGCGAGTCGGAACGTCAATGATCAGCCGATGGCGTGGCAGATCCAGCTCCTTTTGCACGTCTTCCAGGCTCGCACAGGCTGCAGCCGAGCGCCGGAAGTGACGCACAACATTCCTTGCCGTTTCCAGCAGTTCGCCCATCCCCTGGTAGGTGCGCAGGAACTTCTGCACCACCAGGTTCAGCACGTGGGCAAGACAGGGGATGTGGGTCAGGTTTCCCCTGTCTAGGGCAGCAACCAGATTGGCCCCATTGTCGGACACCACCTCTCCGACTCTGAGGCCTCTGGGGGTCAGCCAAATCCTCTCCTGCTCCTGGAGTTTGGCCAACACGTGGGCTGCCGTCAGCTTGGTCTTGCCAAGGCTGACCAAGTGCAGCAGCGCTTGGCAGTGGCGGGCCTTCACGCTGCTGCTGAGGCGGGGGGTTTGGCCAGGTGTGGCGGAGGATGGCAGAGGATCGGAGGAACCCGCTGCAGTTCCCCTGACCCTGCGGGGTGGCACCACCCACTGTGTTGCTGCTGCTGCTGCTGCTGTGCCCGCTGCTGCTCTCCCATCCTCACCCCCTTCCACCAAGCTGACCCAGTGGACAGTGAAGGACAGGTAGCGGCCTGTCCCGAAGCGGCTGCTCCAGGAGTCCATGGTGACGTGGACCCTTTCACCAACCGCGTGCTCCAGCCCTCGCTCCACATTGGCCATCACAAAGCGGTGCAGTGCTGGAATGGCCTTGCGGGAGAAAAAGTGTCTGCTGGGGAGCTGCCAGTCTGGGGCTGCACAAGCAAGCAGCGCCCGCATGTCGCTCCCCTCCTGCACGAGCGTGTACGGCAGGAGTTGGGAGCACATGGCCCGTGCCAGCAAGCCGTTCAGCTGCCGCACGCGACGGCTGCTGGGAGGCAGAGCCCTAACCACCCCCTGGAAGGACTCGCTCAAAAGGCTCTGGCGTGGCCTTTTGCTGACACGGGAATTACCAGACACAGCGGAGGAGGCCACTGAGGACTGGCTGCCAGAACAGGCCTCAGTGTCGGCGGCAGGAGTTGCAGAGGGGGGAGGAGCAGTGCGTTTCCGCACTCCTGCTGGTGCTGCTGGAGGAGCAGGAGGGCGGGTGGCTGCTGTTGCTGCTGCTGAAGGCTGTGCAGTGATGGGTGTGGTGCCACTGCCAGCACCAGATGCCTTCAGCCTCTGGAACTCCTCATGCTGGTGGAAATGTTTAGCCGCAAGGTGGTTGATCAGCGAGCTGGTGCTGAACTTTAAGGGGTCTGCACCTCTGCTCAACTTCCGCTGACAGTGGTTGCAAGTGGCGTACTTGCTGTACACAGTGGGCATGGTGAAAAAGCGCCAGATTGGTGACAGAAACATCCCCCTACGGCATGGAAGCGCTGCTGCCTGTCTCCCTGTGGTGGTTGGGGGGGGGGCTTGGGTGCGGCTGGTGGTGGTACTGGCTGATGCTGCTGCTGCTGCTGCTGAGCCTGAGACACCAGCAGGCTGTGGGTCGCTGCCAATGCTTGCAATGATGCGCCTCCTTGCAAGGCCCACAAGCGCATCCTCCTCCTCCTCCGAGCTGCTGAGGACGACATCCCCTGGAGGTGGTGGCACCCAGTCTCTGTCTGTCACCGGGTCATCAACATCATCCTCCCCCTCCTCAAACATGTCCTGCTGGGATGATGACCCCCCAAACTCCTCTCCTGATGCATGGATGGGCTGCTTGACTGTCGCCACAGTCTTGCTGTCCAATCCCTCATCCCCCAAAGTGCCCATCAGCATCTCCTCCTCAAAATCGCCAACAACAGCAGACAATTGACTCATCATGCCTGGGGTCAAAAGAGTGCTGAATGAGAGGTCGGCGACTGACGGTGAACTGGCCTCCTCCCCAGACCCTGCTGGGCGGCTGCTGCGAACAGGGGTGGTGGTGGTGGTGGTGGTGAGGGTGGAGGCCTCGGATGCAGAGCTGATGGCGGGCTGCTCATCCTCCGTCATGAGTTGCACCACAGTGTCTGCATCCTTTTCCTCAATGGGACGTTTCCGACCCGGCTGGAGGAAAATCGGAGCAGGTGCTACACGCTGCTGCTGCTGTGTCTCTGCAGCGTGAGTTGCAGATGCTCCTGCTGGGCGGCGCCCAAGGCGTCCACGGCCAGTGGCTATGGGAGGAATGTTAGCCACTGACGCTGCTGCTGCTGCTGCGGAACTGTGCATGGTGGCGCGCCCGCGGCCGCGGCTTGCCACAATGCTGCTCCCTCTCCTCCTGATTCCCTTGCTGCCCTTCCCCTTGCCCAAACCGCGCTGGCTGCCACTTCCAGACATCTTCAATGTTTTGGGCGTATAGACAAAAGTTTTTTAAAAGGGCGGGTGAAAAGTGGGGTACTTTAATGGAGTGGGTTGGTTGGTGAGGTGACTGAGTGAGTGTCCCCTAGTACAGTAAGTAAGTAGTAACAGTCAGGAAGTACAACTAGCAGTTACAATAATCAGTAGTAATCACAAGTAAATTTAGTGTGTGTACACTCAGACAGTGAGTGCACGCAGGCAGGAGCTAGTAGCCTATGAACACAGTGACTGAGTGTCCTAGACTCCTAGTACAGTAAGAGTAAGTAGTAGCAGTAAGAAGAACTAACTAATTACAATAATCAATCAGCGATCAGAAGGAAATGGAGTGTGGGTGTGTGTACACTCAGACACTGAGTGCACGCACGCAGGAGCTAGTAGCCTATGAACACAGTGACTGAGTGTCCTAGACTCCTAGTACAGTAAGAGTAAGTAATAACAGTAAGTAGAACTAACTAATTACAATAATCAATCAGCGATCAGAAGGAAATGGAGTGTGGGTGTGTGTACACTCAGACAGTGAGTGCACGCACGCAGGAGCTAGTAGCCTATGAACACAGTGACTGAGTGTCCTAGACTCCTAGTACAGTAAGAGTAAGTAATAACAGTAAGTAGAACTAACTAATTACAATAATCAATCAGCGATCAGAAGGAAATGGAGTGTGGGTGTGTGTACACTCAGACAGTGAGTGCACGCACGCAGGAGCTAGTAGCCTATGAACACAGTGACTGAGTGTCCTAGACTCCTAGTACAGTAAGAGTAAGTAATAACAGTAAGTAGAACTAAATAATTACAATAATCAATCAGCGATCAGAAGGAAATGGAGTGTGGGTGTGTGTACACTCAGACAGTGAGTGCACGCACGCAGGAGCTAGTAGCCTATGAACACAGTGACTGAGTGTCCTAGACTCCTAGTACAGTAAGAGTAAGTAATAACAGTAAGTAGAACTAACTAATTACAATAATCAATCAGCGATCAGAAGGAAATGGAGTGTGGGTGTGTGTACACTCAGACAGTGAGTGCACGCACGCAGGAGCTAGTAGCCTATGAACACAGTGACTGAGTGTCCTAGACTCCTAGTACAGTAAGAGTAAGTAATAACAGTAAGTAGAACTAAATAATTACAATAATCAATCAGCGATCAGAAGGAAATGGAGTGTGGGTGTGTGTACACTCAGACAGTGAGTGCACGCACGCAGGAGCTAGTAGCCTATGAACACAGTGACTGAGTGTCCTAGACTCCTAGTACAGTAAGAGTAAGTAGTAACAGTAAGAAGAACTAACTAATTACAATAATCAATTAGCGATCAGAAGGAAATGGAGTGTGGGTGTGTGTACACTCAGACAGTGAGTGCACGCACGCAGCAGCTAGTAGCCTATGAACACAGTGACTGAGTGTCCTAGACTCCTAGTACAGTAAGAGTAAGTAATAACAGTAAGTAGAACTAACTAATTACAATAATCAATCAGCGATCAGAAGGAAATGGAGTGTGGGTGTGTGTACACTCAGACAGTGAGTGCACGCACGCAGGAGCTAGTAGCCTATGAACACAGTGACTGAGTGTCCTAGACTCCTAGTACAGTAAGAGTAAGTAATAACAGTAAGTAGAACTAAATAATTACAATAATCAATCAGCGATCAGAAGGAAATGGAGTGTGGGTGTGTGTACACTCAGACAGTGAGTGCACGCACGCAGGAGCTAGTAGCCTATGAACACAGTGACTGAGTGTCCTAGACTCCTAGTACAGTAAGAGTAAGTAATAACAGTAAGTAGAACTAACTAATTACAATAATCAATCAGCGATCAGAAGGAAATGGAGTGTGGGTGTGTGTACACTCAGACAGTGAGTGCACGCACGCAGGAGCTAGTAGCCTATGAACACAGTGACTGAGTGTCCTAGACTCCTAGTACAGTAAGAGTAAGTAATAACAGTAAGTAGAACTAAATAATTACAATAATCAATCAGCGATCAGAAGGAAATGGAGTGTGGGTGTGTGTACACTCAGACAGTGAGTGCACGCACGCAGGAGCTAGTAGCCTATGAACACAGTGACTGAGTGTCCTAGACTCCTAGTACAGTAAGAGTAAGTAGTAACAGTAAGAAGAACTAACTAATTACAATAATCAATTAGCGATCAGAAGGAAATGGAGTGTGGGTGTGTGTACACTCAGACAGTGAGTGCACGCACGCAGCAGCTAGTAGCCTATGAACACAGTGACTGAGTGTCCTAGACTCCTAGTACAGTAAGAGTAAGTAATAACAGTAAGTAGAACTAACTAATTACAATAATCAATCAGCGATCAGAAGGAAATGGAGTGTGGGTGTGTGTACACTCAGACAGTGAGTGCACGCACGCAGGAGCTAGTAGCCTATGAACACAGTGACTGAGTGTCCTAGACTCCTAGTACAGTAAGAGTAAGTAGTAACAGTAAGAAGAACTAACTAATTACAATAATCAATCAGCGATCAGAAGGAAATGGAGTGTGGGTGTGTGAACACTCAGACAGTGAGTGCACGCAGGCAGGAGCTAGTAGCCTATGAACACAGTGACTGAGTGTCCTAGACTCCTAGTACAGTAAGAGTAAGTAGTAACACCAGTAAGTAGAACTAACTAATTACAATAATCAATCAGCGATCAGAAGGAAATGGAGTGTGGGTGTGTGTACACTCAGACAGTGAGTGCACGCAGGCAGGAGCTAGTAGCCTATGAACACAGTGACTCAGTGTCCTAGACTCCTAGTACAGTAAGAGTGAGTAAGTACAAGTAGTAACAGTAAGTAGAACTAACTAATTACAATAATCAATCAGCGATCAGAAGGAAATAGAGTGTGTGTTGTGTGTGTACACTCAGACAGTGAGTGCGCACACGCAGGAGGTAGTAGTAGCCTATATGAACAGTGACAGTGAGTGTCCCTACGGGTACAGTAAGAGTAAGTAGTAAGTAAGTACAACTAACAATAATCAAACAGTAATGAGAAGGAAATAGAGTGTGTGTACACACAGACAGTGAGTGAGTGCACACACGCAGGAGCTAGCTAGTAGCCTATAAACAGTGACAGTCAGTGAGTGTCCTACTCCTAGTACAGTATAACTACAATACTATTAGTAAAGGACAGCAGAAATACTGGTATAGAATATGAGAGAAATAAACAGAGGACAGCTGCCCACAGAGGCAAGGCCCCCCTGAGGCCTAAACCTGTAAGCTTGCAGCAGCTGCCTGTCTCTAATGTAACACACAAGCTACTAACTAAAATACAATGTCTATCTAACTAACAACAATATAGGTGTATATGGCAGGTGTAGGTGAGCAAAAACGCTAGGTAAATGACCACAATAGAGCACTTGCTAAGCCAAAGCACAAAGGAGCAACTCTCTCTCTGTACAAGTCTCAGGCAAGCATGGAGAAACGGAACATGGCGGCCGCTATTTATAGGGTAGGGGCTGGCCAGGGTCCCCCTCTGTGATTGGCTGCCGTCAGAGGGCCTGGGAGCCCTCTGATTGGCTCTAAGGACATCAATCTGGGCTATGACGCTATTCGAGCTCGGTACCGAGCTCGAATAGCGCCGGGTGGCTCGAATAGCTCGAATAGTGAATGGGCTATTCGAGTGTACTCGGATAGCCCATTCGAATAGCTCCAGCTATTCGGAGCTCGAATACCGAGCTCGAATAGCTGAAAAAGAGCTCGAGTATTCGAACTACTCGAATATTCGAGCTCTGCTGAGCACCACTGATAGAAGAAGATGAAGAAGAAGAAGAAGAAGAAGAAGAAGAAGAAGAAGAAGAAGATATAAAAGAAGAAGAAGAAGCTATAGAAGAAGAAGATATAGAAGAAGAAGAAGAAGATATAGAAGAAGAAGATATAGAAGAAGAAGAAGATATAGAAGAAGAAGATATAGAAGAAGAAGAAGATGAAGAAGAAGATATAGAAGAAAAAGAAGAAGAAGAAGAAGATATAGAAGAAGAAGAAGAAGATGAAGATGACGTAAATGAAGACTGTTACAACAACCATTTTGGACACTACTTCTCATGCAAACACTTTTCATGAAGTTAATTTACTATTTTTGAGACCTTTTTTATAACTACTACATCACCACATAATCACTTGATGTTTTTCTTCATAAAAAAAGGTGGTTTCATGCATCATTGACCTCCAATACAAGATTTACAAGCTATTTAAAGAGACTCTGTAACATTAAAAAGATCCCCTGGGGGGTACTCACCTCGGGTGGGGGAAGCCTCCGGATCCTAATGAGGCTTCCCACGTCGTCCTCTGTCCCACGGGGGTCTCGCCGCAGCCCTCCGAACAGCCGGCGACTGTGCCGACTGTCAGTTCAATATTTACCTTTGCTGGCTCCAGCGGGGGCGCTGTGGCGGCTTTCCGTTCCGAACTACATGGAAATACCCGATCTCATTCGGGTCCGCTCTACTGCGCAGTAGAGCAGATCCGACGGCGATCGGGTATTTCCGTGTAGTTCGGAGCCGACGGCCGTCAGAGCGCCTGCGCAGGAGCCAGGAAGGTAAATATTGACGTCACCGCTGCACGGACTCCACGGAGGGCTGCAGCGAGACCCCTGACGGATGGAGGATGGCGTGGGAAGCCTCATTAGGATCCGGAGGCTTCCCCCACCCGAGGTGAGTACCCCCCAGGGGATCTTTTCATGTTACAGATCCTCTTTAAGGCCAGCTCGAATATTTTACTTGAATACAGACTCGGATAGTGACGTCGGATATCCGAGGTCGAATCGGATATTCGATCACATCGGATATTGAACTTCGAGTGAATTCGGATAGCTTACTATCCGAATTCGACCAAACTCGAATAGGATAATGAGGTATCCGAGCAACACTGGTGAATGCTAATATGGATATTGGGAATGCTTTAGATGTGATATACTTGGACTTTGCAAAGGCCTTTGACACTGTTCCCCACAAAAGTCTGGTGCAAAAGTTGAGGATGCAAGGACTGGGGAAGAGTCTGTGTGCATGGATAGGGAACTGGCTAATGGACAGAAAACAAAGAGTTGTGGTCAATGGATCGTACTCAAAATGGGAGACTGTTAGCAGTGGGGTACCACAGGGGTCTGTTCTGGGTCCAGTGCTCTTCAATTTATTTATTAATGACCTAGTAGATGCAGTAGTGAGCAATGTTGCTATTTTTGCAGATGATACAAAATTGTGCAGATTCATCAACTCTCAGGAAGATAGTGTCATATTGCAACAGGATCTGGATAGGATGGCTATATGGGCACATACATGGCAGATGAAATTCAATGTTGATAAATGTAAAGTCATGCATTTTGGACGTACCAATGGTCTAGCACCATATAAAATAAATGGGATACAGTTGAGGACATCAAACTTGGAGAAGGACTTAGGAGTACTCTTCGACAACAAGTTAAATAATCGTACTCAATGCCAAGCAGCTGCAGCTAAAGCTAACAAAATTTTGGGATGCATTAAAAGGGAAATAAAAACTCGAGATGCTAGCATAATATTGCCCCTGTTTAACTCTCTAGTAAGGCCACATGTGGAATATGGAATTCAGTTCTGGGCACCACATTACAAAAAAGATATTGCAGTTTTAGAGCAGGTGCAGAGATGAGCAACAAAATTGATACGTGGGATGGAAGGTCTCACTTACCAAGAAAGGTTAGATAAACTGGATTTAGTCTAGAGAAAAGACGCCTTAGAGGGGATCTAATTAACATGTATAAATACTTCAGAGGGAAATATAATAGCTCGGCGGATGAGCTTGTTGTCCCTAGGCCTTCTCAAAGGACTAGAGGACATGATCTGAGCATGGAGGAAAAACGTTTTAGCCATTTATTTAGGAAAGGGTTCTTTACAGTAAGAGTGATTAAGATGTGGAATGCATTGCCACAGGAAGTCGTTATGGCAAACTCTATACCTGCATTTAAAGGGGGCTTAGATGCTTTCCTTGCGTTGAAAGACATCCATGGCTACAATTACTAGGTAATGCCTAATGATGTTGATCCAGGGATTTTATCTGATTGCCATCTGGAGTCGGGAAGGAATTTTTCCCTTTAGGGGCTAATTGGACCATGTAAGGGTTTTTTCGCCTTCCTCTGGATCAACAGGGATATGTGAGGGATAAGGCTGGTGTTGTACTTTATACTGGTTGAACTCGATGGACGTATGTCTTTTTTCAACCAAAATAACTATGTAACTATGTAACTATGTAACTATGACCAGCCAAGGGTTGTGGGATCACATGGTATTTATGCTGCAAGCCTTCAAGGGAGGCGACTAGGCAATTTGCATAATCAGTATATGCAAATTCCTCAGAGCAGATCTGAAGCTTGCAAAGCAAAGACAGGTTTCTTATCCAGAGAGCTGCATCCCACAGACACAAGGAATGGTCAAACAGCTGTCTGCCTGTGCAGCCAGCTGAGCGGATCATTACAGAAATACTTTCCCACGCCAATATACTCGGTAATGATCCAACAAATACAGTATCCTCCAATCTTGTGATCTTCAATTACCTTGATTGAAGATCTCCCACGGCCGACAATTAGCTACTATAGCTTAGAATGCGTCCTGCAGATGCATAGCGCCGGCTCCCGCTGTCCTCACCACCTCCTCACCTGTCACCTCACCTAGCCGGTTATTTTTGTATTGCATTGAATGAATCAGTTCAGAGCCCTTAGCATATAAAGTTAGTATAGCTTAGAATGCATCCTGTGTGGACGCGTAGCTGCCAGCTTCCGGCTCTCCTCCCCACCTGGCTGCACCTGTCGCCCCTCACTTAGCAGCACCCATGGATGCTGCTAGGTGCCAGGCTAGGTGAGGTGACAGGTGAGGAGGCGGGGAGGACAGTGGGAGCCGGCGCTATGTGTCTGCAGGATGCATTCTAAGCTATAGTAGCTATATGGGCTCCACCAGGCGCCCTTTTTTACTGGCGCCCTTTTCATGTAGTCGTATGGTTAATTAAGAATATTAAAATACTTTGCTCATGGTTGTGTTTTTATTTCATTTAACCCTTTGTGGAAATGGGTAAGGGATCATCGCCCCCACCTCCTGCTGGGGCACTGGAGGTGGGGAAGAGCCCCTTGTCCATGGATTGGACAATGGCTTGGGGGAGAGGGGAAGGCTTGACCGTCCCTCTCCCCCGGAGCCCCCCATACCATGGACCATGCGGGCTGGTATAGCTCAGGGTGCGAAGCCCCAGTCGGCCGCGGGCTCTGCATTCTGGCTATCCCAGCCTGCATGGGGGACAAAGGGTTACAGAGGCTCGGGAAGGGGGACCCCACTCCATTTTTTTTTCAGATTTCCCACACTCAGACACAACATTCCCCAAAATTAAAAACGTTTATTTATTTTTTTAAAATATTGTTTACCACTATCTTTTTAACATATCCTGCAAATTTGGTGTTGCTAGGGTGTAAGGGCCCTTTGCTATTAACTGCTGGGAAATATTTCACACACTCTTTGACCGGCGGCATTTAAATGTATCATTTTTTTCTTTTAATTTTTTAAATCGATTTTCTCAAAACGTATAAGGTCTTTTTGAAAAATGCCTGGACAGACTACACAAATGACCCCCATTTTGGAAAGAAGACACCCCAAGGAATTCGCTGAGGAGCATGGTGAGCTCATAGATTGTAATATTTGTCATAGGTTAGCAGAAATTGTTTTTTTTTTTTTTTTTGCTCACAAAGTGTCATATTCTACTAACAATTCTATGAACTTACCATGCCCCTCATGGAATACCGTGAAGTATCATCTTTCCAAAATGGGGTCATTTGTGGGGTGTGTTTACTGTCCTGGCATTTTTTGGTGGATACATTGTGAGTACCCCTGAAAAGCCTAAAGATGCTCATTGGACTTTGGGCCCCTTTGTGCAGCTAGGCTCCAAAAAAGTGTCACATATTTGGTATTGTCATACTCAGGAGTAGTATAATGTGTTTAGGGGTGTCTTTCCACACATACCCATGCTGGGTGGGAGAAATATTTCTATAAATGGAAAATTTTGTTTAAAAGTTAAAAAAAAAGTCATTTACAGAGATATTTTTCCCACCCAGCATGGATAAATGTGAAAAGACAACCCAAAACACATTATACTACTCTCCTGAGTATGGAAATACTACATGTGTGACACTTTTTTGCAGCCTAGCTGTGCAAAGGGGCCCAAAGTCTAATAAGTACCTTTAGGTATTCACAGGTCAGTTTTATGCATTTGGTTTCCAGACTACTCGTTGTGATTTAGGGCCCCTAAAATACCAGGCCAGTATAGGAACCCCACACGTGATCCCATTTTGGAAAGAAGACACCCCAAGGTATTCTGTGAGGGGTATGGTGAGTTCATAGAAGATTTTATTTTCTGTCACAAGTTAGTAAAAATGTTTTTTTTTTTTTGTTTTTGCTTTTCTCACAAAGTGCCGTTTTCCATTAAGGCTGGTTTCACAGTGGGACGTTACAGGCGCACGTTAGAGAAGCCTGTAATGCACCCCAACGCACAGCAATGAAAAATCAATGGGCTGTTCACAGTGCCCACGTTGCGTTACGCGTTAGACTGTTTGCACATGCTCAGTAGTTTTTTTTTTTCATTTTATTGGCGAAGAGGAGGCGGGGAGAGGCCGCTATGTAGCCAGGCACATGGCTACTTATTATTCACTGCACTTGCAGTGTTTACATCCTGGAGCGGCCGCGGATTGGCTGGTGGGACCACGTGATGCGGAGAGCTCCGCTCACGTGGTCTCCGCAGTGCCTCCGACAGAGCAGGCGCACCAAGAGCTGCTTGTAACGCGGCTCTTGGTAGCGTCCTGCTCCAACACCACCAGGTGTTGCATTAGGGGCACGTTATGCGACCATAACGTCCCCTAAAACGCAACGTCCCAGCCTAACTTGTGACAAAAGATAACAAGTGGCTATCTTACGATTTATTTTTTTTTTTTTTTTACATTGGCTATGTGGTCGTATTTAGCCAAAAAGTGTATCCCAAGGTTACCAAACTTGTATATTCACTTATGTAAATGTGCCTCGCATGTCCAGTCCGCAATACAGTCTACACGGGGACAATGTGTGTGTGTGTGTTTTTTTTTTAGATCTTGTTAAACTTCCTTGAACTAAGTAATTATGTGGGTACATTGTTCTCCTTTGTAATTGACAGCCGGGCACACATTTGTCCCTTCAGATAGTGTGCATGCTTTCTGATTACTTCTGGACAATGCTACTGAAAGAATGGAAATCTTTATGGCGTTTGGTGAACGGAACAATGAAATCTTGTTCAATATTTGTTCAGGCCGCACATGGTGACAGCTCTGTGGTATTGTTCATTGTTTCTGTGATTAACGCATCAAAGAAAGCATATTCAACGTTGCTAATCCTGCTTTATAGGAGATTATAGTTGAACATTTGTTTCTTGTGTTTATGACACGTGGTACAGATTACTCCTGTGTGAGAGTGAGTACACCTCTCATTAAACTCTGTTGATTTTTATTTTTTCCCCTCTTTGACAAGCTCATATTAAATGGTGAACTGTATTTGGTTTACGTTCTTTGATTATAGTGCAAACATTGCATTTACCCAAAACTCCTTGCATCAAAAGAAACCCCTGCAGTATTTAAATTTTCCATTGAAGAAGCAGCATATTCAATTAGTGTGATGGGATGTGCTGTGAAATCAACGCAGATGTTGCATGATCGAACGTTTCTCATCCAAAAAGGATCAACGTGTACAAATTTGCGTGATTGTCAGAAGTATTGTCCAACGCACCGTTACTGTTGTTTGATTCGTCGACAACTGACGCTGCAGTAATATCCTCAGTGACCGTCTACACATTTCCCTGGCTGACTGCAGTCTCTTACTTCTACTGACCGACCCCTGCAAAAAGTCCAAGTTCACACAGTACAGCAGACTCAACTGTTTGAACTGTGACTTCTCACAGGAAGTGAAGGAAGCGATAGATGGAAAACGGAAATGTGGAAAGATGTGAGAGGCTGCAGGGACCCAGGGAATGATACCGGCGTGCAGGCAATATCATTGTGGCGGCAAGGCAGGCAGCAGCTACACAGGTTTTTAATCGATTAGTTGGTGAAATCGACTAAAAAAACTGTGTGCAGTGTATGGGTAGCCAATAGATCCTTTGTTCATCTGCTTTGATCAGAGAGAGTTCTATCTATTGCTCGTTTTGGTGGCAATTGACCAGTGTATGGCAGACTGGCGTGATTTGCCTGTTCTCTGGGGACTCTTTACCTCACAAAGGGAGAATCATGAGGTGTATCCTTTGTCAGCACACCTTGCTGTGCTTGCAGCAAGCACACAGGTGGCAAAACCAAAGGGCGAAGCGGATTATCTCAGCGTGCGGCGTTTAGAGCCATGCGCCAAGATTGAGCGCCCCATAGCGGTAGTTTGTGGCTCCGGTGGCTGTCAGACCCCAAATTACATCTCCCTCCGAGTTGCGACAACTTGGACGGGGGAATAGTATGTAGCACCTCCGTGGAGTTTTGGGGGAGTTGGGAGAGCCGTCATTTGGCTCGTCTCGCATCAAACTGCCCGGGGCCGAGATAATATGCCCTGGTCAAAAGGACACCTGGTCTAGAGTCTGTCTCTTGCTGCTCGCTACAAAAAAAAACCACATAACAAGGTGCGTTGACAATGGGAGAATCATTTGGTTCAGCCTTTGGAAGAGCACCTTGTTGTGCTGCTGGTAGTGTGGCTTGCAGGCAAAAATCAGTGGTGTGAAGAGCCACCATTCACTGTATGACATGCTGGCAAGGAGGGATACCTGTGGTTCTCCTTTTACCAGAGCCTCATGCTGTGAAATAGGTTGCCACACTTGCAGACACAGACCCTTTTGTCTACATACCCGGGTGCTGTCTGCCGGCTCTTGACAGCTGTCTTGTAGCTTGCAGCGACAGAGGTGGCACCGCAGGTGCCCTGGAAAAAGCAGAACCATTGGGTTCTCCCTTTGACAGCCAGTGTGTAGTGCTGCCAATAGTGTCGCTTGCAGACAAAACACGCGCATCAAGACCCTCTGTCAATGCAGGCTCAAGGCAGCTGTCTTGAAGCTATTAGCGACACAGCTGGCACAAGAAGTCGACCTGCTGGTTGTGTCACTAGTAGCAAGGACACTGTTGGCAAGCGTCAGTCAGCAGACCAGGTGCGTTGTCAAAGTTACATGATGTGTTTGGCCATAATCCTGGGCATCTGATAGTGCTGCAGTTCGCCTTGTTTGCATCACGGGAACAGTAGGAAATGGTCATCACTACAGGTGCACTGACAAAGTGAAAAAAAAAGTGGTTCTTCTTTCACAAGCAGACCTTGCCGTGTGACTGATAATGTTCACTGTAGGCAAAAAATACTAATGGCAAGACTTGTTCTGCACAGTATGGTGTAATGTTCAAGGGTGGGGGGCATGGGGGGGGGGGGAAATCAGGAGCTTCTCCATTTGACTGAACCTCATGCAGAAAAACTGGTTGTGATGTTTGCAGTCAGGGCACAGGTGGCAGGATACTTTGTCAACGTACCTTCCCTGCCAGCCTACTATTGTCAGCTGCCTTGCAAAAGCTAGCGGCAAAGGGAGCTATGCTGCTGGCTGTTTCTTTAGTACCAAGGACCTAGATGGCAAGAGTCAGCATGCAGAGCAGGTGCATTGTCATTAAAATGTATTTCCCCGTAAGCCTAGGAATCAGGTACTGCAGCTGTTTGTCTCTATACCATCCAGGACAAAGCTGTTAAGAAATAGTGTTCACAACGAGTGCACAGACAAAGGGAACTCATTTAGGTCTTCCTTTGCCAGCACAACTTGTGGTGCTGCTGGTGGTGGTAGCGGTACAGGTGGCACCGTGGGTACACTGACAAAGGGAGCATCATTAGGTTTCTTCATTTGCCAGCCATCATGGTGTGCTGCAGATAGTGTCGATTGAAGCCAGGACACAGGTGGCAAGATACTTTGTCAATGTACCTAGTCAAGTGGACAGCTTTGGCCAGCTCTTCTTGCTTCTAGCCACACAGCTGGCACAAGGTGCTGAGCTGCTGGCTGTGTGGCTAGGAGCAAGGACCTAGTTGGCAAGAGTTGCCATTCAGACCAGGTGCATTGGCTACAGGTAAAATAACGTTTCCCCCCCTAAGCCTACAGACCAGGTACTGCAGCGGTTTGTCACACTACCATCCAGGACATAGTTGTTTCACGGTGTGCACAACAGGTGCGCTGACAAAGGGAAAATCATTTGGCTTTTCCTTTGCCAGCACAACTAGTAGTGGTGCTGGTAGTGGTTGCGGCACAGGTGGCAATGCAGGTGCGTCGACAAAGGAAGAATTAGTGATTTCTCCCACCAGCAACCTTGAAGTGGTGTGGATAGTGTCGCTTGAAGCCACGACACAGGTATCAATACCCTTTGTCAACAGATCTGGCGGCTTGCTTGTGCCAGCTGTCTTCTTGCTGTTTGCGACACAGCTGGCACAAGTACCTGTGCCACTGATTTAGCATTTAACTGTAAGCCGGGTGCGGTGGCAAAAGATACAAGCATGCGTTTGTCCATAGCTAGGCATCAATACGCCAGCTATTGTCACAAGTGGCACCTCAGTAATTATTTTGGTACAACCCTTTCCCATAGCATCTTGCTGTGCTTGTGGTCATGTCACAAACATCCAGGACACAGACAGCAACAACTGACCTGCACAGCATGGAGTGCTGGTAAAGGTGGAATGTGGATGTTCTCACTTTACCAGCTCTCATGCTGCAAAGTTGTTTGTGCCACTAGCAGCCAGCGTACAGGTGACCACTGGCGTAACAATAGGGGATGCGACCCCTGCCACCACGGGGGGCCCGGGGCCCCCCTAGGGCCCGCTCAGGGACTTTTGTGGGGCAGTAGGGGTCACAGCATAAGAGGAGAGCATGGCCGCAGATCGGTGGAGTGGGGGGACATTCCCCCCTCTCCCTCACCTCGGGCTCTCCTCTCAGCACTCCCCTCCAGCAATCATTGGTGGCAGCGGGCAGGCAGCGGCGGTGGCACGCTGAACACATTACCTCCTTCTTGCCGGAGGTCTTCTGATCTCTAAGAGCAACTTCCTGTTTACACAGGAAGTTGAATGAAGCTCTTTGAGATCGGAAGACCTCCGGCGAGAAGGAGGTAATGTGTTCAGCCTGCCGCCGCCGCTGCCTGCCCGCTGCCACCAATGATTGCAGGAGGGGAGCGCTGAGAGGAGAGCCCGAGGTGAGGGGGGGGGGAATGTCCCCCCTCTCCACCGATCTGCGGCCACGCTCTCCTCTTATGCTGCGACCTCTCCTGCCCCACAAAAGTCCCTGAGCGGGCCCTAGGGGGGTGGGGTGGGGGCCCGGATTTTTTTTTTTGCAGGGGGGCCCGGGGATTTCTAGGTACGCCTCTGCAGGTGACACAAGTATGGATACAGATAAAGTGTGCCTGACGTCTGTGATTAACGCACCATACAATTAAAAAAAAAACATGTGAAAACGAGTCTATGGCAATTGAGTCATCTCTACTCTGGCATCCTGGCAAAGCAGTGAATCCCTCGAGTCCTGAATTCCTTTGCCACACCTTTTCACTCTCCACCATTCATGGGAAAATGTGAAACAACAAAACAAAACCAGTGTCAAACTCCTACATATTGTATTTCAAGTATGCCTATGATTGGCATTTTTCTTAGTCTGTGCAATTTACAAAATACACACCATTTTCAGGGTCCCCATACAGACTAAGCAAAAGTAAAAAAAACAAAAACAAAGATACAAGCTCTGCAGTGGCAGGTGCGGAGACAGCGGCAAGGGGCCAATGTAGACATGCGGCGGACATCCAGCATTTCTGCAGTGGACATACCTTGATATCTCGATATGACAACATATGAGTTATGGAAAGCTGTCACTGCTGGAAAATGATGTAATTGAACTTGCTGCAAAGGGAAAAATAACATTCACAATGATTACTAATACATATTTAACCACTTCAGCCTACAGTGTTGTTCACCTTATGCATCCGAGCAACTTTCACCTTCCACTCAGTCGCCAGTAACTTTATCACTACTCATCACAATTAATTGATCTATATCTTGTTTTTTCACCATTAATTAGGCTTTCTTTGGGTGGTACATTTTGCTAAGAATTGCATGTCTGCATTGGCACCTTGCCGCTGTCTTCACGCCTGCCACTGCAGGGCTTGTACTGTATCTTTGTTTTTTTTAACTTTAGCTTAGTTTGTACAGGGGCCCTGAAAATTGTGTGCATTTTGTAAATTGCACAGACTAAGAAAAATGCAAATCATAGCCATACTTGGAATACAATATGTAGGAGTTTGACACTGTTTTGTTTTTTCTATAATTTTGTTGGTTGTATTGTTTCACATTTTCCCATGAACGGTGGAGAGTGAAAAGGTGTGGCAAAGGAATTCAGGACTGAGGGATTCACTGCTTTGCCAGGATGCCAAAGTACAGATGACTCAATTGCCATAGACTTGTTTTAACATTTTTTTTTATTGTATTTTCACTCTGCAATATTTTTTTTTACACCCTGTAAATGTTACATAACAGGTTTTCTTATGCAGGCCACCAACACTGTGTATGGTGCATTGATCACAGATGTCAGGCAATAGGAAGACCACTTGAGGAAAAGCAGCACACAAATGCAAAGCCACCCTCCTTCTACTCTTCCTCCTTCAGGTGCATCATCTTCAGCCGCTTTCTCCCTTGCACCTTCACAATCACATGCCTGGTGTGCCAAGCACAGTCAGGGCAGGTACATTACTTACACAGCCCATTGGGTCAACCTGGTGACCGCTGACAAGCAGGGAGTACGTGGCTGTGCAGCGGACCTAGTTGTGACCAGGGATGGTCGTAGTCAGCCAACTTCACTACGCTGGAACTACGCATATTTTTACGCAAATACGCTTTGCAATCTACGGCTATGTAATCAGAAACTTCACTACGTTTGCATTGCGTAGACTACGTGTTAAAATACACAAGCTTCGCATAGTGCGAAGCGTAGTTGATGCGACCGCTTATGCCCTTATGCGGAAAAATTTCCGCAATAATCTTCAACCTATTTGCAAATATAAACTAATATAAGCGTACATTCCACCTTCCACTGCAGAATTGTATGCGTATAAAAGGGCAATAATATTTCTGGGCATGCGCAATGATCCATATAAATGCAGTTACCGCACGCGTAGTTGACTTCGCAATACATACGTCAACTACGCGTAGCAGGCGAAGCTTCGCATAGCGGGACTACGACTACGCGGAAATGCGTATGTGTAGTTCTTAAACTTCGCCTACAAACTACGATGCGTAGTTGCGTGCTACGACGCGTAGATTCGCGCTGGCGTAGTTTACGAGCAACCCTGGTTGTGACACCTCCACGGCTTGCAGGCAGGCCTCCTGCCACCTCCTCTCCTCCTGCTACATCCTCTTTGCTGTTGTCCTCCTCCTCCTCCTTGGCTGAGTGGCAGTTCAACTCTACTGGTGCTGCAATTTCCTCTCCAGCTACACAGCCCCAGCTCCCCAGGGCCTATGTTGCATGCCAGGTACGGCGGTGTCACGCCATCTTAAACATGTCTTGCCTCAAAGTGGAGAGTCACACTGGAGCAGCTCTCCTGGCTGCTCTGAACAAACAGTTGAATCAGTGGCTGACCCCACACCGAGTCACAGTGAGTCACAGTGAAGGCGCCATCAGCGACTTGATCCCATATGCTTTCTTCCTGGAGCGTGCCGTGCGTAGAGTGGTGGATCAAGCTGTGGAGGAGCGTGAACAGGAACAGGAACAGGAGGAAGAGTTGTGGGATCAATTCTCATCAGAGCCAGATGTTTCTTCAACACCTGCGGCAGTACAGAGGGGGGAGGAGGAGGAGGTGGAAGAGTCGTGTGGGGAAGAGAATTCAGATGAGGAAGGTGGGGTTTTTTTTGGAGTAGGAGGAGGCAAAAGAACAACCGCAGCAGGTGTCGTAGGGGGCTTGTGCTGCTCAACTTTTCCGTGGTATTGTTCGTGGATGGGGAGAGGAGGAGAATTTACCTGACATCATTGAGGAAGAGCAAGAGGAGATGGATAGTACGTTTGCATCCAAATTTGTGCAGATGGCATCTTTCATGCTGTCCAGCCTGTTGAGAGACCACCATATAAAAAAAACTCAAGGGGAATGAGCTGTACTCAGTGGCCACGCTACTAGACCCTCGGTATAAGCACAAAGTGGCGGATATGTTTCCAAATCACTAGAAGGCAGAAAGGATGCAGTACTTGCAGAGCAAGCTGTCAACTATGCTTTACAGTGCATTTAAGGGTAATGTCACAGCACAACGGAATAAAGGTACCACTGCCAGTAATCCTTCTCCCATGTCCACGCAAGCAAGGACAGGACGCTCTAGCGATCTCATGGTGATGTCGGACATGCAGACATTCTTTAGTCCAACGTCTCGCCTTAGCCCTTTCGGATCCACTCTCCACCAATGCCTTGACCGGCAGGTAGCCGACTACCTGGACTTAAGTGTGGATGTAGACACTGTGAGCAGCGATGAACCTTTGGACTACTGGGTGCACAGGCTTGACCTGTGGCCACAGCTGTCACCATTTGCTATCCAACTTCTGTCTTACTCTGGCTCAAGCGTCCTGTCTGAAAGGACCTTTAGTGCAGCTGGAGGCATTGTCACTGATAAGAGAAGTCGCCTAAGTCAAAAAAGTGTTTAGTACCTCACCTTTATCAAAATGAATGAGGCATGGATCCTGGAGGACTACTGCCCGCCCGAAGACTAAGTCATTCCCCACACACAGCATCTCTGCCTGCATGCTGTGTGACTGGCTGCCTGCCCTAAGACTAAGTTGCTCCCCACACAGCATCTCTGCCTTCAAGCCACTTAACTGCCTTCTCCGCCACCACCAACAGGGTCCTGGACTCCAGGCGGATTCCTGGATTTTATTTCCTGCTAGCAGCAGCCGCTACAGTAATTTTTCTGGTGCATGTACATGCCTGCCTAATTTTTTCTGGCTGCTCTGCAGTTGCAACAACAAAACAAAAGGCATGTACATGTGTCATTTCCCCTTGATTGCTACCTTGCCACGGTGAAGGGGCTTGCGTATAACAATGAAGCAATGACCCCTGGCTATATGAGTGTCTCAGGGGGGAGGGGACACTCCCAAGATAATAAGGTTGTTGCTTCATTGTGGACAGACCAAATTCGATCAGCTGGACAGTCACTGTTGTTCTGTCATTGAACTACCTCAGCCCGGCGACCATATGGGCTTTAAAACCGCCATGGCCTGCACTCTGGCCATGGTGCGCACCAGTACAGCACGGCCGTCACTACACAAACAGCTTTTTGTGGTGATTTACATAGTGAGTTTGGTCTGTCAGTGTGAAGCAGTACACTAATTACACTCCCTAATTGATGTATACACATGCAAGATGTTTTAAAGCACTTTAGGCCTCCAATTTAGCATGCAATGTGATTTCTGCCCTTAAAACGCTGCTGTGCATCAAATTCAGATTTTTCCCATTCCGCCATGCAAAAACTCAGATGTGATGCTTCTGGTGTGTAAGCAGAAAAAAAAAAAAAAACATTAAACTAACCAGTGCAGAAAATAACGTTTGGTAACAGATGTTTATTGTCTTACTTACCTACTTGCATACAAGAGACAGCAGGTACGCTCAAACGACGCTTACCAAGCAATCCCAGCAATGATACGCCACTCCCAGCGGTCTCAACGTTCTGTTACCGCCGGAGGTCCCGCTCTTTGTCATCCCTATGATGGCAGAGATTTGTGCGCCAGTCAGGTGCTGCTTTCATTGACTCCTGACGGTGTTTATCAATGTACGACAAAGGGTTTCGCTTACCATGATGACAGTGTCAGGAGGCAATGAAATCTGCTCCTGACCGTCTCACACAGCTCTGCCATCATATAGACGGCAGGGTGGGGCAAGCTGCGGCAGTGAGATAGTGGCGCAATCGGCGGAAGAGCATGGCCACGAGTGTTGAAATCTACTTCCAGTCAGTTCCACACAGCCACTAGCAGGACATGAAAACGGAAACACGAAACCTTAAAAAAAAAGGAAAAACAAGGGCTATTCCTTCCTGCAAACAAGGAGACCAGCATTAAAACATTCAATTTCAATGACAGCTATGAGATATTTATACAGTACAAAGGTTTTTTTTGTTTTTTGTTTTTTTACCTTCACAAGTCCCACTGAAAGTTATTGGTAGTTTGCCTCCTGGAGAGACAATATATAAAAACAACATAAAAAGTGCCTTCCTGCAATCAAGTAAAACAACATTAAAACTCTCGATTTCAATAACAGCTATGAGAAATTTATAACAAAGGTTTATTTTTTTTACCTTCGCAAGACCCACTGAAAGCCAACGGTATCTTGCCTCCAGGAAAGACGAAACCTGAAAAAAAGGGGGTACTCCTTCCAGCAAACAAGGATAACAGCATTAAAAAACGTGATTTTTAAAACAGCTAATAGATATAAATGTTTATTTTTTACCTTGGCAAGTCCAACTAAAAAGAAATGGTATCTTGCCTCCAGCAAGACGAAACCTACAAACACCCTCAGAATAAAATGGGTATTCCTTTCTGCAAACAAGGCAAGCAGCATTTTAAACCACAATTTCAATTCCGAATAAGAAATATTTATCCCTTCCAAATTTTTTACCTTCGTAAGTTCAACTGAAAGACAACGGTATCTTGACTACGGAAAAATGAAACCTAAAATACCTTCAGATTAACAAAAAGGTAGAGTGACCAGACGTCCCGGATTGCCCGGGACACGTCCCGGATTCGGGGTCCGCTGTCCCAGGCTACATGAGGTCCCGGGAAACGTCCCGCTTTTAGCAGCGGGACGTCCCGGCCTCGGGACTCTGGCCACTCTCTCCTCAATGAACTGGCAGCGGCGTCTATAGACACCGTGCCAGTTTATTGCCCGCAGCCCCGCTCCAGCCTCCTCTTCCGGTGTCTGTTTCCGACACCGGCAGGCGAGCAGGGCTACGGCAAGATGGCTGCCAAAGCCCTGTACTGGAGACCTATTTGTGTCTCTAGTACAGGGCTTCGGGCACCATCTTGCCGTAGCCCTGCTCTGCCAGGCTGTCAGCATGGGAGACTGCAGGAGAAGTAAGACGGTCCCAAGGAGCAGCGCGCCAGAGGCCGGAGACTTCTGTCAGGTGAGTAAATGCTTTCTTTTCCAGGTGAAATGTTTGCCCGCATTGTTTCTTTTCCGGTGAAATGTTTGCCCGCATTGTTTCTTTTCCGGTGAAATGTTTGCCCGCATTGTTTCTTTTCCAGGTGAAATGTTTGCCCGCATTGTTTCTTTTCCAGGTGAAATGTTTGCCCGCATTGTTTCTTTTCTGGTGAAATGTTTGCCCGCATTGTTTCTTTTCTAGCGAAATGTTTGCCCGCATTGTTTCTTTTCTGGTGAAATGTTTGCCCGCATTGTTTCTTTTCTAGCGAAATGTTTGCCCGCAGTGCGTTTCTTTTCTGGTGAAATGTTTGCCCGCATTGCGTTTATTTTGTACCGACATGTTGCCCGCATTGTGTTTATTTTGTACTGACATGTTTGCCCGCATTGCATTTATTTTATACTGACATGTTGCCCGCATTGCGGTTATTTTGTGCTGACATGTTGCCTATTGCGTTTATTTTCTGGTGTCCGGGGTAACTGTTACTGCATTTATTATTTAATGGTCATAGATGGCTATGTTTGCTGCTTTGTGGTTACGGTATACTATTAGCATCACACAGTCTCTGCACACCCATGATGCAAAGTCTCGTTTGTCCACATCATGGCGTAAACACTGCTTTCTTATGCCTCGCTGTTACATCATTACGTTAGCTCCGCCCATACAATGTTATGGCCACGCCCATTTTTCGACGCCCCCCCCCCCCTCAGTCTTCGCCGCTGCGCGCTCCTCAGTCCTCCCCGTCCCAGGTTAGATCCACAAAAATCTGGTCACTCTAAAAAAGGGTATTTCTTCCTGCAAACAAGGAAAACAACAATATAACTCTTCATTTCAATGACAGCTATGAGAAATTGATAAAGGTTTATTTTTTACCTTTGCAAGACCCACAGAAATTCTACGGTATCTTGCCTCCAGAAAGACGAAACCTGCAATCAACAACAACAGAAAGCAACGGGTACTCCTTCCAGCAAACAAGGAGAATAGCACTGGAATCCGCAATGTGCAATACTGTAGAGATATTTAGGATAAGGTGTATTTTTTGCCTTTGCAAATCCAACTGAAAGGCTACGGTATCTTGCCTCCAGAATGAAGACATACCACGATAACTTGATAAAAACAATGAATATTCTTTCCCGGGAAAAAAAATAATAAGAAAAACATAAGCAGTGCACTGATAACCATTTATGAAAAGTTTGTTATTCTTAGAAAAAAAAAACTTTTACCTTTGTAAGACAAACTTATTGTATAATCAGGGATGCTCATCCAGATTCCGGATATCCGAACTTTTTTCAGCTATCCGATTCTGTTTCAAGATTTCTGTAGAAATCCAGATAGCTATCTGTGGATATTTGGGCGCATACCGCGGATATCCACGGATATTGCGGGTATCCGGATCTGAAATACCGTAACTAAGGAGATGACGTCCTGGAGCCAATCAGACAGCTCTCAGCAGAAGCCCTAGCAACCAATCACAGAGGGAAACCTTGGTCAGCCCCACCTGACCTAATTGAGACAATCAGAGGGCTCCCAGCCTAAGACCTGGCACCCAATCACTGAAAGGAACACTGGCCAGCCCCCTGTATAATAAGGAGGGCTGCCATGATGAGACATATCGTCCTAGCTTGCTGAATGCTCACTGAGAGACATGCTCCAGTGCTGGTGGCCTAGCAGCAAGGGCTGTACACAGTTATAAACCTAAAGCTGTTCAGTGATTAACCCCTTCACTATCACTACACTATTGTTAAATTGATAATTAGCTTGATTGATGTCATAGTGTGACAATCAGAGTGTGTGCTCCAGTGCTGCAGTGCTGGCCTAGTAGCAAGGGCTGTACACAGTGATAAGCTGTTCAGTGATTAACCCCTTCACTATCACTACACTATTGTTAAATCGTTAATTAGCTTGATTGATGTCATAGTGTGACAGTCAGAGTGTGTGCTGTGCTGCAGGGCTGCAGGCAGCTGCTATGTGTCTGTGTGTGTGCTGTGCAGTGCACAGGCCAGCTGCTGCCTGCTGGCCAGCTATTAGCCTTAGCTAGCTACAGTATATCTTAGGTTAGGGATTAGGGGATAGGATTACTGTGCTATTGTGTAGTTAGTACTGTAGTACTGCAGTCAGTGCTAGTAGTTGTTAGAGTAATAGTACCACTGTGTTAGCTTTCTACAAAACTGCTGTGCTGTGAGCAGTGCCAGTGTGACAGTTAATGTGCACTAGTTTCTTCTCCTCTGGTGTCTGACTGTTACTCGGCACTTGCCACGTGTCACGCAGCACTTGGCATGTGTCACTTGGCACGTGTCATGTGGCACTTGGCACGTGTCACTTGGCAAGTGGCACTTGCCAAGTGTCACGTGACATGTGCCAAGTGACACGTGCCAAGTGCCACGTTCGGCATGCTCCTGGCACACGTTACACCTGGTGCCGCTGCATTGCCCTGCTCCTGCTGCCTGTGCAGCTCCCACCACCAGGCCAGGGTGCCACAGGCCACTGATACTACCTATATTTAACCCAAAACACAATTGCTGCGTAATTTTTTGGAGGTGTCTGGGCTGAAAACTGCCAACTGCCATGTCCTAGTTGTTCGGCTGGACTTTGGACTCAATGTGGGCTGCATGACCGCTGTCTGGAACCTAGGCCTAATGTTAATTGACAGCCTTTTTTTTGGGGGGGGGGGGGAATTGAAGTCCCCACATCATCAAATAGTGTTCCCTTTTACAAAATAATGATGATACATTCCTCATTTACTCTAAAAAAACGTTTTTAAAGCAATTTAAAGGCCACTTCCAGTTTTTCCAGGTCGGATATTTGATTCGGATTGGAAAATTTTGAACTCGGATATCCGACCCGGATCGGATATCTGGGTATCCGGGTCCGAATCGGATCCAGATAGTGAAAAGGGGTATCCGAGCAGCACTGCTTATAATCACTGTTCTCCAGCCTCCAGAAAGATCTCTTACAACAATACTAAAAACCTTGGGGGTGGGAGAAGGATGACATTATTAAAACACACCATAGCAATAAAAAATAAAATAAAAAATGTAATATAAAAAAAAGTTGTACATACCAACAAACTGCTATAGCAACATAGCAAACTTGGAATCTTGTGCACATTTTTATAAAAGAGAAAACGTAGAAAAATTGAGGCGCTACCAAACATAGAAGAAAAAAGTTTTTAATAACAATCCAATTAAATAACTTTCCTGTGCACACTCCTTGACATTTGGCCTGGGCAAAAAATAAATAATCAAAAAATTCCACACAAAACCAAGATTTTTTCAAATTAAAATAGATATTATGAAAAATTACAATACAAATTCTTACTCACTATAATCTGAAACTGCAGTAGGAAAGCAACTACAAAATGCTTCAACTGCCTCTATTTTATTTGGTCTGGATTCACGGGCCACATTCTTTGGGTGGATACGTTTTTTGGTAGTCCATTGTGGAGTAACAGTTCCTTCCAGGATGTTCAAAAAAAATCTGTTATCATTTTTGGAACATGATGAGATTGCATTGGCTTGTTAATTTTTCGGATGCTCCATTTTTCCTCCCTCTATGATATTCCAATGACATTCACTGGGCCCCTTCCTCATCAGTCCCAGCCCTCTCACACTGAATTGTTGCTCGCTCCCTTACTGTGTTTCATTGAAGAACTGCCAGTTTAGTTCTGACCTCCATGGCATCAATTCCATAATGGATACGCTTAGGTCTGAATTTCAATACTGAGGAAGGTTTCCAGGCGTCTGGTCACGCAGTATTCGGTCAGATGTGGTGCATTCCGATCAAATAATGGTGCATTGACAAACTCCACTAGTGCCTCAAATGCTGAGGATCCCTTTACCAACCAGGGCCGTTTTGGTGTTTCATTTGGTAGTGGATCATGTGCACATTTCATTACTTCTCCATATTCACACCATTCGTGTTACGTGGTGTAGCTGGGATCTCCACAGCTGGATAAATGTTTCTTCACTTCCACGGCACCATCTGCTGGACCAGTAAAGATGGTTGATTATACGTCCGATCCACTGCAAAATGTCTTTGCATCCTTGCCGCTTTCCAATGGCAACCAACTTCTTCTTTAATATCTTTCCATAGTGCCAAAGGTCAAATTGGTGGTCTGTCTCTTTGCACTTTGTTCTTGTTAGAGCTCTGATTCCTGGATGTTTGTCAGTTCCAACAACCTTCACATCAAACTTTGCCAGCAGTCAGTCCATGCACCTTTCTTATGGATTTTTTTTCAATTACATTCGAAGAGGTTGTTTCTAGAGATGTGGCGAACGGTTCCCGAACCGTTCACCGGCGAACATCTCTAAATCCATGGGCCTCTTACTACTTCCGAGTCGCAATGACCCGGAGTAGTATGCTTGAGCTGCCCGGCGGAGCGCGTCCTAGATCGCGTTCCTGTTGCCGGGCACTCTCTGCGCATGTGCGTGACGTCATGAGTGACGTCACGCTCATGCGCAGAGAGTGCCCGGCAACAGGAGCGCGATCTAGGACGCGCTTCAGCGGGCAGCGCAGACGTACTACTCCGGGTCATTGCGACCCGGAAGTAGTAAGAGGCCCAGAGAGGTTCGCCAGGCGAACTGTTCGGCCCATCACTAGTTGTTTCCAATACTTACACCACTTCAAAATCTTCTTCATATCGGCATCCATACATGTGTAAGCACAGTACTTTGCGCTATGACCAGGGGAATCACATTGACCATCACTGAGAATGTAAAGATCATGTCAATTGTTCATTCATTTTTTGTCTTTCCGCCTCCCATTGATGGTCAATTCCTGCAAAAAGAAAATTGTGCTGGTACCTGTGAAAGGTAGAGGAAGTAAACATCAACAAGCCAAGAAAATCAAACATATCTTTCACTTCTTTTTTTTTTAACTGGATCCACTTACCAAAATTGCAGCCCCTAAAAGTACATTACCTGCAGTAAAATCTTTTATTTTGGGTTCACTTTCCCAAAACTTACAGTTGTGTCCGTCCTCACACATAGAATGCACATTAAGCTGGGTGCCATGCCAATAACCCTTTTTTTTTTAAATGAACAATGTTTCTGACACAGCTGGCTTTTGGACAGCTTTGATTCACAAGAAGTTTGTCGATGGCAGATTAGAAAACTATGAATTTGGGTTCTTTTACAAACTTCTCATTTCTTGTCAAGTCGTCATGTTCAAGGTTTGGGAACAGTTTTTCAGTGTGTGGTTCTGTTACTTCCATGCTGTCCTCTTCATTTTCAGAGTGATAGCTCACATCGTGTAGATCTTGTGCCATGAAAGAATTGAATTGAAGGAATCGTCTGGCTGTGGCTCATTATGATTAATGCTAACAACCTCTTTGCTGTACAATTTTCCTTTAGAGGAGTGGACTGCTCATCAACATAAGTGTGGTCCATTTGTGAACTGCGGATAAAAGCTTCTTCTACTACTTCCTCCGGCGCTGCAATTACAACATTTTCTTTAACCACATCTTCCATCTGAATGCCGTCAGTTTGTGTAGATACTTCAGCTGTATTTCGAGACTTACCACAAATACACACACATGACACACAAGCTTGTCGATAGCATGTGGAGCATGTCGATAGCATGTCTTCAGCAATGTTATTTTGAATCCGAGGCTTTTTTTCTCTTTGGTTGAACATTTCCTGCAGAATACTCTTTGAAAACGTTTGGGACTGCGTCTTTCTTCACGTACCATGTTCGCCCACGTAGCTCATAATCATCCAGAAGGAAATGTTTTGAACATATTCTTAACTGGCCAGCATTCCTATCATCCAAAATTTGTGGAATCTTTGATCTTATTTCCTGATCTGTATAGCCAACATTTTGTAGCCACAATTGAATTCTAGTTTCTTCCCTTGGAAAGGTATGCATTTTCAAATTTGAACCTGGAGCTTTGCCAGAGCACGTTGAGCAGTGCTTTACAACACATGTCGACATTTCTGGATTTGGAGAAGAGATAAAGTAAATTTTGGCACAAAGTACGTACTTAATCCTTATAATTGATACAAGTATCTCACATATTTCAACTCACCTGAAACTATTTAGTGCCAAAATATGATGAAGAAATTAGGCTGATCTCCTCTGCACTATTGCTGTGCTAAATGTAATTAAAATATAATAACGGTTATAAATATTTGTATTGAATATTTCCAATCATGTAATTCCTGAAATACAATATAGGTACAGCCAGTAGGTTCCTCCCTGTATATTTGTAGCCAGGTAGTTTTGCCCAGTATAGGTATAGCCAGTAGGTTCCCCCAGTATAGGTATAGCCAGTAGGTTCCCCCCCATTATAGGTATAGGCAGTAGGTTCCCCCATTATAGGTATAGCCAGTAGGTTCCCCCCCATTATAGGTATAGCCAGTAGGTTCCCCCATTATAGGTATAGCCAGTAGGTTCCCCCCATTATAGGTATAGGCAGTAGGTTCCCCCATTATAGGTATAGCCAGTAGGTTCCCCCCCATTATAGGTATAGCCAGTAGGTTCCCCCATTATAGGTATAGCCAGTAGGTTCCCCCCATTATAGGTATAGCCAGTAGGTTTCCCCCATTATAGGTGTAGCCAGGTAGTTTCTAGCTGTATAAGGCTGCTTACACACAGGGACGTTACAGGCGCACGTTAGTGCGCCTGTAACGCTCCCCCAACGCACAGCAATGTAACACAAGTGGGCTGTTCACACAGCCCACGTTGCTTTACATGTAACGCTGCACGTTGTCCGGAAAGTGCAGCATGCTACGGCGTTAGAGTGGCTATAGCCACGTTAGACTGTTTGCACATGCTCAGTGGGGGGCAGAGAGGAGGCGGGGAGAGCCAGCTACAGTAGCCGCGCACATGGCTACTTAATATTCACTGCACTGGCAGCAGCTGATTGGCCGGCGGGACCACGTGATGCGGAGTGTCTCGCTGCGCATCACGTGGTCCCGCCGGCCAATCAGCGCCACTCTGGGAGACCTTATAGGGATAGAGCCGCCTAACGCGGCTCACTCTACCGTCCTCTCTTGCAGCACCATACGTTGTGTTAGGTGCACGTTATGCGACCTTAACGTGGCACCTAACGCAACGTCTTGGTGTGCAAGAAGCCTTAGTGTAGCCAGGTCTGTTCCCCCAGTATAAGTGTAGATAGGTAGTTTCACCCCAGTATAGGTATAGCTAGTATGTTACCCTAGTATAAGTGTAGCCAGGTCTGTCCCCTCAGTTTAAGTGAAGACAGGGCTGTTTCCCCAGTACAGGGGTGCCCATTAGGTAGATTGCGAAGGCCTTTATGGTAGATCCTGACCCCAGTACATTTTCCATTCTGTATATATGTTACTGCCAGAAGTTCTGGCCGGTCAAAGCTAGAAATGGCCGGCTAAAGCGACCAGTGTGCGAAACGGAGACTTTTTGCAGACTTTGGCCGGCCAGAATGCATTCTGGCTAGATGTGGGTGACCAAGTCCCGAAGTGCTGTTCCCCACCACAAATTACCTCCTTTCCGTGTCTTCCTTTCTGCTGCCGCCTATTTTTTCTCCATAGTCTTAGTGCCCCCCTCTCATGCAAGGACCTGGGGCTTCCTTTCAATTTGCCAGCTGCAGCTGCTTTCTTTGTTTCCTGTATCGACCTGGGGCTGGCTTGTATGCTGCCGGCTGCCGCTGAATCCCCCACCACCTTCTGTCTTCCACCTTCTGTCTTCTTCCCCCGTCTTCTCTCCATGTTCTCCCTGCCGCCTTCAGTCTTCTCTGCATCTTCTCCCCGCCACCTTGCTTTTCCGCCTTCTGCCTTCTCTCCATCTTCTCTTCCATCTTCTCTTCCCAAACAGTGCACCACTCCCGGCCCCCTCATTTAAAGTGGACCTGGACTCTTGCACAGGACTGAAGGAAAACATTGCAAAATGCACCCTGTATGTATTTAGAGAGTTTAGCCTGCCAAATTCCCCATTGTATGTGACTAATCACTATTGTAATTTGATCTCTCCTGTGTCACCTGACTATCAGGGCAGACTTAACCCCTATACCACCAACCACTCTACATGCTGAAGCCAGCCTAGCATGTACCATTATGATCAATCCAAGAGAAAAAGTAGCATGCTTAAGGATTTGTAGAATTTCAAAAGCCAGCTTACATACCGTGGCTGGGAATTGAACACAGGCTGGGCTGGGAATTGAACCCAGGTCTCAGTGTGTGGTAGGTATCTGACTTAACTCCTATACCACCAACCACACTACATGCTGAAGCCAGCCTAGCATGTACCATTATGATCAATCCAAGAGAAAAATGAGCTCTCTCTCTCTCTGGTGGTAAGCTGGCTTTTGAAATTCTACAAATCCTTAAGCATGCTACTTTTTCTCTTGGATTGATCATAATTCGGCGAACCGTTCGGGACATCTCTACGAGGGACATGAAGGCTGCAAGGGGCTGGCAGAAGCCCCAGGTATGTTAAACTTTTTTTTTCATTATTTCACCTCCGCCATGCACAAATAATCTGTAAATACAGGAGTTAGACAAAATAATGGAAACACCTTGAAAATCAACAAAATATATTTCAATATGGTTTAGGTCCACCTTTTGCAGCAATTAAAGCCTCAATTCTCCGAGGTATTGATTCCTACAAATTGTAAATTGTTTCCAAAGGAATTTTAGCCCAGTCTTCAGTTAAAACACCCTCCAGTTCTTTTAGAGACATTGGTGGTGGAAATCGACTTCTTACTTGAATCTCGAAAAACGACCATAAATGCTCAATAATGTTGGGGTCGGGCTGCCCTTGCCGTGGCTGACTCTCCCCTCCAGTACAGAGCCCCCTCCCTCAGCACTCAGGGCAGCTATCCGGGGCAGATATCACCCCTGCCCTGCCAATCTCTCACCCCCCCCCCCCCCCACCACCACCACCACCACGCTAGTGCCTAACGAGGCTTCCCCATTCTCTGGTGTCCCGGCAATCCAGTGCATCCCCCCAAACAACGCAGAGGTAAATATTTATCTACCATGATCCTGGGCAGGCGCAATAGCAGCTCTCCGTTCGGGTTAAGGCAGAAATAGCCGAACCCGATCTTATCCGCTCTACTGCACAGGTGCAAGTCATTTGCACCTGCGCATAGAGCTGATCAATTGGGCTCAGCTATTTCTGCCTAGCCTGAACGAAGAGCTACTAGTATGCCTGCGCAGTATCGCGGAGAAGTAAATATTGCCCACGCTTGCGCTGTCTTGTCAGCCTTTGTCGAGGAGCTTTTGAGGGAGCCAGCGCTGGACTCCCCCAGGCTACAGAGGACTGGGAAGCCTCATGACGACCCTAAAGGGGGCCATACACTCAGCAGATTTTTGTCCGATCGATTACAAATCGATTGACCAATTGATCAATTTGCGGCCGATTTTGATCAATTTAGATCGATTTCAATCGATCTGACATGTTGGAAAAATTTGGCTTATCTTTGGAGATGGCTTATCAATTTGCATTGGGCCTAATGGAAATCGGATGGCAACAAAATGCCATCAGATCGATTTTCAATAGATTTCATACTGAAATCTATTGGAAATCTGTTCCTAGTAAAAAATGTTTTTAAACACATCAGATAGATCAGAAAATTTACTGATGGTCTATCTGCTGCTAATCTAACGAGTGTATGGCCACCTTAAGGCTTCCCCCTCCCCAGCGGTGGCGCCAGGGGGGTGCTTTGGGGGGAGCTGGGAAAAAAGGGCGCATGCCGCTAGTGGACAAAAAGGGCGCCGCCATTCACTCCCATAATAAATAGCGTTTAATAGGCGCCGAGTAGGAAAAAAGGGCGCCGGAGCTAAATAAAGTTTATAAACGGCGCCAGGAGCTAAATAAAGTTTACAAACGGCGCCCGGCGATGTTTAATGATTTATAACTGAACTTGTGGTGATTTACGTTTATAAAATGCACCCGTGCCGAATAACGTTTATGAAAATACTAAACATATTTATCTTATTTAAATAATTAAAACATTATTTAAAGTTTTATCCCTTACTGTTTGTAAAACATTATTATTCACAAAATAAAGCGATCAGTACGTAACGTAAATTGCAAAATATTTTTTGAATCCACAATTAGTAAAACATTATTATCCACATAATAAAGGGGGGTCTTAGGTTTAGGCACCAACAGGGGGGTCTTAGGTTTAGGCACCAAGAGGGGGGTCTAGGGGTTAGGGGTAGGTACAGGGAGGGTTACTTAGGCACCAACAGGGGGGGGTCTTAGGTTTAGGCACCAACAGGGGGGTCTTAGGTTTAGGCACCAACAGGGGGGTCTTAGGTTTAGGCACCAACAGGGGGGTCTTAGGTTTAGGCACCAACAGGGGGGTCTTAGGTTTAGGCACCAACAGGGGGGGTCTTAGGTTTAGGCACCAACAGGGGGGTCTAGGGGTTAGGGATAGGTACAGGTAGGGTTCTGTGTAAGAGTAGGCTTAGGTATAGTTTTACTAAAATTTTAGTAATAATTACTAATGTATTACAACACTTATTACGAACGTAGTTATATTTATATCATCTTTATAAACAATATTTTCAGATTTTATTATAAGAACAAACCATAAATGACGGTTATTCACAATAATATACAATTATAACAATTAAACATATATTATTGGTTTTTTTATACACGTAATTATAAGTTTAACTTTTGAAACAGGGAAGATTAACGTTTTCACAATTTCCGATTTCATAAACATTATTTAATGATTTATAATTTTGTTAAACATTATTTGTAAACGAAATATAGCACACTATATTTATAAACCCTATTAATGATTAATTATTATTTAGAGTTTACACCCCGCGCCCTTTTTGTCCAGGCGCCCTTTTTGTACGTACGCGCTTTGGGGTGCTGAAGCACCCCCTAAAATTCTTTAAGCACCCCCAAAGCACCCCCCAGTGTCAACTGACTTTCGGCGTCTAATGGAGACTTTGAGTCTGCAGTGCAGGGCTTCGGGTGCCATTTTCCCGTAGCCCTGCTCTCAGCTCGGGAGTTTCAGTTGCTGGCTGCAGAGGATCGTGGGAGCTGCGCGCCGGACGGAGGCTGGGGACAGGAGGTCTGCTGTGCTGCTTGCAGGTGAGTAAATTTTTTTTATTTATTTATTTATATTAGCGTTCTGGGCAAGTCTGCTACATGACTGGAAGTGTTTTCTGGCCAGGTCTGCCACATGATTGCATGTATTTTCTGGTCAAATCTTCCACATGATTGCATGTATTTTCTGGGCAAATCTTCCACATGATTGCATGTATTTTCTGGGCAAATCTGCCACATGATTGCATGTATTTTCTGGGCAAATCTGCCACATGATTCCACGTATTTTCTGGTCAAATCTGCTACATGATTGCATGTATTTTCTGGTCAAATCTGCTACATAATTGCATGTATTTTCTGGGCAAATCTGCCACATGATTGCATGTATTTTCTGGGCAAATCTGCCACATGATTCCACATATTTTCTGGTCACACCTGCTACATGATTGCACGTATTTTCTGGGCAAATCTGCCGACATGATTGAACGTTTTTTCTGGTCAAATTTGCCGACACGATTGAACATATTTTCTGGGAAAATCTGCTCACATTACGTGTATTTTCTTGAGAAAACCTGCACAATTATGTGAATTTTCTGGGGAAAGGGTCACCAAAACTTAGGCCCGCTGTCTTTGCGTTGCACTTTTAAAGGGAACCCGAGGTGAGAATAATATTGGGCTGCCATATTTATCTCCTTTTAAGCAATACCAGTTGCTTGGCTGCCGTGCTGGTCCTCTGCCTCTAATTCTTTCAACCATAGACCCTGAACAAGCATGCAGCAGGTCAGGGGTTTCTGACAATATTGTCAGAACTGACAAGATTAGCGGCATGCTTGTTTCTGGTGTAATTCAGTTCACTACTGCAGCCAAATAGATCAGCAGGACAGCCAGGCAACTAGTATTGTTTAAAAAGGAAATAAATATGGCAGCCTCCATATCACTCTCACCCCGGGTTCACTTTAAATTACAGTTAGCTCCGCTTTCATCTGGTCATGGCCACGCCCATTTCTTGCTGCGGCATGCTTTGCGCGCCACAGGTTATAAACACGCCCATTTTTGCCGCGGCGCCATCAGCTACCCCGGAAATTGGTCTAGCACCTGCATAGCACCCCCCAAAAAGCCGCCACTGCCCTTCCCACGCTAATTAACTCCCAGAGGTTTTTTTTTTTTTTGTTCAGGGTCTCTTTAAGCTTTCTCAACAGTTTTCCGTATATCTTTCTGTAATTAAAGTCACACCTTGGCATTTAAACAATAGACTAGGCAGCCACATCTACTAAGTTGTTTATTAACTGAAGGTACACGGATTCTGTATATATACAGAAGGAAACCACTGAATATCCTATTTACAACAGACTACAGTAAGCCAGTAGAAACAAGGGATGGAGGATTCGAGCAATGAGTCAAGAGAGGAGAGAGATAAGTATGTTTTATGCTTATACAATGCGAATGTTTAGCACTTACAGGGAGGAGAGATGGCCCAAACTGTGCACCCGGCAGCCAGCGAATAGTTTGCGGCAAAAACAGGGTGTTCGAATCAGCAGGCAAACACTTAGCGTGTTCAACTTGCCCCTTACACATTATAATAGAGCCAAAAATGGACCCCTCATGCCAGAGTCAGCAGACACATGGCAGCCAATCAGCTATCACTCCCACCTGGACCTTCCCCCATAGGTAAGATTGGTGGGGGGGGGGGGGAATTACAGCTGCCCAGAATCCCTCTCAGACCAGGGCCGGTGCAATGTCTGGGGACAGGCACAGGTTGAGACACCAGAATATCTGCAGGCATCCTGCAGCTCACAGCACTGCCCCCTTTCTTCCCCTGCTACAGTTGACTTTGGATGGAGCAGCGGGGTTTGTACAGAGCATGGAGCAGCTCTGGGGAACTTAACAGAGTCAGGTATGAGCACAGCCCTGTGCCCAGATGTGTGAATGCTTCACTTTCCCCTTCATTAGCAATGTCGGCTGTCCTCATTATAATCTGTATCCAAATGATCGGGAGCAGATCAGACGTAATAATTGTCAGATCCTGTCAGTTTGACAGGAAATTGCATTGTGTGTACCCAGTATGATGTCCTACCATATTATAATACTGTATTGTGCTTGGCTGAGGGAATCCCCCCTTGAAAATCCTGGGTTTGTCCCTGCCCCCATCTAAGGCCCAGTTCACATTAGCATTAAAAAGCGGAAAGTAAGCAGAACGGATACTGTATAAATGGAACGGATGCAAATGGATCCAGTGTTAACCTATGGATCCGTTCACTTCCATCTGCTTGAACGGATCCGTTGCCTACGTTCCACTGAACGGACCCAAAAAATGCTGAAGAACCTCTATTTCCGGGCTGCTGAGCCCAGCGAACTGGAAACGGAAGGTTTAAGCACTGCATTAGGGGCAATTGGAAATGGAACGTTTCTTCACACTAGTGGTGACTAGTGGCTAGTCACATGATGAATCATGTAGTCACATGACGCTGAAGAAGACGGAAGCCTGAAACCCTCTCTACTGCTGGCTTCAAGAATTGATATGTTTTAACCCTCGCTCACCCACCCGCCCTGTTGCTGCACCCTCCTTCACCTGGCAAACGGAGTGAAATCCGATCGATCGGTGATCAGATCCGTTTTTACAGATCCATTTGCCAGTGTGCACTAAGCAGTGGTGTCGCTAGGGGCTTATATTGGGGACTAGTGCCCCCAACCTCGGCAAAGGCGCCCGGAATCTTGGGTCTCGGTGTGCCCACCAGCAGTTCCCCAAACGCTGGAGAGGCAGCCGTTGTTCTATGGCTGCGTCTCCTCTATCTCCGCTGTGCTGTGTGCGGAGGCGGAGATAAAGATACTCATAGCATGATGGGGTATCACATGGCATGGGGCCGGCCGGGCAGCCAGTGAGAGAGGAGTGAGGCACACTCTGCTCACTTTGTGTGGGAGAGCTGGCAGGCACTTGGGCAATGCTGGTTAGAGCAGGCAAATGACAAACACCCAGTAAACTATGTGCTCAAGACTGTAAAGAGTCCATACAAAAATACAAAGGAAGGAAGGAAGTCTGGCACTATAGTTTAATATGCAGCAAAATGACACATAAATAGCAAGTTGTGGTGAACGCTGCAAGTGTATGACAGGCTTGACAGGCATCAAAATGTGTGCATCTATCGGCAGCCACAACCGCTGCCTCCCACCATCACCCAGGTACAACCTTAACCACTTAGCAACCCTTGCCACGCTTATCTACGCCCCTTTAAAATTCACCTGGGGCACAGGGGCGTAGATAGGCATCTCCTGTTTGTTTTCCCGCTGTGAGCGTTCGCGTGCGCAATCGCGTGCACGCGAATGCGCGGTCGCGTGCACGCGGATTTGCGGTCGCGATCGGCACCCGCTGGTCAGCCAATCAAAGTGCTTACAAGTTTGAATGAGCACTGCCAAAGCCAATGGCAGTGCTCATTCATTCAGAATGTGTGTAAACACTGAATCAGTCACTATGCTGTTACAGTTACTGAGATCACTCGTGAGAGGATCTCAGATAACTAATACAGCATTAGTGAGTGATCAGCATCAGTTAGGTTTTTTTTTAAATAAATTTTACCCCCATTAAGCCCATTAACCCTTGCCTCCCTAAAATGTTAAAATTGCTGTGGTTTTTAGGAGAAAAACCCTGTGGTAGAGAAGTGGTTAAAGGACACTTTTTGTTTTGACGCATGTTTTGATGCCTGTCAAGCCTGTCATACACTTGCAACGTTCACCACAACTTGCTATATATGTGTCATTTTGCTGCATATTAAACTATAGTGCCAGACTTCCTTCCTTTGTACACTCGGCTCTCTCACTGGCTGCCTGGCCCCATGTGATCTCGGCTAGCTACAAGCATCTCTATCTCTTTATCAGAGACCAGGAGGAAGGGCATGGGATGCAGAATGGATGCAGAAAAACTTCTGCGTGTAGTGGAAACAGGCCCGAACTGAGCAGTGAAAGTGATGGGCGCGCTGGGGGGACACTGAAGGAAAAGGCAAATGATTAATAAGTGTCTCCAGTCCCAGCCGCCCCGCTCTCTGTATACACAGAACACAGCCTGTGTCAGACTGTGCCTGTGTACTGATGGACGCAATGTTTGTATAAAGTGTACCAGTCCCCTGACCTCCCCCACTGACCTGACGACCCTGTGCCCAGCCAGTGGATAATCTTTTATTACTTCCTAACTCCTATCTGTAGCTCTGGGAGCAGGAACAATCTGCACAGGGTCAGGCATACTCTGTAAGTCGGTCACCCACCTTCCTTCCACTATTCAGTCCCACTGACTGACCTGCCCTCTGCTCTGCTTACTCCAGTCTTCATTTCCTTTTATTAACCCTTTCACTGCTTGTCCTAGCTTCCTCAGCTTTGTGTATTCTAATGTAATCATTTGTAGCTGCTGCTGATCTAATATTAAGAATGTCTTAAAGTGTACCAGAGATGATTGATACTTACCATTTTATACATACCTGGGGCTTCCTCCCCCCCCATGCGCACAGATCGCTCCCGCACCACTGTCCTCTTCTGCCTGTTGCTCCAGTATTGGGTCCCATTAGTTCTGCCAGTCTGCGCAAGAGAAGTGTGCCCTCTACAGATCTCTCCGGCGGCCGTTGGAGGGATATGTGAAGAGTGCACTTCCTCTTGCGCAGACTGGCCGCGACTGGCTGAACTAACGTGACCTGATACCGGAGCTGCAGGCAGCGGAGGATGGTGGCGTGGGAGCGATCTGTGAGCATGGGGCTGGAGGAAGCCCCAGGTATGTATAAAACAGTATCAATCATCTCTGGTTTCCTGTAAGGTGGCCGTACATCAGTAACTTTGCAGCCGACCCACCATCTGATTCAGTAATTATCGAATCGAATGAAAATCTTTGAAGATTGGTTGCATATATCGGTTGGACATGCTGCAACATGTAGGGACGGCTTTCTGGATCGGGTGAGCGGTGGTAACTGTGAACGATATCGGGACAAGCAACAAACGTGACGTAACCCTCGGCGCAGTACCCACAGAATACAAATGTACATGTATTTGTGCATTTACACATGACCTGTCCTGTGTCATGGTGCCCGTCTGTCTTCCGCTCTTCCATTAGCCCCATACACACCGCCGGAGTGTGCTGTGTGCCGGTGGCTTGTATGGGGCTAATGCAGGGGCCCCAACCATCCCGATTTCGTCGGGACGGTCACGGGTTGGGGGAGGGGTCCTGCTGTTTCGGGATACCCCCCCCCCCTTGTGTCCCGGCAGGCAGCGGAGGTGAAGAAAGGATCGAGGCACCAGCCGGCGGATGCGGTGTGTTGTGTGGGATGCGGGTCTGGTATAAGATTGTCCCTCCCTCCCTTCCTCCGCATGTGGCCCCCAGTGTCCCCCTGTATGCAGAGATAACAGCGCAGCGGAGCGGGCAGTCTTACCATTCTTCCTCGCGTACCGGGCATCTGGTCTTCTCCGCTTCCTGTGACGTCACATGAAGTAGATTGAAGCAAGATAGATGCCCGGGACGCGAGGAAGAATGGTAAGACTGCCCGCTCTGCTGCGCTGTTATCTCTGCATACAGGGGGACACTGGGGGGCACATCCGGAGGGAGGGGGGGGACAATCTTATACCAGACCCGCATCCCACACACCGCATCCGCCGGCTGGCGCCTCGATCCTTTTTTTCCCCTCCACACCCATGGGCACCCTCATCCTTCTCTCCAACATTTTTTTTAATAAATGACCATTTATTCATTTATGCAGATTTTTATATATATATATATATATATATATATATATATATATATATATATATATATATATATATATATATATATATATATATATATATATATATAATGATTTACTAGGGGTGTGTCAGGGGGTGTGGTTGGGGTTGTGGCTTAAGTGTCCCGGTTTCTCATCTCAAAAAGTTGGGAGGTATGCTGATGGGGTATTCAGAAGACAGATGGGCACCGCAACACAGGACAGGTAATGTATAGACACACACATGCACATTTATAGACTAGAGCAGTGTTCCCCATCCCTGTCCTCAAGGCCCACCAACAGGGTATGTTTTGTGGAAATCCACAGAGGTAATTTATCAACTCTACTGAGACACTAATTACCTCACCTAAGAATGTTTGTCGTTTCCTGCAAAACATGTAGGGCCCATTTCCACTAACGCAAATCTGCATGCATTTTCTGCATGCAGATTTGCATGACCTATACAAGTCAATGGGCCTGTTTCCATTACAGGTAGGCTTGCTCAAATCCAATCCGGGAGATACCCGGATAGTTGCTATCCTGGATATCTCCCTGTCAAGCTGTGCGGGGGGGGGGGGGGGGGGGTGATTCAATCTGACCTGTCTGACGTCTTCTTAGCTCCATCCTTGGCGCCTCCCACGATGCGGTCCACGCGCATCACGTGACTCCAAACACTTCCTCCTTCAACCCGGAAGGAGGAAGTGTTTGGAGTGGCATGGACCGCATCGTGGAAGGCGCCGAGGACGGTGCTAAGAAGACGTCAGACAGGTAAGATTGACCCTCCTGCAATGCCCCCCCCCCCCCCCGCACCCCCCTGCACAGCTTAACTGGGAGATATCCGGATAGCTACTATCCGGGTATCTCCCGAATCGGATTTGAGCAAGCCTAATTACAGGCTAAATTCGATTACCCCCACAGGCAAAAAAAACTCCTGTCCGCCTCTGTCAGAATTTTCCAAGCCATAAACACATGTTTGCGTATGCATTTATGCATGCAGAAGTCAATAGTAATGAATAAAATCACATAAAAAAACTATACACATGCAAATCCGCAGGCTTTCTTTTCCTATGCAGATTTGCCTAGGTATTGTGGAAACGGGCCCATACTGTTGGTGGGCCTTGAGGACAGGGTTGGGGAACACTGGAATAGAGAACGGAGGCAGACTCGGCCGGTTCCTGAGAGATTTCATGTTGAAATTGATTGGGATTCGGGAATCGGACTGTGGTGTATGGGCAGCTGACATATCTCTCTCTAATCAGATTTGATCAGAGAGAGATTTGTCTCTTGGTTGAATATGCCCCATCATTGCGCTAGATGTATGGCTACCTTTAGTCCTTAGGCTACATTACAGAATGCTGTTGGTGACGCCACTCATGACCACACCCACTTTCTCGGTGCATGCTTACGCCCATTTTTTGCACATTCGCTCTTGGTGCCCCCGATCTCCCAGGATCCTAGCAACGCTCCTGGCACTAAGCCAAACAATATATTTTTCTTATGAAATCTTTATGGAATGTGTGGCTAGGGGCGTGGTGGGGCATGATTAGAGGTGTAGCAGGGTAAGTGGATCTTATCTCAAAAAGTTGGAAGGTATGAAGTTCGCCGTACATCTAGCAACCGTAGGCTGATTCCTGATCAATTTCATGCTGAAATTGATGAGGAATTGGCCTTGTGATGACGCATCTACCACTTCACTGGCCCAACGTTGGCCCTGTAATGGTCAATTATTGCTGGTCAGTGCTCTTATCAGGATGACCTCCTGCAGCCGATCTTTTATGCATCAAAAAATCATTCATGTATCAAAAAGCTAATAAAACTAATAAGAAGTAAATCCAACTGTTGGATTGACTTCTTATCAGTCTTATCAGCTTTTTTGAACAATAGCAAAATACTTTTCTTAGTTATTTCAAATTGTGTCACAACAAAAGTCTTTTGACAACTGTGCTGCATAAAAGACCGCTGTTGAGCAGGGGCAAACCCAGGATTTTCAAGGGGGGGATTCCACGAAAGGTGTCTTTCAGAAAGCCGCTCACTACTGTGCATGCACTAGCGCAGCGTTTGCCCATAAGATACATATGGTGCGCAGTGTTTGACCACAAAATAGTCACAAATAGGTAGGCAGATACCCCCCCTTATCACAGGTAGCCAAATTACCCCCCCTTTTAGTATCTGTAACCAGGTGACCCCCGTTTATAGTTCAGGTAGCCATATGACCCCCTATTTATAGTATAGGTAGCTAGTAGATGACCCCCTATTTAGGATAGGTAGCCACATGATCCCCATTTATAGTCTATAGCCAGATGACCCCCCACCCCATTTAGTATATATAGCCAGATCCCTCTTTACTGTATATAGCCAGATGACCCTTTAGTGGATATAGCCAGGCCCCCCTTGTATATAGTCAGATCCCCCCTGTATATAGGCAGTGTATATAGTCAGATCCCCCTTGTATATAGGCAGTGTATATAGTTAGATCCCCTACATATATAGGCAGTGTATATAGTCAGATTCCCCCTGTATATAGGTAGTGTATATAGTCAGAGTCTCCCTGTATATAGGTAGTGTATATTGTCAGATTCCCCCCGTGTATAGGCAGTGTATATTGTCAGATTCCCCCTGTATATAGGTAGTGTATATAGTCAGATTCTCCCTGTATATAGGTAGTGTATATAGTCAGATTCCCCCTGTATATAGGCATTGTATATAGTTAGATCCCCTACGTATATAGGCAGTGTATACTGTCAGAACCCTCCCCCGCTGTATTTAGGCAGTGTATATAGTTACATCCCCTACGTATATAGGTGGTGTATATAGTAATAACCCCCTGTACATAGTTAGTGTATATAGTCAGATTCCCACCGTGTATAGGCAGTGTATATAATTAGATCCCCATGTATATAGCCAGTGTATATAGTTAGAACCCCCCCTGTATATAGCCTGTGTATATAGTTAGAACCCCCCCTGTATATAGGCAGTGTATATAGTTAGATCCCCTACGTATATAGGCAGTGTATATAGTCAGATCCCCCCTGTATATAGGCAGTGTATATAGTCAGATCTCCCCTGTATATAGGCAGTGTATATAGTCAGATCCCCCCTGTATATAGGCAGTGTATATAGTCAGATCTCCCCTGTATATAGGCAGTGTATATAGTCAGATCCCCCCTGTATATAGGCAGTGTATATAGTCAGATCCCCCTGTATATAAGCAGTGTATATAGTCAGATCTCCCCTGTGTATAGGCAGTGTATATAATTAGATCCCCATGTATATAGCCAGTGTATATAGTCAGAACCCCCCCTGTATATAGGCAGTGTATATAGTTAGATCCCCTACGTATATAGGCAGTGTATATAGTCAGATCCCCCCTGTATATAGGCAGTGTATATAGTCAGATCTCCCCTGTATATAGGCAGTGTATATAGTTAGATCACCTACGTATATAGGCAGTGTATATAGTCAGAACCCCCCCCCCCTGTAAATAGAAAGTATATATAGCCAAGGCCCCCGTCCCTCCCCCCGCCGCTTTACACTACTCCCAGTCCCCTCCTCTAGGAAACTCCACCTGATTCCCCTGTGCTGGATGGATTTGCCTGGCAGGATTCCATCACACCGCAGATCTGCAGTAACCTTGTTGCCTAGTAACCCCAGCCGCATACAGGAAGTGACATCTGTCTACTTCCTGTATGTGGCTGCTGGTGTTACTAAGCAATGCTCGGCGCTTTTTCATTGCCGGTTGCCGCAGATCTGAGGTTTGAATCCTGCCCCGCAATCCAGCACAAGGGCATCAGTCATTCGGACTTCAGAAAGGAGGGGGCTGGGAGCAGACTGGGGAGCCTGAGCAGGTAAAGCGGCTGCTCTACAGCTGCTGCTGAAGCTGCAGGGTGCTTGATTGACACTCTCCCCTGCAAGCTGAGATGCGGAGTGCTGCTTCCCCAGTGGGGGGGGGATTCTGGGCACCGGTAACCCTCCTGCTTGCGCCAGTGGTTGAGCGTGTGTGTATGGGGCTTTATAAAAGCAAAGGACCTGTGAATCTTCTGACCAGTTGCTGTGTACAGCGTGCCTGCTAAAAGCAATATATGGGCAGCACAGGCTGTAAATCTTACAATGCCTTTATAGCAGTTATCGGGAGGCTCACAGTACACAGATGCAGATGAGAAAATTAACACTCCTTTGTTTAATAAGCTCTGCTGCATGAGATCATCCTGATAAAAACACAGACCAGTGTGAAGATCTCTGTCCCTGCCTGCCGCCCTCAGCACAGTGTGCTCAATCACTCTACTCTGTTCTTCTGTCTGCGTCACTGTGTGGCAGTTACATACACACACTCCTCTCCCAGCCCCATCAGCCCCAGTGGCAAAGCTCCATGCAGCCAATCAGGAGGCAGATGCGAGCAGCATTGTCAATGTGATACAGAAGCTGGCAGCAGGGAGGTGGATGGGACAGAGACACAGTCCTCTCACTTTCACTACTATACAGGCTCTTATTGGGCAGGCTGGGAGGGAGGGTGATTTGCTGACTAATGCGCCCCCAGGGAGGGGAGTCACAAGGGCAGGGGCGTACAAAAGACCCTGCAAGGGATGCAGCTGCAGGGGGGCCCAGAAGCCACGTGGGGCCCTGTCCTGAGAGACTGACAACTAAGGGAAAGTATGTTTGTGTTGGTCTCGGGTCGTCCTTTCACCAGGAGAGGGTTGTCCTTGACCTATGTAGAAGGTGAAACCGGGAGCCCTTATGGTGCAGTATCGTAGAATAATGGTTACGGAATTAATATGGGAATAGTTTATACTCACAAAAGTAGGTTGCAGTCCTGCAACCACCGTATGCGCATGCAGAAAAAAAAAAGTTTCTGCTCGGTTGCCCAGACACTCTGGTCGCTCTCCTCCTTGGGTCCTGTCCACCGGTAGGCTACGCTGTCCCGGTGGTGAGGATAACACCTCAGTAAGGTGTGGGTTATACAGAAAAAGCTATGATCTATGTGCCCCCGCTCTGCATGGCTGGTAATAATAATAATAATAAGTGGTATCTAGATGGTATCTAACGCCCGAAAGGGCAAAAAAATTTAATCCAAGGATGGGGTCCACATTCTGGCGATGCGGGTTGACGGAGGGATCAGAAGTTCATATGTGGTGGAGCTGCCAGTCTGTCACTCCCCTGTGGAATGAATTTATAGAATTTGGTAAACAACGGGTACACACCAACTTTAATATATCCAAAATTAATGCGATTTTTGGTATAACAGAACAGGAGGAGACTAAGGAAGGCACTTTTCTGATAACAGTGGGTACACTATATATCCGGAAAATAATAGCTAAAAACTGGAAGAGTCCGGGCCGCCTCCTTTTCTTAGAATGGTTTAGGGGAATGGAAAACGTATCTGAAAGATCAAATACCCCGACATCAGAAATTACTTCAAACCAATATAAATTTATAAGAGAAATCTGGGGTAACCTAAGGGGTTACTCCCCCCTTGCGGTCATATAGGCGGGACCATCAAGTATGGGTTAGGGAGGAGGGTGACTGGCGACTAGCCGAAATACCGAGACAAAATGGCATAAGGGACCATTGTGACCGTGGCCTAATATAACCTAGCCTACTTGGGGTATGAATGTGAAGTATGGTTGGATTATGAAGACTGGGTGTATGGTGTAGTATGGGGAGAGGGGGGGTGGTATAAGGGGAGGTGCGGGGAGGTGCGGATTAATCATTCACTAATTTTTGTAATGGTACTGTGTTATATCCTTTTTTTTTTTCTCAAACAATGATGCAAACAGTACCTGACATATAAGGCTTTTGCCTTAAGACAATCAGGATATAACCCGGTGGGGATAGCTGAGTTCGAAAAAAAAAAAAAAAAAAAAAAAAAAAAGATGGACAGCGTGAGTGTAATAAGCGGAGGCTGGGAGTACACTCGTCTGTCGGTTTTCTGTTTGGGTTTTCTGCACATCATGGGCTTGATTCACAAAGCCGTGCTAACTCATAGCACGGTCGCGCTTGCGTTTTGCGCATGTTTTAATGCACGTAACGTTTTTCACGTGCAATCACACATTTTCCCGCGCTAATGCAAATTTTTGCAATAAAAACGTGCGCATTTAGTTATAATGCGCACAAAACACTATTGCGACAGTGCTATGAGTTAGCACGGCTTTGTGAATCAAGCCCCATATGTGTCTGTATGTGTGAAAACATGCATGTTTTATCACAGAAGCTCATGTAATTGATAGAGGCTTGTTTCACAGCAGTTATCACGCTAGCTGCTGGCCACAAAGCTTTACTTTAAACGTTACTTCGCATGATAAGCGAAGGTTTGCGCGTGATTACAGGCGCTTTTCACGTCAGAAAGCTACCATGATCGCGTGCAAACCTTCGCTTTTCACGTGAAGTAAGGCTGTTCGCGCGCAAAGCTTTGCACCCGGCAGCTCGCGTGATAACTGCTGCGATAGCAGTTATCACGCTTTAGTGAATCAACCTCCATGTGTGCAACCAGCCTAAAAGTAAATTTTTATTAAGCACATAAAATAATGTACTGAAAAGTGTGAGATTTCACCATGCAAAAAATCCCCATAAAAACAAACACCCAGCCATGTGTACCTGAACTGGTTCCTACTTGGGGTGCCCCCCGTACTGTAGACCACCATTCATACATTCATGCTTGCATACCACCTCCTGAGTGCACTATCAGCCCTGTTTCTAGGAGCAAATGAGTCAGGCGACTGCCTGGGGTACAGTGAGAGGGTGGGGTTGCAATGATGGAGAAGAGAGCAGTGGGCACACTGGGACACAGCTGCAGGGAGGAGAGCTTAACTCCTTCCTCCCTCTCTTAGTGATATTGTTTAAAGGATACCCGAAGTGACATGTGACATGATAAGATAGAAATGTGTATGTACAGTGACTAGCACACAAATAACTATGCTGAGTTCCTTTTTTACTTTCTCTGCCTGAAAGGGTTAAATATCAGGTATGTAAGTGTCTGACTCAGTCCTGACTCAGACAGGAAGTGACAACAGTGTGACCCTCACTGATAAGAATTTCCAACTATAAAACACTTTCCTAGCTGAAAATGGCTTCTGAGAGCAAGAAGGAGGTAAAAAGGGGAATTTCTTATCAGTGAAGGTCACACTGTAGTCACTTCCTGTCTGATATTACATACCTGATATTTAACTTTTTCAGGCAGAGAAAGAAAAAAAAAAGAATAGAGCATAGTTATTTGTGTGCTAGGCACTGTACATACCCATGTCTATCTCATCATGTCACATGTCACTTCGGGTATCCTTTAAAGTGGATCTGAGATGAAAAACTAACTATAGCAAGTAATTTGTCTATATATCTTATCTAAAGTTTAGAAAGTTTAAACAGCAAATCTAGCTGTAAACAGCTTCAACGGTTTATGATTATTTATTCCTGTGATACAATGAGGGCAGGCAGCCATGTTCTGTTTGTCACAGGCTGAGGGCTGGAGATGCTATTAGCTTGCCTGTGTGTAATGGGACAAATTTAGCCCCCCCTCCTCCTCCCTCCTCCACTCTGCCTCTGAAATCTCTGGCTAGTAACCTCCTCCTCCTCCTCCTCCTGCCCAGACTGAGCTCCCATAAGCCCTTGCTACAGTGCCAAGGCACTCTGAAAAGCTGTAGGCAAGTTTTTTTTAGTTTATAGGGAATTAGAGTATTAAAACAAAAAAAGTATTTGGCTTGAGGAATGCCCTATAAACTATATGAAAGAAACACAATTATGCAATGAGTAAAAGTTTATCTCGGATCCACTTTAAAGTCAAAGGGAATCAAACCTAAATAAAACCAGATACTTACCTAAGGAGAGGGAAGGCTCTGGGTCCTAATGAGCCTTCCCTCTCCTTCGCCGCAGGGGACTTCAGAAGTCTTCAGGAGCCGAGTCCTTCTGAAGACAGATGGCTCCAGGGGCGCCTCTAGCCATTTTGTCACTTCAGGCGAGAAAGCCTGTGGCGCCTCCCCCCCCCCCACGTAGCGGCCACTACGTCCCCCACCCCACCCCCCATGGCGCCCCCATGTAAAAAATAATCGGAATGTGGCAGCGTTTCACCCGAAAATAATCGTAATGCAGCAGCGTTTCACCAGAAAAGAATCATATTGCAGCAGCATTTCACCAGAAAATAATCATAATGTGGCAGCATTTCACCAGAAATTGCACTTACTGAGGCAGTGTTTTAACAAAAAATACACAAAGGCAGGGCTCCACTTTCATGAGGCACAAAGGAAGAAAGAAGAAAGCACAAAGGGGAACAGAAGGAGGCATAGGGGTATGAATAGCACACAGGGTGACATAGGGAGGCACAGGGAGACAAAATGAGGCATGAGGGTCAGAAGAAGTCACAAAGGAGGACATAAGGAGGCACAAGGGAACAGAAGGAGGCACACTGGGGGACAGAATGAGACACAAAGGAGGACAGAAGGAGGCATAGGATGACAGAAGGAGATACACAGAGGGAAACCGGGAGGAGCAGTGGGGACAAAAGAAGGCATGAGGACCAGAATGAGGCACAAAAAAAGACAGAAGGAGGCACAGGGGGACAGAAGGAGGCCCAAAGGGGGGCATAAGGAGGCACAAAGGGGGACAGATTGAGGCACAAAGGGGGAAAAAGGAGGAACAGAAGGAAAAAAGGGGGAACAGGGGGACTGAAGGAGACACACAGAGGACAGAAGGAGACACAAAGGGGGCAGAAGGAGGAATGATGGGGACAGAAAAAAAGCACAAAGTGGGCAGAAGAAGGCACAAAGGGAAACAGAAGGATGCACAAACGGAGACAGGAGGAGGCACAAAAGGGTGACAGAAGAAGACAGAGGGGGGTGTAAGGAGGCACAGGGAGACAGAAGGAGGCAGAGGGGGACAGACAGAGCCACAGGGAGACAGAAGAAAGCACAAAGGGGCACAGAAGGAGGCACATGGGGACAGAAGAGGCACATGGAGACAGAATGAGGCACAAATGGAGACAGAAGGAGGCACATGAGAAAAGAAGGAGGCAGAGTGGGCCTGAAGGAGGAACAGGGGGTAGAGGCAGCACAGGGGGGCAAAGAAAGGCACAAGGGGACATATGGAGGTACAGGGGGACAGAAGGAGCCAGAGGTGGCACAGGGGGACTGAAGGAGGCACATGGAAACAGAAGGAGGCACAAAGGTAGACAGAAGGACAAACAGGGGGTCAGACATGGCACCAGGGACTGAAGAAGGCACAAGGAGATGGAAGGAGGCACAAAAGGGACAGGAGGAGGTACAAAGGGGGGAGGGGAGGATGTACAAGGCACAGAGGGACACAGTGGCAGCTGCCTGCAACTTACACTAAGTAGATGCAGCAAAAGCAAGTAATAAAACCCCCCTGGGGCGGGGCTTAGTCAGGGGCAGGGCTTCTTCCAGGGGGCATGGCTTTGTCCAGCAACATGGCGCCCCCAGAACCAATGGCACTCCAGGCAATGGCCTGTCCTGCCTATAGGCCCCCCTGGATGCAGCTATTGTAGTGGCGTAGTAGCTGGTGGCAGTGGCAGAAGATATAGTTCTGTGTGGACCCTGGTGGTGGGTACCACAGACAGGAGCAGCAGGAGGAGTGGGTAGATGCAGCTGTTGTGGTGGTGTAGTAGCTGGTGGCAGTGGCAGAAGATATAGTTCTGTGTGGACCCTGGTGTTGGTGGGTAGCGGGTACCACAGACAGGAGGAGCAGGATGAGTAGGTAGATGCACCCTGGCAGTGGGAGCAGCACAGGCAGCAGGAGACAGGAGATGGAGAAGGAGTGTAACGTGTGGCAGGCAGCATAGATAGTCCACCATGGCACCAAGTGTTGGTACCACAGCACAGTTAAGACATTACAAATGAGAGGTTCCAGGAAGCGGTCGTACTGCCGCAGTTGGGGCCTCCCCACAACTCGGACAGCACAGTTATCAGCCCAGACATCTCCAAAAAAATTACACAACAAATGTGTTTAGATAGACCAGTGTTGGCGAACCTGAGGTGGCACGCGGAGCCGTCTCTGTGGGCACGCGTGCGGTGTCCACTACCGCTACCACCACTAATCCCACAACCGCCGCCGCCGAGAACTCCGCATGCAGTGATGGGTTTGTGAAGAGCCGGCTCTAAGAGCCGATTCTCTTCAGCAAACGAGAGGAGCCGATGCCTGCTGAGGGAAGAGCTGAAGCTGTGCCCCTACCCCCTCCCCGCTCTGCTCACAGGGGCGCCTCGTCAGACGTCAGCACGTCCTGTCAGCATGGGACTTTCGGCTGGCTGCAGGAAGGTAATCGTGGAGCTGCACGCCACCGCCGGGAGAGGAGACTTCTGTCAGGTGAGTAAATTCTTTTTTTTGCAGCTAAAATGTTGTCCACATTGCCTTATTTACTGCTGAAATGTTGTCCACATTGCGTTATTTACTGCTGACATGTTGTCCACATTGCATTATTTACTGCTGAAATGTTGTCCACGTTGCATTATTTACTGCTGACATGTTGTCCACATTGCGTTATTTACTGCTGAAATGTTGTCCGCATTGCGTTATTTACTGCTGAAATGTTGTCCACGTTGCGTTATTTACTGCTGAAATGTTGTCCACTTTTGCGTTATTTGCTGATGAAATGTTGTCCACTTTTGCGTTATTTACTGCTGAAATGTTGTCCACATTGTGTTATTTACTGCTGAAATGTTGTCCACGTTGCATTATTTACTGCTGAAATGTTGTCCACATTGCGTTATTTACTGCTGAAATGTTGTCCACGTTGCGTTATTTACTGCTGAAATGTTGTCCACTTTTGCGTTATTTACTGCTGAAATGTTGTCCACGTTGCGTTATTTACTGCTGAAATGTTGTCCACATTGCGTTATTTACTGCTGAAATGTTGTCCACTTTTGCGTTATTTGCTGATGAAATGTTGTCCACTTTCGCGTTATTTACTGCTGAAATGTTGTCCACATTGTGTTATTTACTGCTGAAATGTTGTCCACGTTGCATTATTTACTGCTGAAATGTTGTCCACATTGCGTTATTTACTGCTGAAATGTTGTCCACGTTGCGTTATTTACTGCTGAAATGTTGTCCACTTTTGCGTTATTTACTGCTGAAATGTTGTCCACGTTGCGTTATTTACTGCTGAAATGTTGTCCACATTGCGTTATTTACTGCTGAAATGTTGTCCACATTGCGTTATTTACTGCTGAAATGTTGTCCACTTTTGTGTTATTTACTGCTGAAATGTTGTCCACATTGCATTATTTACTACTGTAATGTTGTCCACTTTTGCGTTATTTACTGCTGAAATGTTGTCCACTTTTGCGTTATTTACTGCTGAAATGTTGTCCACATTGCGTTATTTACTGCTGAAATGTTGTCCACGTTGCGTTATTTTCTGCTGAAATGTTGTCCACTTTTGCGTTATTTACTGCTGAAATGTTGTCCACGTTGCGTTATTTACTGCTGAAATGTTGTCCACATTGCGTTATTTACTGCTGAAATGTTGTCCACGTTGCGTTATTTACTGCTGAAATGTTGTCCACTTTTGCGTTATTTACTGCTGAAATGTTGTCCACGTTGCGTTATTTACTGCTGAAATGTTGTCCACTTTTGCGTTATTTACTGCTGAAATGTTGTCCACATTGCGTTATTTACTGCTGAAATGTTGTCCACGTTGCGTTATTTACTGCTGAAATGTTGTCCACATTGCGTCATTTACTGCTGAAATGTTGTCCGCATTACGTTATTTACTGATGAAATGTTGTCCGCATTGCGTTATTTACTGCTGAAATGTTGTCCACGTTGCGTTATTTACTGCTGAACTGTTGTCCACTTTTGCGTTATTTGCTGATGAAATGTTGTCCACTTTTGAGTTATTTACTGCTGAAATGTTGTCCACATTGTGTCATTTACTGCTGAAATGTTGTCCACGTTGCGTTATTTACTGCTGAAATGTTGTCCACATTGCGTTATTTACTGCTGAAATGTTGTCCACTTTTGCGTTATTTACTGCTGAAATGTTGTCCACATTGCATTATTTACTACTGTAATGTTGTCCACTTTTGCGTTATTTACTGCTGAAATGTTGTCCACTTTTGCGTTATTTACTGGTGAAATGTTGTCCACATTGCGTTATTTACTGCTGAAATGTTGTCCACGTTGCGTTATTTACTGCTGAAATGTTGTCCACTTTTGCGTTATTTACTGCTGAAATGTTGTCCACGTTGCATTATTTACTGCTGAAATGTTGTCCACATTGCGTTATTTACTGCTGAAATGTTGTCCACTTTTGCGTTATTTACTGCTGAAATGTTGTCCACTTTTGCGTTATTTACTGCTGAAATGTTGTCCACGTTGCGTTATTTACTGCTGAAATGCTGTCCACTTTTGCGTTATTTACTGCTGAAATGTTGTCCAAATTGCGTTATTTACTACTGTAATGCTGACCCACATTGCGTTATTTTCTGCTGACATGTTGCCCACATTGCATTATTTTCTGCTGACATGTTGTCCACATTGCGTTATTTTCTGCTGACATTTTGTCCACATTGCGTTATTTTCTGCTGACATGTTGTCCACATTGTTATTTTCTGCTGACATTTTGCCCACATTGCAATATTTTCTGCTGACATGTTGCCCACATTGCGTTATTTTTTTGGTGAAATACTGCCCACATTGCATTTATTTTCTGGTGTATGGGGTAACTGTTGCTGCATTTATTATTTAATGGTCATAGTTTGCTGCTTTAGGGTTACGGTATACTAATAAATAGCATCACACAGTTTCGGCACACCCATGATGTGAATCCTCGTTTTACCACATCATGACGGAAACACTGCTTTCTTATGCCTCGTTGTTACATCATTACGTTAGCTCCGCCCACACAATGTCATGGCCACGCCCATTTTTCACGCGCCACAACCCCCCATTAGCAGTCACTGATAAATACGTCGATTTTGGGTCGCAGTTTGGGCACTCAGCCTCTAAAAGGTTCGTCATCACTGAGATAGACCATGGCACCTAGTGTGTTGGTACCACGGCTGTTAAACATTTTTTGAACTAGGCTTATTAGTCATGGAGCCAGGCGGTTGTCGTGGTAAAGGGTGGTAAGGTAGGCATAGTGATTTCCAGCCACTTCATGTTCCCCTCTTGCCAACAACAGGGGCCAGGAATTCACCAACCACCCAAGCCTGGTGTATTTTGAGAAACGTCAGTCTGTCCACAGACTGGGTGGACAGACGAGAGCGCTTCTCGGTCTCCACACCACCGGCCGCACTGAAGCACCTCTTGGACAGCACGCTGGAAGGGGGGCAAGCAAGGACTTCCAGAGCGTACTGCGCCAGCTCGCTCCAAATATCCAGGTGCTTGATCCAGTAATCCAAGGGGTCCACAGGGGTGTCGCTGTCAAGCCCGCTTTAGGACCCCATGTAGTCTGCCACCATCTGGGTGAGGCGCTGGTTCTGGCTTGGATAGCCAGATGCTGCTGCAGGCACCTCCTCAGTCGGCAGCTGTACCGGTGTGGCGGAGAGTGCCTTTGTGAGAGACAGCAGGTTTGTTGGGCGCCTGCTGCTGCTGGACACAGGCACCTGTTGCTGTGCTGGGTGGAGTGTGACAGCAGGGGGTGGAAGTCTGGCGGAAGGCTTCCTCCAAGCGCCGAACCAGGGACTGCTGCAAGTCCCTCATTCGACGCACAGGGTCTCCTCCTGCAGGCAGGAACTGATGCAGCTTCCCCTTCAGCCGTGGGTCCAGCATCAGGGTGATCCAGATGTCCTCCCGAGCACGCATCTACTTCACCCTTAGGTCACTGCGCAGGCACTGCAGCATGTGCGCTGCCATGGGGAAGAGGGCTGCCATCTCTGCTGACACATAATCATCACCCCCAGAGCCAACAGTGCTGTCCTCCTCCTCTGATTTCTGAGCCTCCTCCTGCTCTCTCCATGTAACGATCGGTGTCAGCACACAGAGAGAATCTGATTATTGATGATCTGCAGAATCATCAACAATACAGATGTATACCTGATTATGGATGATCTGCAGAATCACCAATAATACAAGTATGGCTAACATCTGGACACCTAATGAAGTGTAAGTGTTTGGAGTAACTGTAGGCTATCACCCGTGAGGCGGGAGATACGGGCAGCTCGGCCAGGAACCACCTGAGGGGCAGGTGGCGATGGGTTGTGCAGGGACTATCTCCTTGAGAGAGGAGATAGAGATAATCTGGCAGCCAGGGATTCCCTGGTAAACTGGAAATCAGACTGTACTGCAGCCAGGGGACTCCAATGGGATAGAGGCCACTGGCTGCACTGCAGGAAGGACTCTCCGATAAGCAAGAGGTCCTTGCAGCTAACTGACACTTGGTGGAATAGTGTCACGGGTAGTACAGACAGACTGAACACTCGAGGGATGAGTGACAGCCAGAAGGGTCGGGCAGGCCAGGTCGGCAACACCCGAGCAAATGGCCATAACAGATATAAATCACAATCCTAGTCTGGGGTGTGAGGTCCTTGGTCTCGACACCCAGGAACTAGTCTAAAGAATAACACAGTATCCTATGCTTGGGTGTGAGGTCCTTGGTCTCAACACCCTGGAACTAGTCTAAAGTATAACACAGTAATGACACAGTAATCCTAAGCTTGGGTGTGAGGTCCTTGGTCTCAACACCCTGGAACTGGTCTAAAGTATAACACAGTAATGACACAGTAATCCTAAGCTTGGGTGTGAGGTCCTTGGTCTCAACACCCTGGAACTGGTCTAAAGTATAACACAGCAATGACACAGTAATCCTAAACTCGAGTTTGAGGTCCTTGGTCTCAACACCCCGGAACTGGTCTAAAGTATAACACAGTAATGACACAGTAATCCTAAACTCGGGTGTGAGGTCCTTGGTCTCAACACCACGGAACTGGTCTAAAGTATAACACAGTAATGACAATAGCGTAATCTGGCTAAGTGTGAATTCCCAGGTCCACCTGGTTCTAACACACTGTAGGATCTAACTGAGGTCTGAGTGCTCACACGTAAGTATTCGCAACGGCAGACAACCAGCAACTGACAAGCAAGATCTATATATACTTGCAGTGCTGTGCTGCTCCGCCCGAGCCACTCAGCCAATCCAGAGTCCAGCTGGGATCAGCTGATTGGCCTGATCAGCTGATTCCCCTTCTACTGGTATAAATGTCCTGTCGCCTGGCGCGGGCACGCGTAGCTCTCCATCTGTGTGCACTAGAAGGTCCAGACAAACCAGATGCATGTTGCTGTGCGGAAACCGCCAGTCTGAACGCGGAGACAGCCGCCCCGCCGCCAGACCGCGCCGTGGCATCTCCGCTATTCATTACACTCCACCCCCGAACCACTGCAGCTGCACTCGGCTGTGCCCCCTCATTTTCAAGGTCAGGGACCTCCAACTCCTCCAACTCCAACTTCAAGTCCTCAACCTCCTCCTCCTGACGCACAGAGGTGGACTGTGAAGGTTGCTGCTGCTCCTGCTGGAAGAAAAGAGGAGAAGCGGGCACTGCTGCGTAAAATCCCTTTATTGTGGCCGGGTTACAGAGTGGTTGCAGTGGGGGGAGAGGGTTGCCTGACAGCTGTTTCGCAGGTATGCAACCTGCCTCTGAAGAAGCAGGTTGCATACCTGCGAAACAGCTGTCAGGCAACCCTCTCCCCCCACTGCAACCACTCTGTAACCCGGCCACAATAAAGGGATTTTACGCAGCAGTGCCCGCTTCTCCTCTTTCTTCAAGACGCTTCTGTAATTGGTGCACGTTGCAGGTAAACCCATCTGAGGCCGTTCCATCCCTGCCGCATACTGGTGACAGTTTTTTCTGTTTTCTTTCCTCAAGTATATCATGCTCCTGCTGGAACAAGGCTGCCTCTCCCACTTCCAGCAGAGCATAGAGGGCCTTGTCCAGCATGCACACCAGGGACCCCCACTCACACAGTGATGCACGGTCCCGGCTGACCATGTTGGTGCCCTCTTTGAAGGGTGCAAGCACCAAGCACACCAGCTGCATTTTTACCCACTCAGCATTGAGGATGATGTCCGGGAGGTGGGTGGTGCTGGTCCCAAACACGGTGGCTTTGGCTAGGTATTGGTTGACAGCCTGCCTCTGTTCAACCTGATGTTCCAACATGGCCAGGGTGGAATTCAACCGTGTTGAAACGTCTATGATCAGATGGTGTTGTGGCAGGTTCAGCTCCTTCTGCACGCCTTCCAGGGATGCTGAGGCACCACCCGAGATGCGGAAATGACCCACCATTTTCTTAGCTGCTTTAAAAAGTGGGTACATCCCCTGATAGGTGCTCATAAATTTCTGCACCACCAGGTTCAGGACGTCGGCCAGACAGGGGATGTGGGTGAGGTCTCCCCGGTGGATTGCAGCAACAAGGTTGGCCCCATTGTTGGACACCACCTCTCCAACTCTCAGTGCTCTGGGGGTCAGCCAACTCCTCTCCTGCTCTAGGAGTTTGGCCAGGACGTGGTCTGCCATCAGTCTGTGCTTCCTCAGGCTGACCATCTCCAGCAGCGCTTGGCAGTGGCAGGCCTTCACACTGCTGCTGAGGCGGGGGTGTTTGGTGGTGGCGGGTTTGCCGGAGGGTGGAACCAGAGCAGAGGAACCTGCTGCACTTCCCCTGACCCTGCTGCGGAGTGGCACCACCCACTGGATTGCTGCTGTGCCCGATGCTGCTGTCCCCTCCTCACCCCCTTCCACCAAACTGACCCAGTGTGCCGTGAATGACAGATAGCGGCCTGTCCCGAACTTGCTGCTCCAGGAATCCATGGTCACATGGACCCGCTCACTCACCGCATGATCCTGCCCACACTCCACGTTGGCCATCGCGAAGCGGTGCAGTGCTGGGTATTCGCCAATCCGGAGCTGTGCTCTGCAGGAGCAGACGCATGTCGATCCCCTCCTGCACAAATGAGTACGGGAGGAGCTGGGAGGACATGGCCCATGCAAGCAAGCCGTTCAGCTGGCAGATGCAGCTGTGCCCTGACCACAAAGGACTCGCTCAAAAGGGTCTGGTGGCATTTTTTGCTTGTACAGGAAGAGGAGGAGGGAGCAGAGGAGACCACTAAGGCGGACTGGCTGCCTGAACAGGCCTCAGTGTCGGCAGGAGTGGCACTGGCAAAGGGGGTTCTGGTGGTGCTTTTGGCCGGAACACTGCCAGCGCCAGCTCCTTCAGCCTCTTGAACTCCTCATGCTCGTGATGATGTTTTTTTGACAGATGGTTGATGAAGCTGGAGGTGCCGTAGTTGGAGGGGTTACAACCTCTGCTCAGCTTCATCTTGCACGTGTTGCTAGTGACAAACTGGCTGTCCACTGAGGGCAGATCAAAGAACTGCCAGATTGGGGGTTGGAATTTTCCATTACGCTCTTAATGGGCTGCTGCTGCCTTTTTTTACCCTGTGGTGGTTGGGGCCTGGGGTTGAGTGGTGCGGCTGGTGATAGCGGCAGAAGATGAAGCAGCAGGCTGTGGGTTCCGCATTCCACGCCCACTGCTGCTCCTGCCAATGTCAGCGATGCTGATCCTCCGTGCCAGACCCACTGACGCATCCTCCTCCTCAGACTCAGCTAACATCCCCCTCCTGTGGATGTTAGTCATGGTCCTTCCCCTCGTCATCATTATTATCAGCATCATACTTCCCCTCCTCAAACAATTGCTGGGATGTTTATGACCCCCCAAACTCCACTTCTGCAGACACATCAGGCAAGGACCCCCAACAATCACCGTCACCATCTGTGACTCCTCCAAATACCCCATTGTGCTGCACACAGAATATCCTCCTTAAAGTCCCTGGTGGTAACAGCCCTGATTGCGCTCGTGGTGCCTGGAGTACAGAGTGCGCTGACTGAGGGTAGGCTGCCTGCTGGGGTCGACATGATGGCCGACAAGTCCCCATGCACTGCTGGGCAGCTGCTGCTGCTGCTGAGAACAGGAGTGGTGGTGGGGGTGGAGCTCTCTGTTGTAGAGCTGGTGGTGGTGGCCTGCTCATCCACCATCAGCTGCATCACAGGCTCTGCGTCTTTCTCCTCCAACTTGCACCGCCGACCCTGCTGAAAAATGGCTGCTACACGCTGCTGCGCCTCTGCAGCATGAGTCCCCTTAACAGCTGTCCAGTGCCTCCACGGCCAGCAGAACTGCTGACGGTGCCAGCAATGTTGCCTCTCTTCTTGGCCTTGCTGCCCTTCCCCTGGCTGCCAGTGCCAGCAGACATAGAGCAAGTTTGTGTGATGATGATGTCACCAGATGGATGTGGGGTACTTGCACTTTATTGAAATCGGTGTTGGACTTTGATGAATCAGCATGGAGTGACAGACAGCAGAGTAGAAGACTGCAGTAATCTGTAGTAGTAAGCTAACACAGACAATACTTCTCTAACAACTAGCACTGTAGTGCTAAATAAATACACAATACATAGTAATCCTTCCTATTCCCTAACCTATACTGTAGCTAAGGCTAATATAGCACAGGTCTGGCCTGTGTGCACAACAGCACACACAGACACAGACACCTAACTAGCAGAGCTGCTGCAGCACAGGGACTGTCACACACACACACGAACTTAAATCAAAATACAAGCTAGCTAACTAAACAACAATAAAAGAGTGTATGTAATGATCTGCTCAGCTGCCTGTGCAGGCAGGCAGCTTTTTGACCATTGTTTAGGTTTGCATGCTGCAGGACTCTGGAAAAGAGACCTTCTGTCAGTTTTGCAGCTTGTGCTTGCTGAGGAATTTGCATACGTTGTCATGCAAATTGCCTGGCCACATTCATTGGAGGCGTGTACTATAAGTACTATGTGTTTCCCACAATGCTTGGCTGGTCATAAGGATTCCTTCCTGTGTAACACTCCTGGAGGAGTGTCAGCCTTACTCTCTGTTTGAAGATCAGCTTAGAGTAATTCCTGGAAACTGCACTAGGCAGGTTTCCTTAGTGCAGTTAGGATTTCTTATCTGTTTTGTTTGTTCTGTTGCGATTGTCCCTTCCCATCGGTGGTCAAAGGAAATCGTTCTGATCTCTGTTCTTGGAGTATAGCTGGTGCAGCGGTTGCTACCAGCTATCTCTTCTGATCTGTCTCCTTGGATCGCGCTAGCCTCTTTTCGCTAGTGCTGTGGATCCTTCTGTTCTGCCTCCCTGGATCGCACTAGCATCCTGCGCTAGTGCTGTGGATCCTTCTGTTTTGCTACTCTGTACCTGGATCGCACTAGCATCCTGCGCTAGTGCTGTGGATCCTTCTGTTCTGTCTTCCTGGATTGTGCTAGCCACTTTTGCTAGTGCTGTGGATCCTATCTCTCGCTTGTCCCTGTTTTCGTGTGTCTGTCTTGTCTGCTACGAACACTTGCTGGAGGCTCGGTGAGGTAACCATTAAGCAAGCGCTCGCGTCCTCTGTTTCATGTTTGTCTGTCGATGGTTAGTTAGGCGTGCTTGTCTCTATTGTGCTTATCACGTGGAGACCGCGCATGAACGCGTGCACTGTTGCGAATGAGTGCGGTGTTCGCGTTCAGTTAGCGTTTGTTATTTTCCATATCTCCTCATTGTATGATTTGCTGTGCCTTTGCTATCCTCGTATTCTGTTCTGATCTGCCTTGTGTCACTTTTGGCAATCGCTTTCTTGCGGTTGCATTTCTGTTTCGTATCTGCTGTTGTGTGTGCACTGTCGCGGGGTGGCGACTAGATTGACGCACACACATACAACCTGTCGCTTCTCTTGTGATTGCGTTCTGCACTTCGTACAATTCCTGTCTGGCATTTGTAGAGGTACAGAGGATTGGTTCCTCTGCACTCCTCAGCGCCATCTGCCGACAGGAATTTCCCTCTACGGGTGCGTAGCACCTTTTGCTGGGTTCCTGCAATTATACGCTTGTGCAGGATCTCCGCCGTATCAGCGCACGCGTTGTGCGCTGATCACGGAGGAAGTTCCACAATCGTTAGTGTATAGTACAGGTGTTTATGTGCAAAAACGCTAGGTTTTCTCACAGTAGAAAACACTTGCTTAGCCAAACAGCACTGGAGATGTCTCTCAGTGAGCAGTCACAAGCAAGGACGATTTTTTTCATCATGGCCGCCACTTTATATACAGGAGGGGCTGGCCAGGGTTCCCCTCTGTAATTGGTTGCTAGGGCTTCTGATTGGCTCAATGACGTCATGGACGTCATCTCCGTGGTTACAGTATCCGGATTTGGATATCTGACCGGATATCCGAATTCCTATCCGGATACCGCTGCAAATCCGGATACCGCATTACAGATCTGCCCAGATATCCGGCATCCGAATTCGAGGTCGGATAGTGGAAAAAGTTTGGATTATCCGGGTCATTCGGATATCCGGAATCCGGATGAGCACCACTGAATACTAGGAGCAGAGATTTTGGCCAGCCTGAACTGAGGCTTACCGCTTCCAGCTCCTGAAACTAAGCCCGAGCTCAGTTCGGGATTACCGCCGGGGTAGGGGGGGGGGGGGGGTGTTTAAACAAATTCAAAACTGAAAAAATGCACCTTAATTTCCAAATAAAAAATTGTCGCCATACATTTTTCTAGGGACATATTTTAAACATTGTAATAACCAGGACAAATGGGCAAATAAATTGTGTGGGTTTTTATCCACAGTACCACATTTTATTTTAAAACTATAACGGCTGAAAACTGAGAAATAATGTTTTTTATTCCATCTTTTTCATAATATTTCCATTAAAATACATTTAGAATTAAATATTTTTTTTTATTATTGATTTATAAAGTGCCAACATATTTTGAGGCACTGTTGTACATTAAGAAACAAACATGGGGTACATAATTATTCAGACAATAGTACACAACAATATACAAAATACAAAATTGGTACACAATACAGAATTGGTAATTACAGTGACAAAAGTAACATGATGAATAGAATATATAAGAAATTCCAAGACACAAAAGGGCGAGAGAGCCCTGCCCTTGTGGGCTCAAACTCTAAAGGAGTGGGCGGGGGGAAGGTAGAGGTAAAGTAGTATACTATAAACATACCAAGAGGCAGTGGGTTTTAGGATGTCTAGCGGGGTCGGCTCTGGGGGAGTGAGAGGGGACTGGGCCCCCTCAAATAAAGTCATGTCCCCTCAATCATGCAGAGCTGCAAGGAGGGGCGGCGGTGGACAGCATAACAGTGGGCAGGGGATGTGCCCACCTTCCCCCGCCAGACTGTGGGACCCCCATGGTGAACTGGCTGCAGTGTCAGTTCATCCCCTCACCGCTCCAGCCTGCACAGTCTTGCGGCAGGCAGAGAAGGGCTACTGGAAGATGGAGCCTGAAGCCCTGCACTGGAGACTATTTGTGTCTCCAGTACAGGGCTTCAGGTGCCATCTTCCCATAGCCCTGTTTTCTGCATGTCAGCATGGGAATTTCGCAGGCTGGCTGCACTGCTGCAGAAAGATCATTGGGGGAAGTTGTGCCCAGGGAGAGGAGACTTCTGCAGGTGAGTAAACACTTCTTTTTTTCTTACAGGTGATTTCGTTTTTTGGTGAAACGCTGGCCACATTATGATCAGGGGTGCTCGGATACCCCTTTTTAAAATCCGAATTCATTCGGATCCGGATACCCAGATATCCGGATTTGAATCGAATATCCGCATCCGAACTTTCCGGAATCTGAATAGAATCAGATATCCGAACCCATTATACGGGATATCCGCCCAGATTCAGATATCTGGATAGAAAAGTGGCCTTTAAATTGCTTCCAACATGTTTTTTAGGGTAAATGAGGCATGTAGCATGTTTTTTTTTTTTTTTCTTTAAGTGAAACGCTAATTGATTATGTGGGGACTTAAAATACACACAAAAAAAAAGCTGTAAATTAACATCAGGACTAGGTTCCAGACAGTGGTCGTGCAGCCCACATCGTGTCCAAAGTCCAACCGCACAACTGGGACATGACAGTTTTCTGCCCAATCTGAAATTTTCCACATTTTGTCACATTACTGCCACAAACATGAATCAATTTTATTGGAATTACACATGAAAGACCAATACAAAGTGGTGTACACATGAGAAGTGGAACGAAAATCATACTTGATTCCAAACATTTTTTTACAAATAAATAACTGCAAAGTGGGGTGTGCGTAATTATTCAGCCCCCTGAGTCAATACTTTGTAGAACCACCTTTTGCTGCAATTACAGCTGCCAGTCTTTTAGGGTATGTCTCTACCAGCTTTATACATCTAGAGACTGAAATCCTTGCCCATTCTTCTTTGCAAAACAGCTCCAGCTCAGTCAGATTAGATGGACAGCGTTTGTGAACAGCAGTTTTCAGATCTTGCCACAGATTCTCGATTGGATTTAGATCTGGAATTTGACTGGGCCATTCTAATACATGGATATGTTTTGTTTTAAACCATTCCATTTTGCCCTGACTTTAAGTTTAGGGTCGTTGTCCTGCTGGAAGGTGAACCTCCGCCCCAGTCTCAAGTATTTTGCAGTCTCCAAGAGGTTTTCTTCCAAGATTGCCCTGTATGTGGCAACATCCATCTTCCCATCAACTCTGACCAGCTTCCCTGTCCCTGCTGAGGAGATGCACCCCCCGAGCATGATGCAGCCACCAACATATTTCACAACGGGGGATGGGGTGTTCAGAGTGATGTGCAGTGTTAGTTTTCCGCCACACATAGCGTTTTGCATTTTGGCCAAAAAGTTCCATTTTGGTCTCATCTGACCAGACTCCAGAGCACCTTCTTCCACATGTTTGCAGTGTCCCCCACATAGCTTGTGGCAAACTGCAAACGGGACTTCTTATGCTTTTCTGTTAACAATGGCTTTCTTCTTGCCACTCTTCCATAAAAGCCAACTTTGTACAGTGCATGACTAATAGTTGTCCTATGGACAGATTCCCCCACCTGAGCTGTAGACTTCTGCACTGCAGTTCATCCAGAGTCACCATGGGCCTCTTGACTGCATTTCTGATCATTGCTTTCCTTGTTCGGCCTGTGAGTTTAGGTGGACAGCCTTGTCTTGGTAGGTTTACAGTTGTGCCATACTCCTTCCATTTCTGAATGATCGCTTGAACAGTGCTCCGTGGGATGTTCAAGGCTTTGGAAATCTTTTTGTAACCTAAGCCTGCTTTAAATGTCTCAATAACTTTATCCCTGACCTGTCTGGTGTGTTCTTTGGACTTCATGGTGTTGTTGTTCCAAATATTCTCTCAGACAACCTCTGAGGCCATCACAGAGCAGCTGTATTTGTACTGACATTAGATTACACACACTATTCTATTTAGTCATTGGCACTCATCAGGCAATGTCTATGGGCAACTTACTGCACTGAGACCAAAGGGGGCTGAATAATTACGCACACCCCACTTTGCAGTTATTGATTTGTAAAAAATGTTTGCAATCATGTATGATTTTCGTTCCACTTCTCACGTGTACACCACTTTGTATTGGTCTTTCACGTGGAATTCCAATAAAATTGATTCATGTTTGTGGCAGTAATGTGACAAAATGTGGAAAACTTCAAGAGAGCCAAATACTTTTGCAAGCCACTGTAGGTGGTATCAGTGGCCTGTGGCACCCTGGCGGTGGGAGCATCACAGGCAGCAGGAGCAGGGCAATGCAGCAGCAGCAGGTGTAACATGTGCCAGGAGCATGCTGGACATGGCACGTGGCACGTGTACATAACGTGGCACGTGTACGTGGCATGTAGCGTTGGTGGTACCACAAACTCCTGAAACTCCGGACCGGCCCGGGCGTTCAAATCCACTCTCATCGGGACTTCTGGGTGACCTCGGCGGAGCGAGCCCACATTGTGTCCAAAGTCCAACCGCACAACTGGGACATGACAGTTTTCAGCCCAGACACCTCAAAAAAATTATGCATCTATTTTGTTTTGGGTTAAATATAGGTTGTATCAGCACAGCAGCAGTGGCCTGTGGCACCCTGGCGGTGGGAGCAGCACAGGCAGCAGGAGCAGGGCAATGCAGAAGCAGTAGGTGTAAGGAGCATGCCGGAGCATGCCGGACGTGGCAAGGCATGGCATAGTAATTCCCAGCCACTTCATGTCCACCTCTTGCCAACAACAGGGAAAGACTCACCCAACAGGGTCTGGCGGAATTTTTTCCTTGCACGGGAAGCGATGAAGACAGCAGAGGAGGCCACTGAGGACTGGCTGCCTGAACAGGCCTCAGTGTCGGCAGGAGTGGCAGAGGGGGTTCTGGTGCTCCGAGTCTGACCACTGCCAGTGCCAGCTTGCTTCAGCCAGATGATGTGGTGTACATGTACTTGCATTTCATGTGTCGGAGGTAACGGTTGTTGCATTTCATGTGTCAGAGGTAATAATTCTTGCATTTCATGTGTCGAAGATAACGGTTGCTGCATTTTATGTGTTGGAAGTATTTATTCTTGCATTTCATGTGACAAAAGTAATGGTTCTTGCATCGCCGCTTTGCATGCCGCATTAGCATTACTGAAGAAAAATGTGTTCGAACATGATGCCCCCTTCACATTTTTGACTGCCCCCTCTTATTTCTGACTACCCTCTCATTGGTGTCTTTCTAGAACTGGTCCTGTGTCTAGTAGTAGTGCAACTTAGCCTTAGGTCAAAGGAGGAATGGCCTAAGGTAGAGCATATGCTTGTCAGAAAAAGTGAGTTAACAACTTAAGGACCGTGGTGTTAAACCCCCCCCCCCCGTCACCAGGCCATTTTGTTAGTAATTTGGCCACTGCAGCTTTAAGGGCTCACTGCAGGGCTGCACAACTCAGCACACAAATGATTCCCCCCCCCCCCCCCCCCCGTTGGTTGGGTCTGTTCGTTCAGAACGGGATTTCCTGTTTGGCTTCCCCCGTCACCATAGCAACGATCGGGATGACATCATCGATGTCATCCACGTCATGGCGTCTGGGGGAGTCCCGATCCACCCCCTAGCGCAGCCTGGTGGTGATTGGCCAGGCTGCGCACGGGGTCTCTGAGGGGCCCTCTAGCGGGTATCGGCGAATCGGCATGGAGCGGCGGCAATCGGCTTGTACACACAGCTAGCAAAGTGCTAGCTGCATGTAACAAAGCAAAAAGTGTGGAAATCGGCCCACCAGGGGCTGAGAAATCCTCCATGGCGGCTTACCCCGAGCTCAGCTCGGGATTATCGCCCAGAAGGTTAAAGAATTTTAGTAGGGGGGGCCCCACGTCATTTTTTTTTATTTCCCACCCTCTGAACATTAAAAAAAAAGTTGGTGGGAAATAAAATAAAAAAAAAATGATGTGGGGTCCGCCCTACCGAGGATCTTTAACCCCTTGTCCCCCATGCAGGCTGGAATAGCCAAAATGCAGAGCACCGGCCGACTGGGGCTTTGCACCAAGAGCTATACTAGCCTGCATGGTCCATGGTATGGGGGGGGGGGGGGGCTCTGTGGGAGAGATGCAGCCAAGCCTTCCCCCCCCCAGGAGCTCTTGTCCAATCCAAGGGGTTCTTCCCCACCTCCAGTGCCCCAGGAGGAGGTGGGGGCGATGACTCCCTGTGGGGTTCATGGTAGCATCTGGGATTCCCCTTTAAGAAGGGGACCCCAGATGCCCAACCCCCACCCAGGAGAAATGAGTATAGGGGTATTTTGTACCCCTTACCCATCTCCACAAAGGGTTAAAGGAAATAAAAACACAAGAACGAGAAAAGTTGTTTATTGTTCTCAATTAACATAAATACTTACCTGTACCTTTAAAAAAATGTTCCCATGCCAATATCCTTGGAAAAGGTCCCACGCCAGTATCCTCTGTCTTTCAACCTTCTGTTGCAACTTGATTGAAGATCTCCGCCGACTGCCATCACACACCGCCGCAACACCGCAGACAGCTCTCCTATAAGTATAGCAGAGCTGCGTCACTCTCTGCCCTCCGCGGCTCCCGGCTCCACTCCAGGAGAGAGTGTGGCCATTTAATCCTAAAATAATTCTTAGCAAAAAGTACCACCCAAAGAAAGCCTAATTGGTAACAAAAAAACAGCATATAGGTAATTTTGGTTTGATAAGTAGTGATACACTTATTGGCTAATGAAGGGGAGGAGCCCTGAAAGGGGAAAATTGCTCTGGTCCATAAGACCTGCAGCGGCGAAGTTGTTATATAACATATGTATTTTTTAACATTTTACGGACCACGTGCAGTAGATTCTACGCCGCACTTGCTGCTGATCTAGCCTGATGCAGCGTAGAATCTACACCACTCACCGTTTCCGCTCCCTACGTGATCATGTGCACCCAAGAGGGGAGATTAAGCTGTCATATGACAGCTGACATCTCCCCTCAGTGATCAGCAGCCATGGCGTATGGCTGCTGATCACGTGATCACTACGATCGCCGGCGGATTGTAGTGATCACTCTGACAGCTGTGACGGTAGGGGGGAAAGAAGAGGATCCACTCACCTCCCTGCCATTACCGCAATGATCGGTGCTCCCCACTGCTCTTGCCAGAATCTCCACTCGTTGTGGCGTAAGCCCCAGGCCGTGGCTTGATGACGTCATCAAGCCGTGACCAAGGACTTAGCGTCAGTATGAGCGGATATGTCGCAGAGAGTGGTGGTGTCTGCAGCGGCTCATCGCCAGAGCCTGGAGGAAGGTGAGTGATGGCTGCTGCACACAGGGGGGACTCCTGGCCAAACAGGGGACACAATGCCCAGCAAGCCCCCTGCAGGGATCCAGCTGCCTGACCCCCAAACGCCCCCCCCCCCCCCCCTTTCAGCAAAAACGCCTGGTCCTTAAGTGGGGGTTAGGCGGACGGTCCCGAAAGGGTTAAATATGAAATGCATGTTTAGTGTGAAGTTAAAACCTGTGTAAATTTACATAAAAAGTGTGTTACTGCTGTAAGTAAAATATCACTTTAGTGAGGAAATAATGCGTACCTAGTAACATAGAACACAGTCTAAAGGTGGACATGTATAGTACACTGGTTGACATGGCCAACAGAGCAGAGAGGGATCTATCTGTTTGTTTGCCTCCGCACACTACACACAGATTTTCAATCGATATCAGCATGAAATCTTTGAAAATCTGTGTGCACCTGCTGGGTCTCCTCTCCAGTCCTCCACCCTAGGGCCATGCACTGTAACAAATTTTCACCTATCCACTGGTCCCAATCTTTGCTCTTCCCACCGGCTTCTCCTTTGCTGCCAACTCCCTGGGAGCAAGTGTAATGCAATGCAGGGGACAGACACTAGGGACACTGTGACCACTAGAGGCAGGGCCTCCCTCAGAAATTTCTGGGCCCCATATTGGGTAAACCTACTGCCCCACCCCGTGTTCCTCATGCCAAAACAATCTGTAGAAAAAAATCTATTTGAAGGCCTGAACACACTAATGCTCTTGTGTCCACTTTTCATTGTCTGTAACGTTGAGATGTTGCTGAAAAGCGGACAGAAGAGCATTAGTGTCAAAGGAAAATTGAAGGGCGCTGCTATTTATCTGTATACTTCTCTATTACCTGCTGCTTGAATCCTCAAAGTATGGGGTATCCCCTCAGCCCCTACCAATAGTCAAAAGCCAAAAATTACAAAAGAGGACAGCGCTAATGTCTCAGAATTAATGTGTAAATTTATTTATTGTGATTAAAATAAGCTTTTGTTAGCCCATAAAAATCGAATTCAAAATTTCCTAATAAAATATTATATGCAAAAGCCGTTATATGAGATCCTATCCATACACAATAATCGTCTCCAAATGCAATTGAATGATATTGGGATGCCTCAGTCTTATATACATACACACCACCACACATACAATGGAGCCACCTGGTCCTCTACTGACCTAATGGTTATCTAGCTCAAAACGTTGGGCAGTTCTATGTCCAGACTGATTAAAAAGACTGTTTAAAGAGACACTGAAGCGAGACTAAATCTCGCTTCAGGTCTTATATATAGCAGGGGCACGTGTGCCCCTGCTAAAACGCCGCTATCCCGCGGCTTAACGGGGGTCCCTTCACCACCAACCCACCCCCCGCAAAAGTTGGTCGTAAAATGGTCGCTGGTAATCTTCTTCCTGGAGGCAGGGCTAACGGCTGCAGCCCTGCCTCCCAGCACGTCTATCAGACGCGCATCGCCGCCTCTCCCCCGCCCCTCTCAGTGAAGGAAGACTGAGAGAGGCAGGGGAGAGGCGGAGATACGCGTCTGACAGACGCGCATGGGGCAGGGCTGCGGCGGTTAGCCCTGCCCCAACCAGGAAGCACTCCCCCGCCGCACAGAGGGGGTTTGGGGGGACAGGGACCCCCGTTAAGCCGCGCTATAGCGGCGTTTTAGCAGGGGCACGCATGCCCCTGCTAGCTATGAGGTCTGAAGCGAGATCTATTCTCGCTTCAGACTCTCTTCAAGTCCTTTCCCGTTCAGGGATTCTTCCCCCTTTCTCTATTACTGCAATATACTCTATATGATCAGGATCCGCACACTTACGGATCTTGCAGCTGTAATGTTCCTTAATGCGGGTTCTGGCCGGTAGCCTTACATGCATGGTCCTGCTTCAGGTTTAAACACCTGGAGACGCCAGTCCACATAGTTCCAGCAGTCCTCTCGCGGCTCTGCTCAATCCACTTGCGCAGCTTCTGGGTAGGTGGCTAGCTGGGAGTGACGTCACTTTCCCTCCGAGCTCCTGCATTCCACCTTGCGCTTCAGCGTAGCTGCCGCTTGCTAGACTTGTGCGGGCAGACTTTGTGTAGCGTAGTTTGTGGCAATCAATTACACCAAATGTTGGGGTGTCAGGAAACCCTTCTAGATCGACATGTTTCAATAGTTATCAACTTTCTTCATCAGGATCGGGAATACCCATCAGCCACCACTTCCTGCTCTTTATAGATATTCAGCCTCCTAAGTGTCTGCTTTTTCTTAAAGGGGAACTCTCTGTATCATCCATATCACTTCATTATATGTATTTGTATTCCTCTCTCTCATTATTTGCACATTATTATCATGTTTAATGCAATAAATATTCTCTAAACTGCATATCCATCCCTCCCACTCCATAAAGAACCAGGTGGTCCTACTATCAGGTGGCTCCCATTCATATCACCCTAAAAAGCCAAACATCTCCCATTCCTCATTCAAACCTCTGGGTACCATGGCATTTTAATTAAAAATCCATTGGCTCTCTTTCCTGGACATTTTGGCTATAAAATTGCCCCCTCCTCTTTTTGAGGGGGCAAAAGGAAGCTTCTGCACTGGTAACAAGTGGATAAATGAGTTGCACAGATGGCTGCTGCGGTGTGAAGGTGAGCTGGCTACCTATACTGAAAGGTGGGGGGGGAGCGGAGAAGGAAGTATTAAGGGAGTCATCTGGCTACCTATAGTGGAGGGAAAGGGGGAGGAGTCATCTGGATACATATACTAGAGGGAAGGGGTCATCTTGCTACCTATACTGGAGGGAAAGGGGGAGGAGTCATCTGGTTACATATACTAAAGGGAAGGGGGAGGGGTCATCTGGCTCCCTATACTGGGGGGGGGGTCATCAGGCTTCCTATACTAGAGGGAAGGGGGGAGAGGTCATCTCGCTACCTATATTGAAAGGGGCGGCTGGTGACAGTGGCCTAAGGAGTACAAATCCGGCCCTGTGTAGGAGATGTGCCATCAGGGGGTGCGGGTTTGTTGTAGATGGCTACAGGAGGTGACACCAGGAGCTGGGGCAGCTAAGGAGGTGACCCCCAATTCACTGTGCGTATATGCCAGCCAAGCTGAAAAACAGTAAGCAAAGGGTACACCGTGGTCCTTCGAATACACAGCAGCTGGGTCTTGGGTGTGTTGCACTGTTCCCCGGGGGAACAGGAAAAAAGGGCGCAGGCAGCTAGTGGACAAATCGGGCGCCGCCATTCACTCCCATTATAAATATCGTTTATTGGGCGCCAAACAGGAAAAAAAGGCGCCGGATAATAATAACGTTTTACAAGCGGCGCCCGAAGATATTTAATGTTTTATAACTGCTTGTGATTATTTACGTTTAGAAAAAGCACCCGTGACGAATAACGTTTTATAAAAGCACTAAACATATTTATTCTTTTCAAATAAAACATTATTTAAAATGTTATCCCTTACTGCTTGTAAAACATTATTATTGATAAAATAAAACGATCACTACGTAATGTAATTTGTAATATATTTTATCCCTTACTGTTAGTAAAACATTATTCTACACACAATAAGGGGGGGTCTTAGGTTTAGGCACCACCAGGGGTCTTAGGTTTAGGCACCACCAGGGGGGTCTTAGGGTTCGGCACCACCAGGGGGGTCTTAGGGTTAGGCACCACTATGGGGGTCTTAGGGTTAGGCACCACCAGGGGGTCTTAGGTTTAGGCACCACCAGGGGGTCTTAGGGTTAGGCACCACCAGGGGGGTCTTAGGGTTAGGCACCACCAGGGGGGTCTTAGGGTTAGGCACCACCAGGGGGGTCTTAGGGTTAGGTACCACCAGGGGGGTCTTAGGGTTAAGCACCACTAGGGGGTCTTAGGTTTAGGCACCACCAGGGGGGTATTAGGTTTAGGCACCACCAGGGCGGTCTAGGGGTTAGGGGTAGGTACAAGGAGGGTCCTGTGTGAGAGTAGGGTTAGGTATAGTTTTAGTAAAATTTTAGTAATACTTACTAATTTTTCACAAAACGTTATTATACGTTTAACTTTTGAAACAGGGAAGATTAACGTTTTCACAATTGCCGATTTCCTACACATTATTTAATGATTTAAAACTTTATAAAACATTATTTTTTAACGAAATATAGCACAATATTTTTTTTAAACGTTATTCATGCTTATCGTTTAAACACTGCGCCCTTTTTTCCCAACGCCCTTTTTTGATGTATGCGTTCCCCGGGCCCCAGACTGACTTGAGCCCCGTACTCTAGTCCCTGCTGTGATGCCCTGAAGGTGGTTCTGACTAGAAGCCTTTGGTTTGCCTCTGCATTATGTCACTGTTAAATGGGGTTTAAAAGTTTGTTTTAAAAACCAAGTCCTCAGGAGACAGTAAAATGTGGATTTTAATCAAACGTTATTGATTTTCGTAGATGTTCAATAATCAATAAGGTACAGTTATTTGGTACATCGAAAATCAGTTACAAAAGATATAAAAACAGAATGATTAAATTGATGTGTAATCTGTATATCGAATCTATTGTCTGTAGTAATCTTCTTTGAGCGTATATATATGTGTATATGTATTTGTATGCAAAGAGAATGAATGTGTGTGAGTCCAGACCTTCCTGCTGGTTCTTATATATATGTTAGTTCTCAGTATTCCTACTGTTCTGCCTTCTGATTGGACGAGCAATAATGCTGTGATGTAATTTTTGTGCCTTCAACTACATATGGTAATATCATGAGCGAAGCCTCTTTTTCTAACTCAGAATAACCTAAGGTTGAATTACGTCACACAACAACCAGCTGTTGATTATGTAACCAGGATACAATTTCTGCACCAAGTAGCCTCGCTTGTCAGAGATCTATTTTCTACACATTTAATGATGATTGGTCTCGACATCTGTGACCTTAAATTCCACAAGGAAAGGAACATATGCTCAACAGACTTCTGAATGTTCATTCTAAACCAAGTTAGCATTATATACTGTACATCCATTAACCAATATTGTATAAGTATCACTATATTAAACAATAGAGTTGATATCTCAATCTCATGCCATCCTACAGATATAATATCATGCCATCCTACAGATATAATTTCTCAGTGATGGACTGAGAGCTGGTAAAGCTGAGGAAATCCACCTGCTGGCCAAGCAGCACTAGTAACCCTGTGTTATCACTCCCAATGTAAACCTGCAGCAAGTCTTCACTGAGAGCAGCAACACCTGATTACTGCTGCTTGGCCAGCAAGTGGATTTCCTCAGCTTTACCAGCTCCCAGTCCATCACTGGGGACATGGAAGTGAAGGAAGATGCAGCCAATGGGGAGAGAAGGACCCAAACCAAGAATATTACATTAATCAACTGTGTCCATTTCAGCACTCAGACAATCTGTGTAGTCTGCGGCATCTTGCTCATTACGCCCACTACCATAGATCTTTCCCAAGATCAGAAACAACCTTCTGTGACCCTTGTAACTGCCTCATAACTTCGGAAATTTTATCAGACACACTGGCTTATAAAGTGTAGAGATTTTTTTTTTTGTAACTGATTTTTTATTGAAAATTTCAATGCAAAATACAACACAATGAGAGACATACGATTGTATATGTAGATAAAAACTAGAACATAGCATATCCATTGTGCATGCGAGTAACGTATATTACATTAATATTTATCTTGTATGAAACGCCATAGGTGACAAGTTGCTCAATAGGAAGCGAGGTTTAAACAAAATTTCTACACTGAACAGGGTGGCGTTATGCCAGTAACCCAGTGGAGATTAATAGGGTAAAGTAAAGATAAGAGAAAAGGAAAGATAAATGGAAGAGATAAGGAAAAACCTGGAAAGCAACATTAGGGATTTTTTTAGCATTGGTTTTTGATTTCAGCCGTGACTATAGGAAAATATTTCTAACTCATACTGAATCTTGTACTTTTAGGGCTCATGGGTTCATACCAAATGAGATATGTGATCCTCAAAACTTGCTTAAGAACATTACCATTGAGCTTGTTGTCAGTTGTAGATACCCATCTGTGGCCTATAGTATAGCAGGTTAGTCTGATTATCCAAAGTGTGAATGAGGAGTTATTCTGAAAAAGTAATACCTTAGTGTAGCAAAGCATTCCAATCAAGTTTGAATAAAATATCTGGTTTATGTAATTGTGATAGTGTGTTACTCAGTCTTAGCTTCTTTTCAAGTGTTATGTTGTGATTAGTGTTGGGCGAACAGTGTTCGCCACTGTTCGGGTTCTGCAGAACATCACCCTGTTCGGGTGATGTTCGAGTTCGGCCGAACACCTGACGGTGCTCGGCCAAACCGTTCGGCCATATGGCCGAACTAAGAGCGCATGGCCGAACGTTCCCCGAACGTTCGGCTAGCGCTGTGATTGGCCGAACGGGTCACGTGGTTCGGACCCGAACGCGCTCTGATTGGCCGAACTGTCACGTGGTTCGGGTAAATAAATACCCGAACCACGTCATATCTCCGCCATTTGTCTGTGGGTTTAGCTTTGGGTAGGCAGGCAGGGTAGTTCGCGCTCCAGCCACGCTAGCCAGGGTCCCCCCCAGTCATTGTGTGTCACTGCTGGGAACAGTAGTACACCGCTCGTTCAGCCACACTATATAGCATTCTGTGTACTGTTCTGTGTCTGCTGGGAACAGTGGTACACCGCTCGTTCAGCCACACTATATAGCATTCTGTGTACTGTTCTGTGTCTGCTGGGAACAGTGGTACACCGCTCGTTCAGCCACACTATATAGCATTCTGTGTACTGTTCTGTGTCTGCTGGGAACAGTAGTACACCGCTCGTTCAGCCACACTATATAGCATTCTATGTACTGTTCTGTGTCTGCTGGGAACAGTAGTACACCGCTCGTTCAGCCACACTATATAGCATTCTGTGTACTGTTCTGTGTCTGCTGGGAACAGTAGTACACCGCTCGTTCAGCCACACTATATAGCATTCTGTGTACTGTTCTGTGTCTGCTGGGAATAGTGGTACACCGCTCGTTCAGCCACACTATATAGCATTCTGTGTACTGTTCTGTGTCTGCTGGGAACAGTAGTACACCGCTCGTTCAGCCACACTATATAGCATTCTGTGTACTGTTCTGTGTCTGCTGGGAACAGTAGTACACCGCTCGTTCAGCCACACTATATAGCATTCTGTGTACTGTTCTGTGTCTGCTGGGAACAGTAGTACACCGCTCGTTCAGCCACACTATATAGCATTCTGTGTACTGTTCTGTGTCTGCTGGGAACAGTGGTACACCGCTCGTTCAGCCACACTATATAGCATTCTGTGTACTGTTCTGTGTCTGCTGGGAATAGTGGTACACCGCTCGTTCAGCCACACTATATAGCATTCTGTGTACTGTTCTGTGTCTGCTGGGAACAGTAGTACACCGCTCGTTCAGCCACACTATATAGCATTCTGTGTACTGTTCTGTGTCTGCTGGGAACAGTAGTACACCGCTCGTTCAGCCACACTATATAGCATTCTGTGTACTGTTCTGTGTCTGCTGGGAATAGTGGTACACCGCTCGTTCAGCCACACTATATAGCATTCTGTGTACTGTTCTGTGTCTGCTGGGAACAGTGGTACACCGCTCGTTCAGCCACACTATATAGCATTCTGTGTACTGTTCTGTGTCTGCTGGGAACAGTGGTACACCGCTCGTTCAGCCACACTATATAGCATTCTGTGTACTGTTCTGTGTCTGCTGGGAACAGTAGTACACCGCTCGTTCAGCCACACTATATAGCATTCTGTGTACTGTTCTGTGTCTGCTGGGAACAGTAGTACACCGCTCGTTCAGCCACACTATATAGCATTCTGTGTACTGTTCTGTGTCTGCTGGGAACAGTAGTACACCGCTCGTTCAGCCACACTATATAGCATTCTGTGTACTGTTCTGTGTCTGCTGGGAATAGTGGTACACCGCTCGTTCAGCCACACTATATAGCATTCTGTGTACTGTTCTGTGTCTGCTGGGAATAGTGGTACACCGCTCGTTCGCCACTGTATAGCATTGTGCTCTGTGTCGCTGCTGGGAATAGTGGTACACCGCTCACCCGTCACTGTATAGCATTGTGCTCTGTGTCGCTGCTGGGAATAGTGGTACACCGCTCACCCGTCACTGTATAGCATTGTGCTCTGTGTCGCTGCTGGGAATAGTGGTACTGTATAGCATTTCTGTACTGCCACTGTACTGCTGCCAGTCAGCGTGTACTGTAAGGATAAGTGAAATGAGGAAGAAATCCGGTGAAAGAGGGAGGGGCAAGGGAAGAGGTGTTTCCCCTGACGGTTCACGTACAGGCCACAGGGGAGCACCCAAGAAAACCCACTCAATACCGCCCATGTTGTCCAGGACAACAACCCTCACAAATCCAAAAGAACAGGACCAGATAATTACTTGGATGACCTCTCAAGCGTCCAGCAGTGGGTTAAGCAGCACCAGCACATCACGCACGAGGTCCGAGTCCTCAGCCAGTTACAAGGAGCCAGTGGGCACAAAGCTGACACAACCGGCAGCGACACCACGCACACAACTGCCAGATAACCAGTCCGATGAATTACCTCAGGACACAATGGGGTATTCGCAGGAGCTATTCCCAGCCCAACAAACTTCCACCTTTCAAAGGTCAATGGAGGAACAGCCAGAAATGTTGTGCCTGGATTCACAACCGTTAACTGTGGGAAATGCACCGCGCACTGAAATACAAGGCGAGTCCGAAGAGGACTCGGAAACCCAAATCCCAGAGCAATTTGGGCAGGAGGGGTTGCAATTGCAGGAGGTCGGCCGACAAGATCTGGAAGACGACGTTGGAGTGTGCTGCGCAGAGGTTGTTGTGGGGAGCTCTACTCCACGGCGGTGGCCCACAATGACATATGACGAGTTTGAGGAGATGGAAGAGGAGGGTATGGACAATGTGGACAGAGACCCAGATTTTGTTTGTGAACGAGAACATCGCCGTCGTAGCAGCAGCACAGATGAGTCTGTTGAAGAACACACTGCTGCACGAGTTCGCCTTGTGCCACAAGGTAGGCGGCGCGCAATTTCAGGCACCACAAGCGTGGAAGTTCAAGTGAGAGGCAAAAGAGGAGCAAACAGAAATCGCCAGCAAGGAGGCAGGTGCTCCAAAGTCTGGGCTTTCTTTGAAGACTGCACTGAGGATGTTACCATGGCGATTTGCAAGGTGTGCAAGACCCGCCTGAGCAGGGGGAAAAATATTAACAACCTCTCCACCACCAGCATGAGCCGTCACATGCTATCCAAACATCCCACTCTTTGGGCAAACGCGTCAGGACAGGGTACCAGAAACAACACTGCCTCCCTTGGGTTCACCAGACTCACCACCAGACCCGCCTCAGCAGCAGCAGTAGCCCAGCCATTGCGTGGTTCACAACATTCACAAACATCAGACGACGCTGACACTGTCACTTTCCGGAGTAGTGCTCTTGAGGTCTCCCAGTGTTCATCAAACACAACAACCAACAGCCCTTCCGTGTGCAGCGCTACGGTTCAGTTGTCTGTGTCGGAGATGTTTGAGCGCAAGAGGAAATTGCCAGCAAATGACCCCCGGGCCGTGGCAGTAACAGCCAGCATAGCCAAGCTTCTGGCCTGCGAAATGCTGCCATATCGATTGGTGGAGACAAACAGCTTCAAGGGCATGATGTCAGTGGCCATCCCACGTTACGTGGTTCCCAGCCGCTACCACTTTGCACGCTCTGCAGTGCCTGAGTTGCATGAGCACGTGGTCAGCAAAATAACCCGAAGCTTGAAGAATGCCGTTGCCTGCAAGGTTCACCTCACCACTGACACCTGGACGAGTGCGTTCGGCCAGGGTCGATACATCTCCCTTACCGCGCACTGGGTGAACCTTGTGGAGCCTGGCAGCGATTCCTCACCTGCTACGGCACGGGTGTTGCCCACGCCACAAACAGCTGCACCGCCGTCCCTCCCACTGGATAACAGCAGCACCTACCTCTCTGACTCCTTCTCCTCCAACGCATCTCAAAGCTGTACCTCATCCGGAAACGCTAACCCAGCAGCAGTAGGATCGTGGAAGCAGTGCAGCACAGCTGTTGGCATGCGTCAGCAAGCGTTGCTGAAGCTAATCTGCCTTGGGGATAAGCAGCACACAGGGGAGGAAATTTGGAGGGGAATAAAGGAACAGACGGATTTGTGGCTGGCACCGCTGGACCTGAAACCGGGCATGGTTGTGTGTGATAATGGGAGTAATCTCATTCGCGCTTTAAGGTTGGCTAAGCTGACACACATCCCTTGCCTGGCGCACGTGATGAACCTAGTAGTTCAGCGGTTCCTGAGGACATACCCAGGCGTGCCCGATCTGCTGTTGAAGGTGCGTCGAGTGTCCAAACATTGTAGAAATTCCAGTACTGCTTCGGGGGCACTCGCCAAGATGCAGGAGCGCTTCAATCTCCCCCACCATCGCTTGCTGTGTGATGTCCCTACGCGCTGGAATTCTACGCTGCACATGCTAGCCCGCTTTTGCGAGCAGAAGAGTGCAGTGGTCCAGTACATGACGGCGCAGTACCGAGGCGCATCCGGCCAGCTGCCAAGCTTCTGTGGATCCGATTGGGCCAACATGTTGGACCTCTGCCAAGTCCTCCAAAATTTTGAGCAATCCACGTTGCTTGTGAGCAGTGACAACTCTTCAGTCAGCATTACCATACCACTGCTGTATTTACTGAAGAGGTCGATGTTAAAAATCAAGGAAACAGCTGTCATGATGCAACTGGGGGAATCTGAAGGAGAAAACGATCAGCGTGATGGTACCAACATCAGGCCATCCGCCTCAGGGAACGCTGGCCCCAGCAGCTATGACGAAGAAGAGGAGGAGGAACAGCTGGAGTTGGAGCAGGAATTTCATGCCACCACTGACGAGGGCCAGAGCGGTGCACGTTGGACTTCCACAATTCAACGCGAATGGTCAGCAGAAGCAGACCAGGAGGAAGGTGACGACTATGATGCATCACAACAACTATCACAACGCTCACAAGAGGATGATGAGGATTCTGGTAGGACTCTGGCACACATGGCTCAATTCATGCTAGACTGCATTGAACGTGACCCACGCATTGTGCGCATTCTGGACAACACCAATTACTGGGTTTATACCCTTCTGGATCCACGGTACAAACACAATGTTCCAAAACTGCTTGAAGAAAGAGTCAGACAGGTCAAAATGGAAGAATACCAGCAGGCCCTTGTGGAGACTTTAGAGAGGAGATTGACATCCTCCCCCTCCTCTAGCCAGTTGTACGCAGACAGACTGACTTCCGCAAACCCAGGACGACCAGGAGGGCAGCAAACAACGCAAGCCGCAGCTAGTACCCAAAAGGGAATGGTATCGGCAGTGTCCTTGGAGTGGGAAAATTTTCTGACACCCATGCAGCCGCAGCCCACTGAACAGCAAGCGTGCAGATCCACCTCCAACACCGATCGCCTGGAGAAGATGGTCAAGGACTACATGTCAGATGGCGTAGCTGTGTCGAACCATCCATCTGCACCCTTCAACTATTGGGTATCGAAGCTAGACACCTGGCACGAACTGGCAATGTACGCAATAGAGGTGCTGGCTTGCCCGGCAGCCAGCGTTATGTCGGAACGCTGTTTCAGTGCTGCCGGAGGCATCGTCACAGATCGGCGTATCCGCCTCTCTACAGAAAATGCAGACCGTCTGACTCAAATTAAAATGAATCAATCCTGGATTGGAAATGACTACGCAACACTCCAGGACCCCAACCAAGTAACATGACCAATGAACATCTGGGATGGTGTTGCGTTTCCGGGCCCTGTTTATTGAACCTCTCATCTGTATTACATTTATGACTGCATGGCGGCAAAAAGCATTGCTGCTATATCCGCACGCTTTTTGTCCACATGCAAGGCCTGGGTTGTTGTGTCTCACAAAGCGTGGCCTTCTCCTCCTGCGCCTGCTCCTGTTCCATCACGTCTGCTGCTGCTGGGTTAGCGTTGCCGCGTGGTCCCTGTTTATTGAACCACTTATCTTTATTACATTTATGACTGCATGGCGGTACAAAGCATGCTATCCGCACGCTTCTTGCCCTCATGCAAGGCCTGGGTTGTTGTGTCTCACAAAGCGTGGCCTTCTCCTCCTGCACCTGCTCCTGTTCCATCACGTCTGCTGCTGCTGGGTTAGCGTTGCCGCGTGGTCCCTGTTTATTGAACCACTTATCTTTATTACATTTATGACTGCATGGCGGTACAAAGCATGCTATCCGCACGCTTCTTGCCCTCATGCAAGGCCTGGGTTGTTGTGTCTCACAAAGCGTGGCCTTCTCCTCCTGCGCCTCCTCCTGTTCCATCACGTCTGCTGCTGCTGGGTTAGCGTTGCCGCGTGGTCCCTGTTTATTGAACCACTTATCTTTATTACATTTATGACTGCATGGCGGTACAAAGCATGCTATCCGCACGCTTCTTGCCCTCATGCAAGGCCTGGGTTGTTGTGTCTCACAAAGCGTGGCCTTCTCCTCCTGCGCCTGCTCCTGTTCCATCACGTCTGCTGCTGCTGGGTTAGCGTTGCCGCGTGGTCCCTGTTTATTGAACCACTTATCTTTATTACATTTATGACTGCATGGCGGTACAAAGCATGCTATCCGCACGCTTCTTGCCCTCATGCAAGGCCTGGGTTGTTGTGTCTCACAAAGCGTGGCCTTCTCCTCCTGCGCCTCCTCCTGTTCCATCACGTCTGCTGCTGCTGGGTTAGCGTTGCCGCGTGGTCCCTGTTTATTGAACCACTTATCTTTATTACATTTATGACTGCATGGCGGTACAAAGCATGCTATCCGCACGCTTCTTGCCCTCATGCAAGGCCTGGGTTGTTGTGTCTCACAAAGCGTGGCCTTCTCCTCCTGCGCCTGCTCCTGTTCCATCACGTCTGCTGCTGCTGGGTTAGCGTTGCCGCGTGGTCCCTGTTTATTGAACCACTTATCTTTATTACATTTATGACTGCATGGCGGTACAAAGCCTGCTATCCGCACGCTTCTTGCCCTCATGCAAGGCCGGGGTTGTTGTGTCTCACAAAGCGTGGCCTTCTTCTCCTCCTGTGCCACCCTCCTCCTGTTCCATCACGTGTGCTGCTGCTGGGTTAGCGTTACCGGTCCCTTTTCCTGGAACCTCTTATATGTATTACATTTATGACTGCATGCCGACAAAAAACATGTTACCTGTGCAAAGAAAACAGACATTTCCCGCATTTAAAAGACAGTTTTCCCTTTGAAACTTTAAAATCGATTTTCTCAAAAACTATAAGCTCTTTTTGCTAATTTTTTTTTCCTCTTGTACCCACTCCCAAGGTGCACATACCCTGTAAATTTGGGGTATGTAGCATGCAAGGAGGCTTTACAAACCACAAAAGTTCGGGTCCCCATTGACTTCCATTATGTTCGGAGTTCGGGTCGAACACCCGAACATCGCGGCCATGTTCGGCCTGTTCGGCCCGAACCCGAACATCTAGATGTTCGCCCAACACTAGTTGTGATCCACTAATAATTTCAGTTGTGATGTTGAAGGGATTTCCGCTGAAGCCCAGTTAGACAAGAGGAGCGATCTGGCTGCACATAAAATATGTGTGACCTGAAGTCTTCTATGTAGTGCGATTGTGTCTAAATTCATATGCAGAAGAGCCATTTCTGGTTCTAGTGTAAATTGAGATTGTAATATTTTACAAATAAGAGAGTTTATAGAGGACCAGTAGGGGATGATTAGTGGGCATTCCCATAGAATATGTAGAATGTTTCCAATTTCTTGACATCCTCTCCAACATAAAGAGGAGTGATCAGAAGAGAAGGTGGCTAGTTTCCTGGGTGTGTAATGCCATTTAAAAAAAAAAATCTTGTACAGGGTTTCTTTATGTTGGATGCACTTCGAGTGTTTATGTATTGAAGATGTGGCACTTAGGAATTGGGATGTAGTGACCTCTGAACCCAAGTCTATAGACCAGGTTTTTAAGTATTTATTTAAGGGGTTGTGAGTTGGCAGTTTAATACAGTCATACCAGGTAGATATTCCTCCTTTTATCAATGGTATTGGGTTGAAAAAACTTATAATTTGTCTAGGTAGTTTTGGTATGGATAGATGTGTTTCAGATATTAGATGTTGTATTTGGTTATAGGTAAATTGTTGCTGGGTAGGTAGGTTGTATTCTTCCTGTAAATGTTGGAAGCTTTTAAGGTTGTTGTTGTGGAATAGATTATTGATGAGAAAAAATGCCCCTAGTTTTCCATGATTGAATATTGATGTTGGGTATTACTAAATTTAGAGTTGTGATTGGTAATTTAGGGACAAATATTTCTTCGCTTTGGATGTTTTTGAGATTTTTCATGAATTGATTCCATGAATTAAGAGTTGCCTGAATTGTGGGGAAATATGTTTTTAGTGAGATCTCTGTTACTATTGATTTTGCTATTAAGAGCTTTAGTGGTTTCTGGATGATATCCTCTTCCATTTGTGCCCATACTTTGTCACTATTTTCTTTCCACCACTCCAAAGACATGTTAAGAATAGATGCATGATAGTAAGATTCAATGCAAGATAGGCCTAGGCCTCCTTTTCTTACTGTAAGGGATAGCGTATTGTATGATACTCTGTGTTTCTTGTATTTCCAAATATAGTCTGATATTATCTTCTGTATTTGGGTAAAAAAATGTGTTATGTATCGGGATGTAAATGGTTCTCAACAGATATATTATTTTAGGAAAGGTGATCATTTTAAATGATGCCATACTTCCCAACCAGGAAGTTTCCTTTTTTGACATGGAATTTAGTTCTTTCTTGACTGACGCTAATAAAGGAATCAAATTTGATTCATATAGTTTGTCTGTGGATCTAGGTATGTTGATACCTAGGTATGGGATGGTGGAGTTAGCCCATTGGAAGGTGAAATTATTGGATATGTCTCCTTCGAGTTTTTTTGATATGTTGATGTCTAATAGTAAGGATTTGTGTTCATTCACTTTGTAGTATGAAACAGAAGAAAATTCCTGCAGAGCAGAGCATATTTCTTGGAGTGAAGATAAAGGGTTGGAATGGAAAAGAATGGTGTCATCCGCGAATAAACCTATAGTATGAGTTTTATCCGCTACTGTTATACCGTGTATGGATTTATTTAATCTAATGGATACAGATAAGGTTTCTATGAATAGGGTGAATAAGAGTGGGCTCAATGGGCACCCCTGTCTTGTTCCGTTTGTGATAAATAGTTTGTCAGAGTAGAAGCCTGCTACATTTACAATAGCTGATGGGTTACTGTATAGTGTCATAGCTGCTTTTTGAAAGTTGCCCTCTATTCCAAATGCTGAGAGTACTTTTTGTAAGAAGCCCCAGTGAACTCTGCCGAAGGCCTTCTCCGCATCCAAAGCTAGGAGCACAGAAGGCCTTCGACAGAGCTCAGCTGCTCGGAGGACGTTGATCACTCTACGAGTGCCATCTGGCGCCTGTCTGCATTTCTTAAACCCCACTTGTTCTGAGGATATCAGAGATGGCAAAATATTTAATAGACAGTTTGCTAAGAGTTTTGCGAAGATTTTTGTATCTGAATTGAGCAAAGAAATGGGGCGGCAGTTGGTGGGGCAATCAGTGGTTTTACCTGGTTTGGGTAGAACTGTGATCACTGCTTGGGTCATTTCTTCAGGGATCCTTCCTTTGTGAATGAAATCATTAAACAGATTTGATAAATGTGGGGCTAAGGTAGTTTGAAATGTCCTATAGTATTCATTTGTGAATCCATCTATGCCAGGTAATTTATTTGTTTTAAAGATGTTATTACTTTTATTACTTCCTTTGGGTTTATTTCTGTGTTTAGTTCTAGTTTTTGTTGGGAGGAGGTATTGGGAAGGGATAGTTTTTTTTAGGAAAGAATTCATATTCTCTTCATTGGGTTGTGGAGTTGATGGATCTGCTTTCAGATTGTATAGGGAATTGTAATAATCCTTGAATACATTAGCGATTTTTTGGGGGTGATAAATTATTTCTTTAGTGAAGCAGTGTATTATTTTTCAATTTTGGATCTTGCTTGTTTCTGTCTGAATAATCTGGCCAGCATTGCTCCTGCTCTGTTGGATTGAGAATAATAGTTTAGCTTCATTCTTTTGATATATTTATCGTACTCAGAGGTGAGTTCATCTTTTAGTTCCTGTCTTAGTGAGAATAATTCTCTATCCAATTTTGGAGAGAATTTTTGTTTATTTATAGCTTCAATGGTTCTAATTTTATTCAGGAGAGCATCTATTTTGGCAGTTTTCTTTTTTTTCTCAAAAGCTGAAATTGTGATAAAGTGGCCTCTGATGTGGGCACTTACTTCTGGAGGGTCCCAATCCACTTAGGACCCTCCCTTGGTGATATCGCTTCCCACACCAGGTGGTACTCAAGCCCTTCCACTCGAACCTGTCTCCGTGCTGCCCGCTCCTGTCCCTTGACTAGTTTCGGCAAATGCCGTCTTCAGGGGATAAATAGGAGCGGGCGGGCAAGCATACCATATATACAAATTTTAAAAATCATAATTACCTCCTTCAGAATGCCCCTACGCTCGTCCCAACGGTCGCCGCAATGGGCGCCAGTTGGCTTCTGCTGATGTCATTGAACTTCCGGTACTAGCGGCGCTATGCGGATCACCGTAAAAACTTCCGCGTTCCAAACCATAACTATGCGTATCATCTCATAGTCTATGCGGAAAAGGTGATGCATCATCTGATGCGCATGGCAAACTATAATTGCAGGAAACATTTAGCGCTACGCGTATATACGGAAATATTTCCGCATAAACCTTCTTTTGAAAGTAATTATAGGGGCAATTCCTGAGGAGTGAATTGATGAACACAGTACTTAACAACATTATAAAAATCAACAAATATATCAAATTCTAAAAATATATAACATGAAAATACATAAAAATTGTAAAATTACAAATAAAGAACACACATTCACAGTTCCTTCACTTAAAAAGATTATTGCACTTCTCTTATAGGGCAGTTCTTTCAAAATTAGTCCACAGAATATCCATTCCTTATCCTGTGGTGACATCTAGTGTCCAATAGAAATCATTGCATCTCCTTGTAAGTTCCAGAAGCAATAATTCAACATAGTCCCAATAGTCCCATAGTCTGCTCCTCAGGTGTCCACTGGCTGCAGTACTGTCTGAGTCTCCCGCTCCTCGGGAGATCTCAGCATCCGCATTACTGTTGCACCAAACTATATCTCACATTGGTTGTCCTGTGTCTGGCTATACTAGTATTATTGGTGATACTGCAGATCACCACATAATCAGGTATAGCATCTGTATTATTGGTGATACTGCAGATCACCAATAATCAGAGAATCTGTTTTGCTGACACCAATCGTTACAAATAGTAAGAGAAATAGAAGCATGGTCTGACCATGTGATTGTATTAATTTTAGCATCTACAATTAATTGTAGTGTCAGTCTATCCGTTAGAAACATGTCAATTCTGGAGTACATCTTGTGGACTCTAGAAAAAAAGGTGTTAAAAGACCTCCATGGATCAAACAGGTTTTCTGCCATCATTGTCTTGTATAGGGAAACTGATTTTTTTGAGCCACTATGAGAGGTGTCTAATTTAGGATTGTTGCAAGCGTTAAAATCACCCATTAGTATTAAAGCTCCTTTTTAATTTGTCTCACCTGGTCCATCGGTGTTTTTAAAAAGGAGCATTGCCCTGTATTGGGTGCACATAGACCTACTAATGTGAAATTTACATTAATGATGGTACATATTACAATCAAAAAGCGACCATTTGGGTCTTGAATACGTTTATGAATAGTCAAGGATAATTTGGTATGGAAAGCAAGTGAAACACCTCTCTTTTTTTGGGTAAAATTACTGAAGAGTATCTGAGGATAATCTTTATGCTGGAATCTGTGTGCCTCATTATTTGTCAGGTGTGTCTCAGAGACACAGATTATATCAGCTTTATGGTGTAAAGCATCTTTCCACAGTTGGTGCCTCTTATATGGCGAGTTTAGGCCACGGGCATTGATGGAAAAACACTTTAAGCTCATGTTAAATTACATACTAATGATGCGTTGAAGAATCCAGCGATTCTTAGTAATGAGGCTCTTGTCTGCCCTTTAAACCAATGTGACATTACTATTGTTAGGTATATACCTTCTTTCAGTAAAGTTAGTGAATTCCAGGAAGAGAGATAGATATAAACATAACATCTAACTGTGGCATTATTAACATTCATAACATATATAACCTTCAATTACAGAAACCCATCTGAGTAGGACGGTACAAAATGTACCTCCTGTGGGGCAAGTAATATCCAGCTAATAGCTTGGATAAGTACAGCACTCAGAATTTGAAATAACATTAATGAAGTAGATCAAATTATAGGTACAGCTCAAGTAGCTTGATCCTTATGCCATTCCAGGGAAAGCTTATTTGCTGCGTTTATGCAGTGTTTCTCCTTTAAGTCTGGACATGGGAGTTTCATGTACTTCAAAAAGCGAGTTCCATCGTCTATATTTAAGATGACAATAGTTTTTCCCAGGTGAGAGACAATTATTTTTGCTGGAAAGCCCCATATATACTTAATGTTGTTGTCCCTCAGACTTTTAGTGATAGTGTTTAGTGCTTTGCGGGCTTGCAGCGTGGCCTGTGATAAATCAGCAAATAGCAAAATGTTTTTAAGGGGGTCTGGAAGGGAGCCTCCTCTTTTGTGTGATAAAATTGGAAGTTCATAATGTCATCCCTAGGGATTTAATCCACTAGAAATTTGGGTTTTGGGAGGCGGTGGATTCTCTCTATGGAAAGCTCTATATCAGAAAGATGCGGCAGCGTTTGTTTAGGTAGTTTTGTGACAAAGGGTTTAAGTTCCATTTGTGCCACAGATTCAGGTATGCCGCCTTAGTTTTAAGTTATTTATTCGGTTCCGTTCCTCTAGATCCCTGTTTTTGCCTTTAACCCATGCTATTTCAGTGGCTTGCTCGTCAATTATGTCTATCATCCTGTTGAAACCTAATGTGAGGTCAACTGCTCTTTTCTTAGTGGAGTCTACTCTGCTGCCTAAATCATCTATCTGGTTTTGCAGATTATTGCTGATGACTTGAAAGTCAGCGACTAGAGTGTGTCTCAGTGATAGTAGCATGTCCTTCATAGTAGCCTGTGACAGTGTTTGGTCTGTGGCTGGGAATAGCTCTATCGGTTCCCTCTGTGTGGGGCCTCCTTCTGCAAGCATGCGGCCTACCTTGTCTGGGGTCTCCGACAGCCTCTGTTGCGCTTTTGCAGGACTACGTGATGCATGAGATGAGGATTCCTGGGAGGAAGAGTCGTCCTGATCTTGGGTAGGTGCCTGCTGGTCGATAATATCATCTGCTGGCTGGAGTGGGTCTGTGTACTTCTCCGGGTCGCAGCTTGTAAGAAGTGGCGCGCTGCCGGCGCCATCTTGTCTTTTTACTGAAGTCGCTCGCAGACTTTTCGGAGGAAAAAACTCGGTGAGTTTTTGGAGTTTGGGGAATTGCTTCTTCCTCTTTCGAGAGGCATCTGTTTCCATTGTTGAGTCTTCCATTCTGCTGTTTGTAGCTATCCTGGAAGCGTAGATTTTAGTTGCTTTGTGGAGCTGTACTGAAGAGCTCTGTTAGCAAGCGACCATTTGGCTTGCACGCCAGACACGCACTCAAGTGTAGAGATCTTAACTGATCTGAGTGTAGAATTCCTGGAAGGACTCTTTGCCGTATGCTAAACATAAGGTTTTTCTTTTGTATCACTTACAAGATTTCAACAAAGCTGGGATCCATTTCAAGAAGATGCAGTGAATGACGGAGAAGAGAAGACGGGGAGATGCACAACGTTGCTGGTGAAGCTTTTCTGTGTCATAATAGGCTTGCTTGCTCTTGCTACAGGATTCTCCAGTAAGGTATGAGATGACAAACTGCTTGGTACCAATTTTTCCTCAGTGGGATTCTTGACAACTTGAGGATAACGAGTAAACGGTATAATTTTATTATGATGGATATAATGGAGGTTTTCCCCTAATGGGGTAAAATCTGGTACCAGTGCTGCTTGCGAATCTTTGCCAGTCATTTTCACATCGAAAATGCTATTTTCAATCTTGAGAAAATATTTGCGAAAATACATTGTATTTTAACAATATTGTCAAAGGAAAAAAACAATTGTTTTTGATGCAGAAATTTGCAAAAAAAAACACAAAAACTTTAGTTTTACTGCCAAATTGCAAAATCGTTTATTTTTTAGTGCAAAAGTTCAGAAAATATTGCAAAAAATCACAATACTTATTACAAAAAAGGATTTCTATGGCATTTTTGCTTGAAAGTCGAATTTAGCATTATTTAAAAAATGCAAAATAACATAATAATTGCTGCGAAAGCACAAAAGTGTTTATTTTTTATGCAAAAATTAGCTAAAAATGTGAAAAATCACAAACTTATTACAAAATGTTTTTTTAATGGAATGGCATTTTTCATTCGAGAGTCAAGTTTAACATTATTTTTATCAAAAGTGAATGTAAAAATAATACCAGCATATTCGCTCATCACTGTCTGCCACCCATAACTCTGCCCTCAAATTAAAGGGACCCTGAGCAGTGGCGCGGGGTATGCTTTTAAGCATACCCACGTCTATTTAGGGATGAGTGTACACTCACCAGCCCCGCTGATAATCCTTTGGTGTCCCAATATGTCTGCTGTCAATTGTATTGAAACAACAACTCCTACAGAAAGTTGCACTGTGAACCGGAAAAGGAAGTCTGCGGGTCCTTACAGTAAATGCACAGGCTTGCAGGCTCTGTCTCCTCTAATTTCTTCCTCCCCTCTGCCACGCATCATAGTTCAGTGCATGGAACTATAACGCTTTTCATGTACAGTATAGACCCTCAATTATACGGAACAGCACCATCATGGCTTTAGGCCTTGAAAGGTATAAAGGTTCTTTTCCGTTAGCCATGCGCATCCACTAGGTGGCGATAAAACTCCACCAGAGTTGCATCTTTCCCTACTATCCACGGCGGCCTGGAGGGGGAATAGTAATTAACGCCACCTGGTGGTTGCGTCCGGCTAACGGAATAGTACCGATATAAATAATGGTACGTACACACTTGTGACTATGGTCTTTTGAAACAGCAGCTTAATGATCGGTCTGCCGACAATCGGGTAAAGAACTTTACCAAACAAACAAGTACAATGACGAACGAAAGATATCGGCACGATGAGAAAATCCAACAGGACGTATCATATTGAATGACAATCGTTACAAAACTATAGTGTGTACAGTTATCTGCTGAGCACGACCGTTACAAGGGCCAATACGCCTGTGTTGGATTTTGGCCAGCTTCTGTACTTCCTGTGTAGCATAGCCTGTAAAAATTGTTACATTACAAATTTCAAATAAACTTTGTTTGCAAGTTAACTGTCATACATGGGCGTCGCTATCCCTATTTTAGTGGGGCCCGTGCCCCCAACATGTCCTGGGGTGCCCCCAATCTATTTGTAGGAGTGCCCCGCCGGCCGCCGCTAGGTTCTGGAGGGGTCGCAGCATGAGGGGAGAGCTTGGTAGCACGTTGGTGGGGAGGGGGGCCAGTCCCCCCCCCCTCACCTCGGGCTCTTCTCTTTGCACTCCCCTCCAGCATTGAATAGTGTGGGTATGCAGGCAGCGGGGCAGCGGCAGATACATACCTTTCGTGCGCTCCAGCGTTGATGGTTCTCCCTCTAGTGTCTGACGCGACTTCCTGTTTATACAGGAACTCGCATCAGACGCGCGAGAGAGGAGCATCCGTGGAGCGCACAGAAGGTATGTATCTGCCGCTGCCCCGCCGCCTGCATACCCACACTATTCAATGCTGGAGGGGAGCGCAGAGGAGAGAGCCCAAGGTGAGGGAGGGGGGGATCGTCCCCCTCCCCACTGACGTGCTACCAAGCTCTCCTCTCATGCTGCGACCCCTCCAGCCCCCCAAAACGGCCCTGAGCGGGTTTCGGGGGAGGGGGAGGGACGGCCTAACCTAACCTGGGGGGTGCCGCCTTTTACTCACTACCTAACCTGGGGGGCGCCTGCCACTCACTACCTAACTGGGGGTCCCTGTCACTCACAACCTAACCTGGGGGGCGCCTGTCACTCACTACCTAACCTGGGGGTCCCTGTCACTCACTACCTAACCTAGGGGTCCCTGTCACTCACTACCTAACCTGGGGGTCCCTGTCACTCACTACCTAACCTGGGGGGAGCCTGTCACTCACAACCTAACCTGGGGGGCACCTGTCACTCACTACCTAACCTGGGGGTCCCTGTCACTCACTACCTAACCTGGGGGTCTCTGTCACTCACTACCTAACTTGGGGGTCCCTGTTACTCATTACCTAACCTGGGGGACGCCTGTCACTCACTACCTAACCTGGGGGGTGCCTGTCACTCACTACCTAACCTGGGGGGTCCCTGTCACTCACTACCTAACCTGGGGAGTGCTTGTCACTCACTACCTAACCTGGGGGGCGCCTGTCACTCACTACTTAACCTGGGGGTCCCTGTCACTCACTACCTAAACTGGGGGACTCCTGGCGCTACCTTAACTAGGGAGCACCTTTCACTACCTAACCTGGGGGTCCCTGTCACTCACTAACTAACCTGGGGTGTTCCTGTCACTCACTACCTAACCTGGGGGTCCCTGTCACTACCTAACCTGGGGGTCCCTGTCACTCACTACCTAAACTGGGGGGCACCTGTCTCTACCTAAACTGGGGGCTCCTATCACTACATATACATGGAGGGTCCCTGTCACTACCTAAACTGGGGGGCACCTGTCACTACATACACTGGGGGACTGCTGTCACTAAATGAGCTGGGGGCTCCTGTCACTGCCTGAACTAGGGGGCTCCTGTCACTACCTGAACTGGGGGACTCCTGGCACTAACTTAACTAGGGGGCACCTGTCACTGCCCAAACTATCCAGGACAGCCAGCCCAGCATTACCACCAGCCAACCAGCCTAGAATCACTGTCAAAAAGGCCACAGCATCACCACCAGTCAGGCCAGCATTTACTTCAACCAGCCAAGCACAGCCCAGCATTATCGCCAGCCAGGTCACAGCATCACCACCAGCCAACCCAGCCACAGCATTGGCCACAGCATCACCGCCAGCCAACCCGGCCACAGCATCACCGCCAGCCAGGGCACAGCATCACTGCCAGGCTTTTCAGCCATGCATCATTCCCAATCCAGCCAAAAACAGTATTGCCGGGCACAGCAGCCAGTAGAGGAGAATTCAGAAGCCAGGTGAGAGGTCTACCATATTAAGGGGGCCTATTTATGTGAAATGTTGTCTATTTATGTGCCTCATGACTGCTGAATTTGTCTTGTTGGGGGCCTCATGATTGCTGAATTTGTCTTGTTGGGGGCCTCATGATTTGTTGGGGGCCTCATGATTGCTGAATTTGTCTTGTTTGGGGTCCTGACGATTGCTGAATTTGTCATGTTGGGGGCCTCATGATTGCTGAATTTGTCTTGTTGGGGGCCTCATGATTACTGAATTTGTCTTGATAGGGGCCTCATGATTGCTGAATTTGTCTTGTTGGGGGTCACATGATTGCTAACTGCGAGACTATGGGAAAAGCTGAATTATCATATGAGACAATAGTATTAAACCTACATTTTTAGCTTTTTAAAACAGAAAATAAAACTGGGAGGTTCTAAAAAAATGAATACATTTGTCAGGAGTAGGATGGATGAAATTGTTTATCTTCACAGTTTATTTTCAACTTGGATTTTACATAATGTTCATGTATGAGTTAGAACGTTTGTACAGTATTTAGTTTAAATTTTCCACTTTGCGATAGATAAGTGACTTTTGGGTTGCAGTTTGGGCACTCGGTCTCCAAAAGGTTCGCCACCACTGTCCTAATCTAATGTCCCACCATTGCTAGGTTCATGTAAATTTGTCTCCACCTGTGACCACACCCACATTCTGGTCCACGGCCACACCCATTTTTCGTCGGGCGCATGTAGCACACTGCACAACGTAACCCTCATATTTTGGGTGCACTAGCTGCAGTGCTGATCTCTGCTGCCTACAGTATGTACAGTATAAGCTGTTCTCTAGTGCCTGCACTGTGTGCTGATCTACCTCCAGTGTGTACAGTGTAAGGTGTTACTCTGTGCCTTTACTGATTTTAAACCAGCTGTATTGTATGCTGATCCCTGCTACTTTCAGTATGTACAGTAATAGCTGTAAAGCCTGGTACACAAATACAATTTTAATTAGCCAATGTTAGCACTGTTCATCAAATGCATTGTCTGTTGGCCCACTTACTGCTTGGGGGTGGTAAAATTGGCCAGTGATTGACCAATCAAAATTGTATGTGCGTATACATCTTTGATCTATGCCTATACTGATTGTAAATTATCTAAATAAAGGACAGGGGGCTCCATCCAATATTTTGATGGGCAGGCCCATTATCTGTAGCTTACATCGCTGCTAAGTTCATGTACATGATTTGGCCCCACGCATGGCCACGCCCACTCACTGCATGGTCACGCTCATTTTTGCCACGCCGCATACGCCCCCCGCCTAGTGCCCACAGGTGCCCCCAATCTCCAAGGACCCCAGGAACGCCCCTGCTGTCATATATTTGTATCTATTGTAACCCCATGTTTGTGGTGGTTTTTTTCTATTTTACATAACTACTAGCTGGACGCCCGGCGTTACCCGGGTATGTATTTGGCTAGTGTTGGCTCTGCCCACTTTTCCTAACCCTAACACACAATTACTTAATGACCAAGTATGTGAGCTTTGCGGTCTTTGGCATCAATAATTTGCAATTAAATAAAATTAATCTGATTGGATGTGGCTCCACCCCTTTTCTGAATTTGAACCCCAATCACCCAAAGGCCAACTGTACCAGGCACAGGTGATTAACAGTGCAAGAATGGCAGCAATTAAATATTCCCCTTACAAATCAATAGGTGGATTTTGATTGACTTTTATAGGCTCCACTCACTTTTCTGAATATTAATCCCAGTCACCCAGTGAGCAACTGTGCAAAGTTTGAGAACCCTGCCATTAACAGTGTAAAAATGGCTGCGGTTTACATTTGCGCAATGAAATTTGTATTTTTCTCCACCCACTTATTTCCTAACATTGTTCAGGTATGTATTTGGCTGGTGTTGGCTCCGCCTACTATTTCTAACCCTAACACACAATTACTCAATAACCAAGTTTGTGAGCTTTGCGGTCTTTGGCATCAATAATTTGCATTGCGATTAAACAAATCTGATTGGCTGTTTGTGGCTCCACCCCTTTGTCTGAATTTGAACCCCAGCCACCCAATGACCAACTGTACCAGGTTTAAGGCTTGTGCCATTAACAGTGCAAGAATGGTAGCAATTACATATTCCCCTGAAAATCAATACGTGAATTTTGATTGGCTTTTGTAGGCTCCACCCACTTCTCTGAATATTAATCCCAGTCACCCAGTGACCAATTGTGCAAAGTTTGAGAACCCTACCATTAAAAGTGTAAGAATTGCTGCAGTTTACATTTTCTCAGTGAAATTTGCATTTGTCTCCGCCTACTGATGACCCGGCATTGCCCGATTATGTATTTTGCAGGTGCTGGCTGCGCCCACTTTTCCTAACCCTAACACACAATTAATCAATTACTCAATGACCAAGTTTGTGAGCTTTGCGGTCTTTGGCATCAATAACCTGCATTAAAATGAAACAAATCATATTGGCTGTTTGTGGCTCCACCCCCTTTTAAAAATTTAAACCCCAGTCATCCAATGATCAACTGTACCAGGTTTGAGGCTTGTGCCATTAACAGTGCAAGAATGGCATCAATGAAATATTCCCCTGAAAAATCAATAGGTAATTTTTTATGGCCTTTTGTAGGCTCCACCCACTTTTCTGAATATTGACCCCAGTCACCCAGTAACCAACTGTGCAATGTTTGAGAACCCTACCATTAACAGTGTAAGAATGGCTGCTGTTTACATTTTCCCAGTAAAATTTGTAATTGTCTCCGCCCACTTATGACCCGGCATTGCCCGCTTATGTATTTGGCTGGTGTTGGCTGTGCCCACTTTTCTAACCCTCACACACAATGAATCAATTACTCAATTACCAAGTTTATGAGCTTTGCAGTGTTTGGCATCAATAATGTGCATTGGAATGAAACAAATTTAATTGGCTGTTTGTGACTCCACCCCCTTTCTGAAATTGAACCCTAGTCACCCAATGATCAACTGTACCAGGTTTGAGGCTTGTGCCATTAACAGTGCAAGAATGGAAGCAATGTAAATATTCCCCTTGAAAATCAATAGGTTAATTTTGATTGGCTTTTATAGACTCCACCCACTTTTCTGAATATTAATCCCAGTCACCCAGTAACCAACTGTACAAAGTTTGAGAACCCTACCATTAACAGTGTAAGAATGGCTGCTGCTTGCATTTTCCCAGTAAAATTTGTATTTGTCTCCGCCAATTATGACCCGGCATTGCCCTTTTATGTATTTGGCTGGTGTTGGCTGTGCCTACTTTTTTAACCCTAGCACACAATTAATCAATTAACAAGTTTGTGATCTTTGCGGTGTTTGGCATCAATAATGTGCATTGAAATGAAACAAATTTAATTGGCTGTTTGGGGCTCCACCCCCTTTCTGAAATTAAACCCTAGTCACCCAATGATCAACTGTACCAGGTTTGAGGCTTGTGCCATTAACAGTGCAAGAATGGCAGCAATGTAAATATTCCCCTTGAAAATCAATAGGTTCATTTTGATTGGCTTTTATAGACTCCACCCGCCTTTCTGAATATTAATCCCAGTCACCCAGCGACCAACTGTGCAAAGTTTGAGAACCCTACCATTAACAGTGTAAGAATGGCTGTAGTTTACATTTTCCAGTGAAATTTGTATTTGTCTCTGCCCCCTTTTTGGTTATGGGAATAAAAAATAAATTTTGGTAATCGTAATTGGGTCATTACACTCAAAACTACTAAATAGACGTGGGTATGCTTAAAAGCGTACCCAGCGCCACTGTTCATGGTCTCTCTAAGGACAGAACAAGTGTAAGGCCATCTCTGAATGCTTTTCATGTACAGTATAGACCCTCAATTATACAGAACAGCACCATCATGGCTTTAGGCCTTGAAAGGTATAAATAACTCTTTTGTAGTCATTCCTCTTGACATTCCAAGACAACTTGCATCATTCTGTATGCAGATTGGCCCCTACTTCTCTATTTTGTAATATGTACCTCTTCTAGATAGCCTTGTCAAGCTGTATACAGCGCTCCATGGAGTGTTGGGTCTCCAGCATTAGTTAGCTGATAAGGAACATTTGTGGTGACTGCTGGATAAATTGTTACTGAGTAGAGTTGTGTACACTTGCACAGTTACTGTTGCCATAGTAATCGAGTGTTCAATGCAGAGAGATGGGTGGGTGACAGAAA